>NW_026732387.1:0-357118 GCF_028476545.2 Physella acuta | reverse complement strand
GATCATGTTATTAACACAATCTTACAAAATATTTTTAAAACATTTCAACCATTATTTAGAGAAAAAAGAAATTTTTGGGGAGGGGCCGGTCTAAATTTTACGGGGGGGGGGGGGGGGGGGGGGGGGGCGGTCACTGTTTAAAAAAAAGTATACTTTTTCTATGAAAATTCAATTTGTCCTTCAGATCATTTGTCCTGATATAATTTGTCCTGATATCTTATGTCCTGAGATCTTATGTCCCGTGAAATATTGTCCTTGTCAATGGCGCCAATAGATATCGTGGTCACAATAGAGCAGATATAAACATGATCTACGAGATTTAAATTATGATCGCACCGACTACCATACAGAAAGCTGCACCCACCGACCGCACAAAACGCAGCACCATCAAGCAGACAAATGACCAGCACCATCAGTGTCAAAATGTCTTGTGTTGTTGGTTCAAGAGACCACATGAAATCTAAATTTCATCCTGAGAATGTGATTTTCTTGTTCGTGTTGTTTAGCACGCCATCACCGTACACGACAAGGACACTGCCCCAAAACCCTGACTTCGCTTAGAACAGTTTCCTGTGACAAAGTTAAAAGTTTCGTTTAGCACAATTTCCCCGAGGTTTTATGACTTAGAGTACATTGGCACGAAACATCGACTTTCTAATTTCAAAGAACCAATACAAATCAAGAAATGTAAATCATTTTTTTCTGTCCATAGTACATCACGTCTCCCCACAAAAGTCCAAAAATTTAATTTCACATTTTAAAATTACTTTCTTGAAATGAGTAACGTGGTTTAAAAAAAAACCCGGTAATTTCGGTTCTAATTTTACATCAAAGTTTTGCGACATCTTTAAAAGTGTGTGTGTGACTCTGTGTGTATGTGTTTGTGTTTGTAACAGAATGATCATATTGACTTACGCATTGAACTTTTGAATTATTGTTTAATGTCAAGGCCACTTGGAGGATGAGTGACCTTGGGAATGTGTTTGACAAAATTGGTGGTGTGGACCACATCAATAATTTTTTGTTATGTGGGAACGAGGTAATCAATCGTGGGCAAGACTGTATCGAAATGTAACAAGACAAATGATCTCAAGACAAATGAAATCAGGACAAAAATACCCCAGGCAAAATATTTATCCATGAATTATTTACTTCTGGGATATTTTGAATGTTTGCCCTAGAGCCTTTATCATGGAGCCTTTCCAGGCTTTTAAATTAGTTAATTACCTACAATGTTTGTGAAAACAAATAATAGAAATTAGTAGCTAATGGTAGTACGCGGTAGCAAATAGTAAAAGTACTAGAAAACAGTAGCAGGTAGTAGCAAATATGAGTCGTTTATTGTAGCAAGTATTAGCAAGTGCTAGAAATAGTAAGCTGTTATAGTACTTTGCTATCTATATATATAATTCTCTCCGTGGAGACGCTAGAAAACAAGCTGAAAGCATGCTCCCTACCACCCCACCCCTGCATAGTCTGGTGAGCTGTGGTTCACGCTAAATGTTTACAATCGTAGAGCCGGGTTTAGTGGCGGCTATTAGGGGCATATAATTTAGTTTGAAACGATTTTAAACTTAGGGGAGGTAACTAAGAGGAGGCTGCTTTAACGGGGGGGGGGGGGGGGGCTGTAGGGTAGGGGTTGGGGGAAAGGAGGGTGGGGGTAGTATTGTCCTTAACGACCTACTGATAGTGTTTTAAAGCATTAAAGCAAATATTTTCAGTGGCAGCATTGGTACTGTCGAATTCACAAATTATGAATTACTGAAAAGTAGAAAATAAAACAACTAAATAGCGGCTTATGATATGCCGCTGGTCGGCTCGTTCGTTATATTTCTAATCACTCAAACAGCTGAGACAATCTTGCCATAATGTGTTTTCGTTATCAGTGGACGTAAAAGAATTATTTGCCTAATTAAAGAGCGCTTCTCCAAACGCATCACTAAAAGTTTAGAAAGTTAGACATTTTGTAAAACAAAGTACGATAGTAAAAGTATTTAATCACCGTTATAATCTCTAGTACTTTGTGTTTCTGTATCGGGTCACGGTGACCTGAACAAGATTGTACCCAATAACATATTCCGTGTTTTCTAGAATAATGACGGTTGGTGTCTAAGTCAGCCAGCGTATTGGCGTTTATTACCATAATTTGTGCATTGGTTGGTGTGGGCAGACACGACCTTTCTACACCTTTTTATGTGTCTGATCCTTATGCAGCCAACATTTGGGTTAGAGGGTTGGTCTCGAGAGTTTCTACAAAATGATATATCATCAAATATGGCGTCAAGGGCGTTAAGTGGTGGTGACTTATCCAACTTTTAGGTTCTAGCAGAGTTAAAAAGTATCATTAAATCTGATTTTTAGGGAACGTAGAAAGTATTTTTGATGTTTCAAAGAAATTTTTTTTTTTTAAAATTTGGTTTGTTACGAATTGGAAAACTATTGAGAGATGTAAAAAATTATACAAATAGATTAGAGAATGTAAATGTAATCAAGCAAGTTAGATCAATTTGGCTCTGATTTTTTATTGGCACACATTATGTCTTGTAACTTGATGTCTAGTAAACAGTGTTTCTTCCAGACTTTTTTCTCCGGGGGGGCACTTGAGATCTTCGGGGGGGCGGTAAACTTTCTTCGGGGGGGCGGACACTGTTAAAAGTATATATTTTCTATATAAATTATATAAATTTCATTTCGTTCGGGGGGGCGGTAAAAATTTTTCGGGGGGGCTTCGCCCCCCCCGAAGAGATGCCTGGAAGAAACTCTGCTAGTAAATGCCACTTATAATCAAAAGGTTAAAGTAATCTAACGAGAAGTTCTAGTCCACCGATATTGTAGAGGCTGATTGTCATTGTGAAAGGATCTCAAAAGATTGTGTCAGGCTGCAAAATATTCAACCGCCGTAGTAGCCAGAAAACAGCTTTAGAGAAAACAACTATCATAAATGTCTGTTAAAACACATTCTCACTTAGGGTATCAGGCAGATTTATTGTGTTAAAGTGTGGATTCATTAAATCATGTAAATAACAACATTAAAAATAATACACGTAATTATTTAAGGTGTTTTTGTAGCTCAACAAGATTTTAGGAGCAAGAAAAATCATTTTATGAAACAATCTCAGATTAACACCTGCTTGCCCACCAGGTCTTCACTAATTAATGGGATCTAGAAACAACACGTACCTAACAATGCTGGACATTCTGGTTTTAAAAAAAAATTGAAGTTAAAATCTGTCAATTGAAATAAACAAGCAGATCTTTCTGCACTGTCAACAAGCTCAGGGATTCAGGAAGTCTTAGTAACGTCTGGAACTGACAGGTGAGCCAAAGCCTGTATCTAGGCCAACCCCTCCCACCCCCTACCACACCCATCACACCCCCACAACAATCTCCACCCCCAGCTCTGATGACTGGGTCAACTACATATCGATTGTGTTTAGATGAGGGGGATATTGATTTATTGCTGTGATACTTGGATGATTGATCGATACAAACGTTCGATGACTGATTGGGTCAGATTGCACGTGGTAGATTGACAGCTGACAGATATTTTACTCAGGTGAGACATCCATGTTAGCCACTCTTTACTTTTACAAGGCCAGAAACATTTGACCATTGATGACACACTTTCAATCAAGTAGACCCTACTAATTAAATAAAATCATAAGTTAAAATCTTTGGGTTATAATCTAATGCTGATCTGTAGATAACCTAAATATTAAACAGCTTAGAAGAGGGAAGTCCCTAATATCTGAACTAAACAGGAGGTAAGTCACCCAGCTGAAGTGACGGTCACATCGACTTACCACTAACAAGGGTCACCAGCCGATTCTCTTTGACGTAGTGTCTTCCACGTTATACCATATGATGCCATCCCATTCTACTTATACCCTATGATGCCTTCTTTTTATACCTATGCACAATGGTGCAAACCTAACCTCTTGAGAAAGAGAGACCAACACATTTTGATGGCTCTACATAAGACTTAATTTATGATCTCAAACTTGGAGAATTAAACAAAATATTTGTGTGAGTACTCACGTTAAGACACGTGCATCAAGCCGTGTGAATAAAGAGTTAAGAGAACATCAGATAGCTGCCATTGGTCCTGATAAAAAAAAAACTTTGGCTTCTGTTTCTACGCGAACCTTCAAATAAAAACTGACATAATATAAACCTTATATTATATCTTCCATGACTTGAAACTTGTATTGTGTAATTTAATAGCTGTACAAGTATGAATGAACGCTGAAGAAGATTTTCATTAGATACGTTGTTACGTAATCCACAAATCTACTGATGAAATACAGCCCTCGCAATGACATCTCTCCACTGTCGTCGGCTTTTTATTGTTTGATGAATCCACTTGAGGTGGACGGGTGAAAGGAAATGTATTCTAGTTGTGTAATGTGAGGGTCTATTTTGGGGGTGTTTATGTGGCCTTGGATGCAATTCTTTCCGGTTTCGTCAGGGGGTGAAAAAAATTCGCAGATTGAATTAACATTTTACCCTAGTTATTGGCTAGTGCATTCGACATCTCGAAATACTTTCAACTTTGTTGAGCTGTTCATCTCGGTAAAGATAGTGTACAATGTTTAGGGTTAGGTCTAGGGTAAGAGAGGATGTAATTTCTAAGTATCGGCTAGGGTAAGATATTTTAATAGTATGTACGATGATTTTAGTTGATTTGAAATTTTTTAAATTGACTGTCAATATGGTTTTTGTTTACTTTTTTACGCTTAATAATTGTGATTAAAATGAATTTCTTAAACTTAGCAAAGCATCAAAAGATGTATTAAACGTAATCTTTGTAATAGCATTTGATTTGAAAAACGTAAAAATTAAAACAAATTTACTCCCGAAAGGTGTAATAAATGATAATGAATAAAACAAATACAGTAACGGCAGCTATACAACATTAATGTTCAAAACAAGTGAAATATTTAAATAAACCGGGAGTGATCTCCCCTAAACTTTCTCGAATATTCTTATATAAAATAACAGGGGATGGGAACTCGGGCTATAGACATGATTTTTAATCCATTTTAAATACTTAAAGTTTAAAAAATAGAATAAAATCTCGTAGACGAAAGATTGCACACCAAGTGAACGCCAAATAAAAAAGTGCATAATAGTGCGCAATATTATTAGTTCTTTAAAAATGTACATTAGTTTTTTGAGAAATCGGAAGTAGCGCAAATTAGTACTTCCGGTAAACGGAAATTACTTAAAATTTGACAGAAGGTAGAGAATTAGATCTTTTACTTACATGTGAAATTGCATTTATCTATCTGAAATAGTACTCAAGTTATAGGCTTTTGAAAAATTCAAAGTAGAAAAAGTACCACTTCCGGTTATCGGAAATCGCTCAAAAGTTGATACGGATCTACGATTTTGATAAAATACTTATATATGAAATTTCATCAACCTAGCTGTAACGGTACTCAAGTTATCGTGTTTACACACGGACAGACAGACAGACAGACACACAGACATACGGACAGAATTGCAAAGCCCAGTTTTTCAGACTGGATTACGCATAAAACATCTTAATTTTGATAAATCTGGATTGATAATTTTTGCCCGATTAAAATAAGTCCTCTATACTTCGGATGTGATGAAGGACTGAGGTGTAATACGGTGAAAATTGTTAAAATTTCAAGTGATTTTTGTGCACGATTACAATACTTTCTCTATACTTTGTATATACGAGAAAGTAAAAAAAATGTGAACAGGTTTTTAGGTTCGTAACGTAAGACTTTTATTTTTATTGCATCCTCAACACAAACATAACGCTTACGTTTCTTTGCTGGCAGGTACATCGTTATGATCACACCTCTCCAAAAATGTGTGATCATGTATTGTGTGAACTCTTGCTCGACATCTTCTAGCTTTATATTTCCAAATCTCTTTGCCTGCTGCTCCACTTATGGCTTTAATAAAAAAATTCACCAGAAACTAATGTCCTTAAACCTTTCTACGAGGTAACGAATGGGGCCATAATTGAGCCATCACCACTAATACTGCTTTGATTGCATGCATACTATGACAAACTTAGCTCCGCAATTACTGCTGTCGTTTAAATAAGCATTTGTCACATGATCACTAAGATATGACTGACACATAACTATTGACTTTAGGTGTTAGTAGTATACTAGAATACCCGTCATCCGTTGGATAACTGTGGGTTTCGGGGGTCATCCATCAAAAAACATCACGTCTGTCACTCAGAGGCATAGCGACCCTTCCCGGCGCCCGGGGACAAACTTTTCGATTTTAACCCCCCCCCCCCAAGATTTCGATTTTCAACCCCCCCCCCTCAAACTTTTGATGTGCACCCCCCCACTCAAACTTTCGATTTGAACCCCCCTCAACCTTTCAATTTATTTTTCCAAACCATTTTGGCGCCCCAACATATGTCCCCCCCGCCCCCCCCCCTTCCCCCCTATATACTGACGTCACATGTGACCTACTCAACTCTACTTCACCTGCCCAGTGTCCCGCCAAGTCTCAGACAACATGTTTTTATCGTTTAAAAAACGATTCCAGCCGAGCATGTCTCTGACCACACTATCCTTTCATATGCTTAGGACAAAGAAACAGATGAACTCTACTTCACCTGCCCTGTATCCTGCCAAGTTCAGATAGGCAACTTTATCATTCACATCTAAAAAAAAAAAAATTGAAAAAAAAAATATCATTGACATATTGGTCTAGAACCTGTGCCACCCGCATGAGAGCGGACTACGTTACCAACTTAGCTATTTACTCGTGACGTTACAAATGAATTTTTATACTATACTTTGAGTCTCCTTATGCAACTTGATTTACGCGCATAGATCTAGATCTAAGTCTAGTAGTAGTAACTTTCAAATTAAATTTTATCTTAAACTAGGCATACTGCCTAGCTTCGCTTAGGTTTTCAAAAACATTTGATAATTTGAATACTAATTATTTGGTGATGGATGAGGTGTGGAGTGCTTAAATTTAAACAGTAATGCTAATTTTAGAGAAGATGTTGTATGTTGTTTAACAATCGCTTTCAGAGCAAAAATCAGAAAGTACGCAATTTATAACTAAAATGGAATTAGAAATACAGAGGTTCCATTAACAGTATATCTCATAATTTATATTACATTGACTTTAAAAATTAATTTTTATTTAATTATGATACGTAGCTTAATTAACAACTTATTAAGTTTAAAACAAATGTTATACTTTGTCGTTTTCTGCTTCTGTTTAAAATAGTATACAATTATTTGAAAAATAATTATTAAAAAGGTTACCTTCCTCGAAAATGGACCGAAAGACGTATTTTTTGTTTACTTTTTTTAAAAACAGTTACTATGCTTATATTAAAAAATTGATATATGAACATATTTAACGACTACAATGGATTTTTACCGACGTGAATAACGTTTTTTTTTTGTTACCCTCCAGGGTCGGTCTACGACCTCAAATAATATTAAGGGGATCGTTCGTCAATTTATTTATATATATCTCATATAAGGAGAATTCCACTCGCGGTCATCTTTTAGCCCTGCCGAGGGCTTTGAGTCTGACCAAAAGTTTTTCCATACGGCCTAGTCTTCTATAGAAGTGTATGCAAAACAGCTTGATGTACAGAGGTTAAGTAACCTAAAACTTGTGTTGGAAATTCCCTGTTTTCCCCATAAAATACAAAGATTATATAGGGAAATACGACTGGTCAGTTTTGACCCATTTCCCGATTTTTCCCAGACATGGCAAGTTTTTTTTGACACCCCCAAGCATTCTGCTACCACCTCACAAAATTTCAAGGGGAGTCGTAAGAGGAAATTTTTTTCGTAATATAGCTCATATAATGAGAATTTCACTCGCGGTCACTTTTTAGCCCTCGTCGAGGGCTTTGAGTCAAATCGACAGTTTCCCCTAAAGGTCAAGCCATTGACCTAAACGTATGCAAAACATTAGCCAGATATACCGAGTTAAAGTACCCTAAAGTCTGCGTTGAAATGACCCTATGTTTTCCCCATAAAATACAAAGATTATATAGGGAAATACAACTGGTCAGTTTTGACCCCTTTACGAAGTTTTCCGAGATATGCCGAGTTTTTTGTGACACCCCCAGGCATTCTCCTACCACCTCACAAAATTTCAAGGGGGGTCGTCGGAGGAAATTTTTTTCGTAATATAGCTCATATAATGAGAATTTCACTCGCGGTTACTTTTTAGCCCTCGTCGAGGGCTTTGAGTCAAACTGACAGTTTTCCCTAAAGGTTAAGCCATTGTCCTAAACGTATGCAAACAATTAGCAAGATATACCGAGTTTAAGTACCCTAAAGTCTGCGTTGAAATGACCCTATGTTTTCCCCATAAAATACAAAGATTATATAGGGAAATACAACTGGTCAGTTTTGACCCCTTTACGAAGTTTTCCCAGATATGCCGAGTTTTTTATGACACCCCCAGGCATTCTCCTACCACCTCACAAAATGTCAAGGGGGGTCGTCGGAGGAATTTTTTTTTCGTAATATAGCTCATATAAGGCGCCGGTCAGTCGAGGTCAGTTTTGACCCCCTCTCCGTCGACTTTTCGGCCAACCGTCACCGGCCCTCGTGTTCTATCTCCCCAAGGCACCATCGTGCCAAATTTGACGCGCCTGCGGCGCCGGGAAGTGCCCTATCGGGCACTTGACCACTTTGCTTTATATATATAGATTAGCCAAACAAAGATTTATATAAAATAATTAAGGCCTGAAATAGATTCTAGATGTATTAAGGCCTGAAATAGATTCTAGATGTAGAATTTACATTAAGTCTAGATCTAGAATTTACATTGAGTCTAGTGACCTAGATCTAGGCTAGATCTAGATCTAGGCTAGATTCATAACTTTCCTTCGACAGCTGATCTTTAGATCTAGAGAAATTTATTGTAAAACTAAATGAAAAAAGACAGTTTAAAATTGATATAAGTGTTGGAACGTAATAAATACAGCAAACGGACGTATTGTTAAAGTTATGACCGACAGAAAATTAGATTTAGAACGCGTTAAACTTGTGAATGGGAACACAATTTTCTTCGATAGACGCCGCCATTTTATTGTACTAAAGAGTAAACAAAAACCTGTGACGTCACGGTCCCGCCGAGTGTAGTGGTCGTTTTAATCTTTTTAAAAAAAATGGGTTACTCTGCGTATGAATAAATCAATAAATTAATTAACGTCTTTAAATAAATGTGTGATTAACAGTCTGTCTTAAAACAAAAATTTTTCTCTACCTACATACTATTTTACAGCTTTCCACGATGAGTGCAACCATGCGAGATAGTCAATCAGGCAAACAAACAAACAAACAAAAAAACAAATAAATATTCAAACATGTAAACAAACTTGACTTTTAGTAGTATATAGATAGAATATAGAATATAGATAGATAGATAGATAGATAGATAGATAGATAGATAGATAGATAGATAGATAGATGTACATGGAGGGTGGATGTCTTTCCCTTAAGGCATGTCTCTGCAATCAAAGCGGGCAGCCACCTTGACACGAAGGTGTGTCTTTATTGTTATTTCATTCCCTTTGATCTAGATTCGTTCAGATTTTTTGAGATTTTTTGTCCTTGAGATCATTTGTCCTGATATAATTTGTCCGTGAGATATTTTGTCTGAGATATTTTGTCTGAGATAATTTGTCCTGAGATTATTTGTCCTATCACCATATATATATATATATATATATATATATATATATATATATATATATATATATATATATATATATATATATATATATATATATATATATATATATATATTTATATAAATTAAGTTTCTTTACCACTATCCTGTTTTAAAATCTGAAATAGTTTTTACATAGACCAAATCAAATTTTAACTAGAAAATAAAAACTATTTTAAAAACCATACAAAAAACAACAACAAAAACCCCAGAGCACCCTCATTTACTTCCGCCTACAGCCACAGTCCCACTAATGACACGCTCAGGGTAAAAAAAAAGTAGGGATTGTTGCTCACATTTGTGGGAGACAGCTTTGAGCACGTGCGGAGGACTCTCGTCAGTTGGAGGCTCACTCTCGTCTGATACCTTCGTGAGTCGTTGAGTTTCTGGCAGAGTGAGCAGTAATTAGTATAATTCTAAACTTATTTGATTAGGTGAGCACTAGTCAGAATCATTCAAAACTTTTTTCATTAGCTGAGCACTAATTCAAAACTTAATTCATCGTCTGAGCACTAATTAGAATAATTCAAAACTTACTTGATTAGATTAGCAGTAATTAAAATCCTCGAATAAGCACTTCATATGGTGATAAGTAATTAAAATTATTCAATAATTACTTTATATGGAGACCAGTAATTAGAGTTACTTAATATATATTTCAGTGTATTAAAAGTATTTAGAATCTATCATTACTTACTTGAATGAGCAATCAGAAATTAGAACCACTTAGGAGTACGTGCCATCGTTTGAGATATTGGGCTAAGATATTGATCTATAATGTCTGCTACTAAAATGATTGGACTCGATTTGACCTATATTCCTAAAATAGATCACTAGTTGAGTTAGTGATATTAGAAACAAGTTCTCGTTCGGGCGGGCTGAGGTTAATAGCAATTGATAACCGGAAATTTCCGGTCTCAAGGAGTATTGGCAATCAGGTGACCGTCAAATTTCTCTGGCCGCACTTCCGGTTATGTCATTTGACTTATGAAAAATTAGGTCAAAAGAAAGTAATGAATGTTTCGGTAAAAAGGACAATGATGTGTGTGTGTATATATATATATATATATATATATATATATATATATATATATATATATATATATATATATATATATATATATGTGTGTGTGTGTGTGGGGAGGGGGGGAGTATTACATCAGGCGCTTAAAGACAATGAAACCACGATTTGCTGGGATAGTGACGCGATTTTCTGGGATAGTGACGCGATTTTCTGGGATAGTGACGAGATTTTCTGAGATATTGAAGAGATTTTCAGAGATGGTGGCGAGATTTTCTGTGACGGTACCGAAACTTTCTGAGATATTGGCGAGATTTTCTGGGATGAAATTGGGTCGACCTATCCAATTGACTTTTGTAATTTTATTGGAGGGTAGAGATAGGAATGTGGATATGAGATATGGATCAGTGGGATTGTTTAAATGTTTCGCAGGCTGATTGTTTTTCTTAATATACCTTTACTTCAATAAAAGCTGTTTAGCATCTTTTGCTCAAAATAGCTTTTCCTGATGTAGCTTCTACTAGTGTAGCTTCCATTTTATATCTTGTAGCATTTCTAACAAAAGACATTCCGTATTTTATAATGGCTATAGTCCCTTACTCTAGTCGTATTTGTAAATACAAAACGAGAAAAGTCGGTCAACCATCGTATTTACAAACACTAATCAGAAATGTTGGTCATTTATCGTATTTACAAACGCTAATCAGAAATGTCGGCCATTTATCGTATTTACAAACACTAATCAGAAATGTTGGTCATTTATAGTATTTACAGAAACCAATCACAAACAGCGGTCAACCGCGGTACAGATGTCCCCCGCTAAGTTCACCATCATGGCTGGCCTGTTTTCATTCGATCTAATTGCACTGGACCGTTCATGGAAGTCTGTGTCGTCTGCTACATTCTTACAACCTTTATTTATTTAGTTTTGTGGGCGTGATTGGTTTTTTTTATTTGCCTCAACATTTACGTCATGCAATAAAAATAGAAATACACAAAAATGTGATAATTTGTTGTTTGAGATTGGATACAGTTTTTATGAATGAAAAACTGTACCACCTTATTTGTTGAGCTGAAATTAGGAAATGCCTAAATTCCCAACTATTAGTTTTATATTTTAAAATAAATGAAACAACAAGATAATATTTGAAATGCGTAAAAACTCACTCAAACTGTGTACAAACTGATGTACTCACTAAAATACATTGTTTATCAATGGCATTGTTCATGTAGCCTTAGTGTAGCTAGGATTATTTATGTAATTTTAGTGTAGCTGGTATTGTTTATGTAATGTTAGTGTAACTAGGATTGTTCATTTAATCTTGGTGTAGATTGAACTGCAAGAAATAATAGATTCGTGTTAGACTGTCCTATCAATGACTTTCTTTTGATTGTGTCTCTGGAGACGTATTCTAGGACTTGAGGATTGCATGTCATTTCTACCAAATGTTGATGTCATTTCTACCAAATGTTGATGTCATTTCTACCAAATGTTGATGACATTTCAGTGTAATTGCTACAAATATTACACGCAACCCTCCCGTCTACTCATTATGTAACAGGCTTTAAGAATAAATAGAAAAAATAATTAAAACTTCCGTCCTGACGTAATTCTCTGGCATCAGTGCATTTGGGTCAGCTGAGTTAACAACATAGTTTTCATTAAGGACATGGAGGTCAGGGCATGGAGGTCAGGGTATGGAGGTCAGGGTATGGAGGTCAGGGTATGGAGGTCAGGGTATGGAGGTCAGGGTATAGAGGTCAGGGTATGGAGGTCAGGGTATAGAGGTCAAGGCATGAAGGTTAGAGTATGGAGGTCAAGGCATGAAGGTCAGGGTATGGAGGTCAGTGTATGGAGGTCAGGGCATGAAGGTCAGGGCATGGAGGTCAGGGTATAAGATCAGGGCATGGAGGTCAGGGTATAAGATCAGGGCATGGAGGTCAAGGCATGAAGGTTAGGGTATGGAGGTCAGTGTATGGAGGTCAGGGCATGAAGGTCAGGGCATGGAGGTCAGGGTATAAGATCAGGGCATGGAGGTCAAGGCATGAAGGTTAGGGTATGGAGGTCAGGGCATGGAGGTCAAGGCATGAAGGTTAGGGTATGGAGGTCAGGGCATGGAGGGAGGTCAGGGCATGAAGGTCAGGGCATGGAGGTCAGGGTATAAGATCAGGGCATGGAGGTCAGGGTATAAGATCAGGGCATGGAGGTCAGGGCATGGAGGTCAGTATTTGACCGAGTGAACCAACATTAGGTCGCAACATTTTCATGAGTTTTCAAACAGTTCATTCTTGGAGGGTCAATATTTTTTATTGTGCTATCAAGCTAATACTAACGGTAATTAGACTGCTAACCGGAAAGTCTAGAGTTCAAATAGTGGTTCAAGTCAGTGGAACGTCCCTGAGTCCACCCAGCTCTGATGGGTACCTAACTCACGTTAGGGAAAGTAAAGGCATCTGGGCATAGTACGGACCACATTATCTTTTCTAACGGAGAGGTCAAGAAACATGAACTCTACCTCATCAGACATTGGATCTTTGCTACTACGTCCTAACACAATCATATATTTAGTTTGATTGTTTAATAGACTTAGAATGTTCTTGGTCAACATAAAAGCTACCAGCGACAAGTAAACTGAACTTTCTACATTAAACAAAAGAGAGAGTTGACACTACTATCAGCTTGTTGGAGTAATTTTTTTCTCAGTAATGTGACTGGTTTTTTTTTTACCTAGGTGACTGAACCCCACAGTAATGTGGTTGGGGTTGTACATGGTTGACTGAACCCCTCAATAATACTGCTGTGGGGTTCAGTCACCGATGCTACATCTGTTTAGAATAATGAAACAATTTTTCATTTACACAGACTTGCTTTTGAAATTTCTGTCGTCAGAAATGAATGTGCACTTTGTTTCCTAAAGTTCCAAGTTAACCCATACTTTAAAATTTGAAATAACGGAGCGAAAAAGATGGGCTATGCTAAAGAAAGCTTGCGGACATATTTTAAAATCTCCTGTTAAAGCATCAATTATGTTCTTTCAAAGCTCAGCAGCTCAAGTTTTCAGCAAGCAGGGAGGCACACCGGATCAAAGACCGGTCAAACAAATTAAAATCTGGTCGTAAGACGGTTCTAGACTGGACCGCCGGATATCTGTTCCGGCACCGTCTTAACCAGGTGCCCGGGGTTGAGTACACGACGGTTAATCTATTTATAGACGATGCGCGGCCAAGTGTTTGTGTTTGCTTGTCTGATCTCGCTGATATGGGATCTAATCTAAATATAGCCCCCCCCCCAGGTCAGCTGATCAACAGACTCGTCTGTCTTCTGTGGGCAGTTTTAGAGAACTTCCTTGGTCTGGCTTAATTGATTGACCTCTTGACCTACCCTCTGTATAATTTACCGACCATTATACCCAAACAATTTTTGACAAAATGGATCCTCATAAAATACACAGCCCTTTTTTTTTTATAGCCGTGGCCGCAACCTTAAACTTAATCAATTTAAATAACACTATTTCTTTATTTTTTTTTTACATTTTGAGAACTTCAAAATAACATTCTACTATGTGAGAAAACCTAGAGAATTTGAAAAAAAAATCACTAATGGTTAGCAGAATTTTTTAACTTTCCGACACTGATATTTCTGAACTTTAAATAAAAGACACAGCACTCTAAACAAGACATCGCTAATTAATTAACATCATATTTTCTCCTGCCTGAGCTATTGTCTCTGATCAGTCTGACATTGAAACGGGGTTATTTTAGTTTCAGCATCGGCGTGTGGGAGTTGCACTGAAAGAAATGTCTTGGCTAATTTATCAACAAAAAGGATGTAGCTACAACATTAGTGCAAACTTTTAAGTTGTCTAGACAAATTAATCAACAGAACATATCTAGCTAGAACATTAGGTCAAATTTTTAATGAGTTCAGCAGTGTTGGGATAAAAACGTTATTTATGTTTTTTTTTTCGGCTTTAATCAAGAAACATTCAAGGATACACAGGTGCATACATACAAATACAACGGTACTCACGTACTTGGTACATTTAACGATTACTTCTCCATAATGGCGTCTTGTCTGAGTGTGTGGGTTAAGTAATACGTAGAGCGTGCGAGCTTTCTCTCAAGATGTTCTAAGTCATCCTCAGTCATTAGTGACATTCAACCAACGGTCAAGAAAGTCATCCTCATCTTTTCATTAGTGACATTCAACCGACGGTCAAGAAAGTCATCCTCATCTTTTCATTAGTGACATTCAACCGACGGTCAAGAAAGTCATCCTCATCTTTTCATTAGTGACATTCAACCGACGGTCAAGAAAGTCATTCTCATCTTTTCATTAGTGACATTCAACCAACGGCCAAGGTCATCCTCATATTGTTAATAGTGACATTCAACCAATATAAAAAATGGCAAGATGAGGATGAATTTCTTGGTCGTTGTGTTTTTACTTCATAAATTCTATGAATACACTTTCAGCAGAGTAACTAAATTGTCAAAGTTTAAAAATCGTTAATTACAAAATACATAAATTTAATTGCAGTATGTGAGCTATTCTTCAAGAACATACTTTACCACCCCCCCCCCACCCTAAGTTAGGGTACTTAAAGAAAAATATTCGCACATATCAGGTTTTTTTTTTTTGAAAATATGGTTAAAATGGCAACGGCGTCCTTCTTGAAAAAAACATTTTGTGGAGTTCTAAAATTTCGTAAACTAACTTATGTATCGGGTATGTAACCATTGATTCTTCTTCTACTAATAGTCAGTTGGCTAGTTTTTACAACAGAAAACACTCTAGAAATATTTTTTTTTTTAATTTTCAAATTTTGGTATGGCAAAATTTCATTGAAATTAATGCTAATTTTAATGGTATTTCACCATAAAAAATTTTGAAAAAATATTTTTAGTGGTTTTTCGGTTACAAAAACTAGCCAGCTGACTCTATTAGTGTTAGTACAAGAAGGATCAATGATTATATGGGTGGTGTATATGTTACTTTATGAAATTTTAGAACTCCACAATGGTAGTTTTTTCCAAGATGGCCGACGTTGCCATGGCAACCATATCTCAGAAGAGTCCCTGGTACATGCAAATATTTTCCCTTAAGTACCCGAACTTTTACTTACACAAATAAATGAAAAAGGCGTATTAATTAAAAAGGTTTTCTCCCCATTTTTTTCGGAGCCTCCCCCTTAAGCGATGGATTAAAACCCGCTATTAGATTTATTAGCTTGTGCAACATATTTATACGCCTAGACAATTTAGAGCACAAACATAAATTCTCACACCATTAAACAAACCCATACGTTCACAAGACCTAAAAACACGTCAAATAAAAAAGAAAGCTATTAGAAAGTATTTTGTTTAAAAATTGTCTGTGTGTGGTATGAGCCGACGTTTATATAACATGCCCTCCATGTCTCAACTGTTACAGGATTCGATAAGACAGAAGTTGAACTCAGTGTTTGCCTATATAGACTGTCCATAATACCTCACATCCGAGTGTACATCGCAAGATTTCTTACCTCAGACTTCTCCAAGACTTCACATCCAGGTGTTCTACATCAGAAGTTTTACGATCCAAGTGCCCAGCATCTTAAATTTAAAGGTGCTTAAATCCTAAACCGCCCACTGTCCAAGTGTCCTACATCATAGGTTTTATTGTCCTTAAATCCTTAAATCCTAAACCGCCCACCTTCCTAGTGATCTACAATAGTCTACATCATAGGTTTTATTGTCCTTAAATAAAAAATCGCCCACCGTCCAAGTGTCCTACATCATAGGTTTTATTGTCCATAAATCCTAAACCGCCCACCGTCCAAGTGAGATTTCTTACCCCAGACATCTACAAGACTTCCAAGTGTAGTGTCAGAGGCGTAGCAAAGGGGGAGGTATATGTCCCCGGGCGCCGACCCGAGGGGGCGGCAAAATGGTTTGGAAAAAAATTAAAAGCTCATTTTAGCTGCAGTTTTGCATTATAAGTATAAAAAATATATGGGGGAGAGGGGGGGGGGGGGGCGCCAAATTGAAAGTTTGTACCCGGGCGCCGGGAAGTGTCGCTATGCCTCTGCCAAGTGTACGGTTGGTTAAGCTGCCATTTAATGCAGACAGCGATACATCACACCAACTGACCCCTGGTGACCTGATTGTTTCGGTGTCTAATGTTATTATTTTTGCCTACTTTTTAAAACCTGTTATTTAATTTTTTATTTTAAATTTTGGTTTAAACTTAATTAACATGATTGAATAAGAAATTCCCATTACAGAACCACCGCGGCCAAACTAAGTTAATTAGAACCTGAAATTCTGTTTTTACAAAAACAATATGTTATCTAAAATATAGGTTGGCTTTCGACTGGGGGACGATTTTTTTTTTGACCGTCCTTGAACTTATGCAACAAACTTAGCTAATATCCTACAACAATGTCGGTACATTACGGTCAGAGTTGTCGTGTACCTAGCTGACATATTTCTGGCAAATTTTTAGTCGGACGCTAACTTTAGTCATTTGTCCTTAGATGATTTTTCATGGAATATTTTTTAATAAGATAATTTGCCAGTGAGATATTTCGCATGGAATATTTTATCTGAGATATTTTGTCCGGATATCATTTGTCCTGAGTTCATTTGTCCTGAGATCATTTGTTCTGAGATCATTCCCCAACGAGATATTTTGTCTTGGATATTTTGTCTGAGGTATTTTGTCTGATCAATTTTTTTCTGAAATATTTTGTCTGATAAATTTTACCTGAGATATTTTGTCTGAGATATTTTGTTTGAGATCATTTGTCATGAAAAACCGATAGAAAAGCCTAAAATTAAAAGGTTATGTAGTCAAGCCTCGGACTTCGAACAAATGATGTTCCCAGCGACGTTTGTGATACGAAAAACTGTTTTTTGGGCTGGTAAAAGTCTGGATCATTGTTTATTACGAGGGCAATTCGTAAGGTGAATCACCTGTTCGTAGATCAAGTAGTTCGTACAACGAATCACTGTTCGGAACAGGAAGCACACCAAAACTAGTGATAACACGATGCGTGCAAGTAATCTGATGCTGAGCTAATTTAACCAAAGCTCGCTGGTAATTAGTTGATTTGTCAGACGGCGGCTGTCTGCACGAAATGGCTGGGTAGTCGCCCCTACACGAGACACGGCAGATAACCCGTGTGACAATCTCTCTAAAAATCGAGGAAATAAGTGGTTCTGAATTCCAACTATGTGGAGATTTCTTTTGGAAGAAGTGACGTCATAAGATGAATTTAGTTCGGCCATGACATTTCAAAAGTTGACGACATGTCGTCTGACAGTTGTCTGGTCAGATCCGCCTAGTGACGTCCATGCTGGGTCACGTGGTCGTATGACGTCAGACAGGTGAGTTACAGGTGTATGCATGGTTTTGTGTGTCTCTGGAAACTTTCAGGGGTGGCGAACACTGATGTAGGTATCTATTTTCTACAGGAGATGGGATCCGGACAAAATGCCGACATTGGCAAAAAGCCGACACGGGAAAAAGGCCGACATGGACAAAAGGGTCGACATGACAAAAGGCCGACAGAAAAAAAGGCTGATATCCACGAGGTCGACATCCAATAGGCTCGTAACTAAACTGGTTTTATAAAGTATATTTACCTTGAAAGTCAGCCGACTTGTTGGTATGATGGTATAGGTGCCTTCCCCTCGACAGTTGCCTGAAAGAAACACTGGTTGAATTCTGTTGTCGCTTGATCATTTGTCCGATCATTGCCCGGATAATGTATTAATGTAGATGCGCGTCACGTGATCTCGAGACTTCGACGTGAACTCACTTGTTAAGGACAACGATAAACAAAAACAAAACAATGAAAATAAATCAAAACGTTATCATTTTTTTGGTTAACTTTAGCAGGACGGTCAACTTTTGACATTCTTGAAACATTAACTTTGTCAGATATGAAATGGTCATGTTAGAGTACAAGTGAACGATGTTTAGTAGCTAGTCTACCAGCTGTAATCACATCTTAGCTAGGATGTTAAACGCGAGACAGTGTGTGTTGCGCTAAATCTCCTGAGCCATGGGTGTAAGCTAGTGGTCAAGGTCACGATACAAAAACTTTAACACTGAGGATTTTAAACACCGAGGAGTTGAGACCACAGCTCAGTCAGGTAAGGCTCTGATAAATCTCGTAGAATGGTACCACTAATGAAATCACTAATGGCATTAGCTAGCATTAATGAAATTAGTAACGGTATTAGCTATGATAAACAGAGTTTAATAAACGATAATGCTAACACAAACACCAGCCATTTTGTTTATTTTAACGATGGTCGTACCAAGTAAACTCCGCCCACACATGCACCCCCCTCCCCCTCTCCCTTTGTCCCGTTCCACACGCTACTCATCAGAAAGCTTACTATGCAGACGATATTAAATCATCTACACTACAAGTCACGGTTTAGAACTAACTAGAACTAACGATATATATATATATATATATATATATATATATATATATATATATATATATATATATATATATATATATATATATATATATATATATATATATGAGGTGTATAAAAACAACATTTTAGATTGAATTTGGACGGTGCGCACATAAACACAGCTGTTTGTAGCTATTTTTAACCAATACATTTAGGGCCAC
Organism: Physella acuta; assembly: GCF_028476545.2. NCBI lineage: Eukaryota > Metazoa > Mollusca > Gastropoda > Physidae > Physella > Physella acuta. The sequence continues at coordinate 337,735 of NW_026732387.1, read as the reverse complement.
GTTACGTTCAGGGTAAAAATTGTTGAAATAACATGCTCGTATCCATGGCTACGTTGATAAAATGATTACACTGCTCAGGTATAGATCGTTCAAGTTTTGTTGGTCTCCTTAGTGGATTTGGTGGATTTAGAGGATTAGTGTGGGGGGGGGGGGAGGGAGTGAGTTCGCGTAGAGCGAAATTTAACAGTTTATTTTCTACAGTCAATTCAGGGTGGCAAAACTCTTTCGGGGTGGAGTGGCGGGGTGGATGGACTAGATGAACTAATCACGTGATGCCAACAGGTTTAGTGACGTATTTAATCATGTGATTCAGGCAGGGGCTGTGACGTATATAATCACATAATACAGGCAGGTTTCAGCGCTCTCTAATCACGTGACATAACAGCATACATAAACACGTCATATCTCCATCGTCAACAGCTGAAGCGTGAACTATCGTCTGCTAAACGTGCGGGGCCGGCAGAGGGCGGGAAGGACGACCCACGGGCAAGTATCTGAACAATCAACGAACAGACGACTTCGATCGCTCGATATCGATAGCAACGTTCCCACGGGGGCCGGTTTCCATCAGTTTTCTGGAACTCCCCCCCCCCTCCCCCCCTCCACAATATGTCTGACGGAGCGACACAATGTAGATCGAGATCATGACGTCTAGACAAGACAGGGAAATAACTCGCGTCGGTCAGGGTCGGTAACTCTAATTTCTTCCTGATTGGTTTTAGCGGGGTAGTTCCGATCACTACCAATAGACACCACGTCCTCAATAGTTCTTGTGAGACCCCCTCCCCGTCTAGACGTATTGCTTCATGTAATGACTCACTTAACGAAACTTAAATTAAATTAAAATTGTGTGTCCTTCACCTACAGTTTAATAGACTTCCCTTTCAAAGAAACAAACAACAACGCGTGTACATGTACGTGTACGTGTACGTGTACGTGTACGTGTACGTGTACGTGTACGTGTACGTGTACGTGTACGTGTACGTGTACGTCTACCCCCCCCCCCCCCACCAGAACGAAATAGAATATATATCGAAAATAAATATACTTTTACCAGTGTCCTCCGCCCCCCCCCCCCCCCGGAAATTTCAAGCACCCCCTCCCCCCTCATTGTTGTGTAAATCATTTGGTAAGAAGAGGATTTGTTACGTCACTCATTCAGTAAGAATAGCATTTCTTACGTCACTCAACCTATAAGAGAGGATTTAGACACTAATCTGTTGTGTTAGGTGATTAAGTGTATCGTGTTACGAGGATTAAAGAGAGGGCGTTTACCCGAGCGCGGGTTTCAAACTAGCAGGTCTGTGATACAATTACTGGCATTACAAATGTATTTCGGGTAAGTTGTTGTGATAAAGACGAGGCAGGAAAACATGCATGTTTACTGTATCACGTGACAGGTGGTAAACAACAGACAGCTGATCACATTCTCTTTGATAGAGATTTGGTTTTTTTATATGTTGTCGTCATGTCTGGGGGGTGCGCGGACCTTTGACCACAGGTGCTTTGACCATAGGGGGTTTGACCATAGGGGGTTTGACCACAGCGGAGCTTTGACCATAGGGGCTTTGACCATAGGGGATTTGACCACAGCGGGCCTTTGACCATAGCGGTGCTTTGACCATAGGGGGTTTGATCATAGGGGGTTTGACCATAGGGGGTTTGACCACATGTGTTTTCTCAGCAGAGGGTCTTTGATCACAGGTGGTCTATCAACTGGTGTTTGATCACAAGCGCTGTGTCCGGCTTTGATCATAGGTGTGATACAATTAACACGATTTTATACATGTTTCCTGAGAGTACGTTAATAGAAATTAACATGTATTTAAAAAAGCCAAGAACTATATTTTAGTCTCCACATAAAGACTGGTGCTAGACCTCATAGATTTATTTTAAATATAAATGAAACACAAATAATGCGACATATAACAATAATGTAGATGTACTTGAAAATACATAGCATATATAAAGGATAAAAGGATAAAAAATGATACAAAACTTGCCAACAACATAGTCAAAGATATAATACATAAAATGGTTAACTAAATGACAGATGTGCTATAGCATGCAAATATGTCAGTACATCTGTTTGACCATATGTTTGGACAGCATCTTGTATCGCTTCTCAGCTGGGTAGCTTGCCCCTGCGACACCTTGCAAGAAAGTTGTCTTTTGCCGTGTGCAGTCCATCTGTAGACCTTCAAGGAAACGCCACATTGTTGGGTGACTACATTGGAGAAGAGACTGAAGACTGTAATGCCATCCTTCACAAATGTTATTTGTTCGTGCTACACCATCGCCAATCGTGTGCATTTGATTCCAACTGGAAAAAAAGCAAGCTTGTCCTTTTCGCCACGACCACGGATGCGACGACCTCGGACACAGCGCTTGTGATCAAACACCAGTTGATAGACCAAACTGTGATCAAAGACCCTCTGCTGAGAAAACACCTGTGGTCAAACCCCCTATGATCAAACCCCCTATGGTCAAAGCACCGCTATGGTCAAAGCCCCGCTGTGGTCAAACCCCCTATGATCAAAGCCCCTATGGTCAAAGCTCCGCTGTGGTCAAACCCCCTATGGTCAAAGCACCTGTGGTCAAAGGTCCTAGGACCGTCTGGGGGGTGTCAAAATTCATCTCTTGGCCAATTATTTTCTGTGCCAGCGAGAATCAGAGGATAACACAGCAGTACGTGCTACAGTGGGAGAGACATCAGAGGATAACACAGCAGTCCTACAGTGGGAGAGACATCAGAGGATAACACAGCAGTACGTGCTACAGTGGGAGAGACATCAGAGGATAACACAGCAGTACGTGCTACAGTGGGAGAGACATCAGAGGATAACACAGCAGTACGTGCTACAGTGGGAGAGACATCAGAGGATAACACAGCAGTACGTGCTACAGTGGGAGAGACATCAGAGGATAACACAGCAGTACGTGCTACAGTGGGAGAGACATCAGAGGATCACACAGCAGTACGTGCTACAGTGGGAGAGACATCAGAGGATAACACAGCAGTACGTGCTACAGTGGGAGAGACATCAGAGGATAACACAGCAGTACGTGCTACAGTGGGAGAGACATCAGAGGATAACACAGCAGTACGTGCTACAGTGGGAGAGACATCAGAGGATAACACAGCAGTACGTGCTACAGTGGGAGAGACATCAGAGGATAACACAGCAGTACGTGCTACAGTGGGAGAGACATCAGAGGATAACACAGCAGTACGTGCTACAGTGGGAGAGACATCAGAGGATAACACAGCAGTACGTGCTACAGTGGGAGAGACATCAGAGGATAACACAGCAGTACGTGCTACAGTGGGAGAGACATCAGAGGATAACACAGCAGTACGTGCTACAGTGGGAGAGACATCAGAGGATCACACAGCAGCAGTCCTACAGTGGGAGAGACATCAGAGGATCACACAGCAGTACGTGCTACAGTGGGAGAGACATCAGAGGATCACACAGCAGTACGTCCTACAGTGGGAGAGACATCAGAGGATAACACAGCAGTACGTGCTACAGTGGGAGAGACATCAGAGGATAACACAGCAGTACGTGCTACAGTGGGAGAGACATCAGAGGATAACACAGCAGTACGTGCTACAGTGGGAGAGACATCAGAGGATAACACAGCAGTACGTGCTACAGTGGGAGAGACATCAGAGGATAACACAGCAGTACGTGCTACAGTGGGAGAGACATCAGAGGATAACACAGCAGTACGTGCTACAGTGGGAGAGACATCAGAGGATAACACAGCAGTACGTGCTACAGTGGGAGAGACATCAGAGGATAACACAGCAGTACGTGCTACAGTGGGAGAGACATCAGAGGATAACACAGCAGTACGTGCTACAGTGGGAGAGACATCAGAGGATCACACAGCAGCAGTCCTACAGTGGGAGAGACATCAGAGGATCACACAGCAGTACGTGCTACAGTGGGAGAGACATCAGAGGATCACACAGCAGTACGTCCTACAGTGGGAGAGACATCAGAGGATAACACAGCAGTACGTGCTACAGTGGGAGAGACATCAGAGGATAACACAGCAGTACGTCCTACAGTGGGAGAGACATCAGAGGATCACACAGCAGCAGTCCATCGAACAGTGGGAGAGAATCAGAGGATAATACAGCAGTACGTCCTACAGTGGGAGAGACATCAGAGGATAACACAGCAGTACGTGCTACAGTGGGAGAGACATCAGAGGATCACACAGCAGCAGTCCATCGAACAGTGGGAGAGAATCAGAGGATAATACAGCAGTACGTCCTACAGTGGGAGAGACATCAGAGGATAACACAGCAGTACGTGCTACAGTGGGAGAGACATCAGAGGATCACACAGCAGCAGTCCATCGAACAGTGGGAGAGAATCAGAGGATAATACAGCAGTACGTGCTACAGTGGGGGAGAGCTTCACGTAGGTCTCCAATCCCAGCCAGCAGCCCAAACTGGTTAGTTCAGGTTGGTGGTCTCAAGCCAGAATCTAGTCTGCTTTTGTCTGCGTCTAGTCTGCTTTTGTCTGCTTTGGTCTGCGTCTAGTCTGCGTCTAATCGGAGAATAGCCGGCGCCTAGTCTGCGGCTAGTAACTACTGGTAACTATTTCTCGGATAAATAAAGTGTGGTCAAGCTAAGTTTATTTTGCCTATTGGGTCCTCGCGTTAAATGCGACCGTCACCAAAGACAAACTCTAACAATAAATTTCTTTGAAAACCCAACATGAAATGTATAGCAACGATAGGAACGGAGAATATATTTATCTACATATGTTATTCTATACATTCATAAATAGGAATACAATTTTTTTAAACGTAGGTTTTTCCATAAAATCGTTTTAAAATAATATCTTGTAAGGTATGAACTCGCGGAAATTGTAGACAAGCCCTAAAATGATCTCAACTTAAACAACAACTTGTTTTTTCTCTAGCTGCTGTCGAGGCCGCACTAATCACAACGACCTAGCCACTCTACCACTGATAAGTGCTACCCTTGATGACCTATTCAATTTTCACGTGTTACCTTCGCTACTAAAATTTGTTCCTAATTCAGATGTTTTCTTCAACTTCTCGAACCGGATATTGTGTCTAGAAGCGATCGTTTTGACGCCATTTTGAAACTTTTAACTCACCGTTCCTTGCGTGCACTCAACTTTGATTCGTCTCTTCATCTTTTAGTATCCATTAATATTGCTTAATTAAACGACGCATAATTAAATCTTCCGCTTAATAGCGGAGTATTTTTGTAATGCTAAGCTCGCAGGTAGGAAATAGTTGTCTTACTTTAATGTCTCATAAAGCTATAAATAGATTTCTCGTTCTTAAAAAAAATCATAACACCGTAAACAGAAATTTAAAAAAAAGCTAGAGGGCGGAGTTATGGCGCCTGTGGGTGAAGGGTTGGTGGGGTAAACGGAGATCATGAAACACAACGTGCTTGATGTAACGAATTTTGGTGTTATATCTGTTGTCATTGTACATCTCATGTATTGGTATGGGGGGGGGGACGTGTATTTCACAAATGACGTCACTCATTTTAGGTTATGGATGCTGGACAGTAGCGTAGCGAGCGGGGGGGGGGGGCATATGTCCCCGGGCGCCGACCTTAGGGGGCGCCAAAATGGGTTGGAAAAATAAATTGAAAGGTTGAGGGGGGTGCAAATCGAAAGTTTGAGCGGGGGGGGGGGGGTGCTAATGGAAATCTCGAAGGGGGGTGCAAATCGACTGTTTGAGGGGGGGGGGGTGCAATCGAAATCTTGAGGGGGGGGGGTGCAAATCGAAAAGTTTGTCCCCGGGCGCCGGGAAGGGTCGCTACGCCTCTGATGCTGGATAGACGTTAAGCTTACAATTTTACTTTCAACTAAATTTTTAAAAAAATTAGAATTCTGTAAAATTATGTTTTGTTTTCACTTATGTGGGGGGGGGGGGGGGGGAAGTTGCTTTAGGCTTCATATAAAACCCTTATATCACATACAAAGACTAAACCTATCGCAAATAATTTTCCTACTTTTACGTGCTAGTCTCCCTGGAGTTTAAACTAAACTCCCGCAGGCCATATCAAACCGGAGCTTAAACTAAACCCATCTTTCTTCAGGTCATATCAAACCATTTCCATGTTAGTGACTTGTTCAGAAGATTTCGCTTATGCTTGTTCTTGTACGTGTGTAAATGTTCCCCAAGGCTACTCTAATTACCGAAACAAACCTCAAGGCTACTCTAATTACCGAAACAAACATTTCGTCTAGTGAAGATGACGTGTCTAGAAAAATCTTTGGTGGCGGCCATGTTGGCCAGACTTTGTTCAGGGTTTACCGTCTGCTGTTACCCGTGGCCAATACCACTGGCCAATATCACGTGACCGGTGAGTAAGCACGCGGACTCGTCCAGTATTTGCTCACGCTTAACGCTGCATGTTGGCCTGAGGCTGGGAAATTACAGGGGAAGTAGACATGCTGTTTTAGGCCAATGGTTTAGCCGGGTCAAGGTTCAACTTTTTATTAGCGGGTCACGTCTTAGCTTTGGTGGCCATAGATTTCTTTTTCCATACTGGTATTTAGATGGCACTTTTTGGTTCAGTTTGGTATTTAGATGGCTCTTTTTTTAAGGATGGTAGTTAGATGGTACTTTTTTTGGTTAAAGCTGGTGTTTTTTTTTTTTTCAGTTAGATATTTAGATTACTCTTATTCTAGTGGCGTCAGTCGACTGCAATATTTCCGACTTAAAACAAACAATGGTGTCTAAGGAATGCTGGGTAAGAAAATTATGTCCGATTTTAAGATAACACGTCCCGTCACATGACGCGTAACTCACAGACGTCCAGTTAACGTGTCGCTCGCTGACTTCCACGTGACAATACACCCAAACACCGAAGTAACAATTCACCCAAACACCAACGTGACAATACATCCAAACACCAACAGTGACAATACATCCAAACACCAACAGTGACAATACACCCAAACACCAACGCGACAATTCACCCAAACACCAACGTGACAATACAACCAAACACCAACGTGACAATACAACCAAACACCAACGTGACAATACAACCAAACACCAACGCGACAATACACCTAAACACTAACATGACAATACAACCAAACACCAATGTGACAATACAACCAAACACCAACGTGACAATACAACCAAACACCAACGTGACAATACAACCAAACACCAACGTGACAATACAACCAAACACCAACGTGACAATACAACCAAACACCAACGCGACAATACACCTAAACACTAACATGACAATACAACCAAACACCAATGTGACAATACAACCAAACACCAACGTGACAATACAACCAAACACCAACGTGACAATACAACCAAACACCAATGTGACAATACAACCAAAAACCAACGTGACAATACAACCAAACACCAACGCGACAATACACCTAAACACTAACATGACAATACAACCAAACACCAATGTGACAATACAACCAAACACCAACGTGACAATACAACCAAACACCAACGTGACAATACAACCAAACACCAATGTGACAATACAACCAAACACCAACGTGACAATACTGTGATGATAGACAAGGGGAAAAATTCCAAGTCTACACAGACAAACGGAAAAAAATTCCAAGTCAGAAATTCCCAAGATGTTTTCTACGCGCGAATACACGACATGACGTCACAGAGCGTTGAGAAATGAGCTGGAAGAAACTTACATCTCAAGCAGACGGCAAGGGGAGACGTAACGAGGCCATTAATAAGATATAAGTATCTGATTCTTCTGCAGCCTCTTGGGAAATTTGGAGAGTTATAGAACAGTTGGGGGGGGGGGGGGGTGGCTCAGATTTGGTCCATTTGTGGCTGAATTCAGTTAGGTTAGTGAGATCTAGTTGTGTGTTGGAGGATCCGATTGAAAATTGCTCTGAGAAAAGCAGATTGTAGACAGTTATATGTTTGCAGTAAAGATCTTTTTGTTGAATAAATTGTTGTCAGCACTTCTAAAATGATTGTAGGAAAAAATCACATGAGACTAAGTTGCAGGAAAAACGTCACACGTTTTTTTTGCATGTAATTTTGATAACAATATTTATTTACTAACTACTTGAAAAGTACAAATCAATATAGATCTACATTTAATAAGAATAAATGTTTACATTTTTGTATATTTATAAGTAAGTTTCAGTATTTTCGTAATATGGTAGTCTGAATGGCATCATTTTGGCATCATTCAAGATTTTAAAAATAACTTTACAAAAAACGCGATATGTATACATAATGCGAACTTTGAATTAGATTATTGAAGAAGACGAAATAAAAAAAATGGGATCTAGGTAATAAGCCTACACGTTTCGATGTTTCAATAAAATATGTTTGTAAGAATATTAGTCTTTAAGCAATTAAGATTTTGTAAACATTACTGCCTTATGTTATTCCCATGCCAATACTTACTTTAATAGCATGGGCGACCGACCAAATACCCTACACCTACATTATAACAGAGCAATGATTGAAGTGTAGATTTGATTGTTGATTAATGAAGTTGCCCTCTACATACGCACCCACCACCTATCTAAACAACGCTCTTCTTCTTCTTCATACCTTATCACGTGATTAAAGACGATGATGGATTCTAATTATAGACTCCTGCGCGTCAAAATGTGATATCTCTTAGTGCCTGCATTCATCAAGGGAAACAACTATTTTCGGCGTGGAAGTAAAAACGTTGTTACACTGTGGAAGATCAGATACGTGTTTACCTAGCTCAGCTCTGAGACTAACTTTGATTAAGTTCCACTCTGTGATGAGCGCTGTGTTGTTTAGGAACATCGCATATTGAACATAAATGTTGAGCCGCTCAGGTTACAAACATGAGTACCTGATGTACGATCGACTATTTCTCGTGTAGATACCCCATGAGGTGTTGACTGTAAATTTATAATTATATCTAGTAAAACTTCTTACACATCATCGCAATTAATCAACTTAATTAACAACATACCATCTCAATAAATCAACCCAATTACCAACACACCATCGCAATAAATCAACTCAATTAACAACATACCATCGCAATAAATGAACCCAATTACCAACACACCATCGCAATAAATCAACTCAATTAACAACACACCATCGCAATAAATCAACTCAATTAACAACACACCATCGCAATTAATCAACTCAATTAACAAACACACCATCGCAATAAATCAACTCAATTAACAACATACCATCGCAATAAATCAACACAATTAACAACACACCATCGCAATAAATCAACCCAATTAACAACACACCATCGCAATAAATCAACTCAATTAACAACACACCATCGTAATAAATCAACTCAATTAACAACACACCATCTCAATAAATCATATCAATTACCAAACCTCTAGCTCAATAAATCAACTTAACTAACCTAATAAATGAAAATAACTAAAAGCATTTTTAAATGTAAGAAATGATTCCAGAGTTTGCTGTGAAAGCAAGTCTTCACTGCGCATGTCCCTAGATCACGATATCGTCTGGTGGTGATGACGTACAAGTTAACAGAATCCCCAGCAGACGATACGATAGTTAAACCAATCATCGGGCGGGTTGAGAGAAGATTTTATGGTGTAATTGGGGAATATTATTTTATGATGTAACCACTTTCTGCAGAAATTTAATCCTGTCAGTAGGAATCGTTTTAAAAGGAAAACATTCCGTTGTTTTTAGAAATCAAGAATTCAAAGAGTTCCCGAATTGTTGGTTTAGCATTCATACTGAGAGGTCCGATAAGTTAGGATCAATAACTTCAGTACTTTAAAGAGGACAACAGAGTTCACCTGTAAGGATTACAGCTTACCTGTAGGATAGAGATTTGACAGATAAACCCTGTATCCCACAGATAAACCCTGTATCCCACAGATAAACCCTGTATCTCACAGATAAACCCTGTATCCCACAGATAAACCCTGTATCCCACAGATAAACCCTGTACCCCACAGATAAACCCTGTATCCCACAGATAAACCCTGTATCCCACAGATAAACCCTGTATCCCACAGATAAACCCTGTATCCCACAGATAAACCCTGTATACCACAGATAAACCCTGTATCCCACAGATAAACCCTGTATCCCACAGATAAACCCTGTATCCCACAGATAAACCCTGTATCCCACAGTTAAACCCTGCACCCGACAGTTAAACCCTGTATTCCACAGGTAAACCATGTATCCTACAGGTAAACCCTGCACCACGCATTTAAACCCTGTATCACACAGGTAAACCCTGTATCCTACAGGTAAACCCTGCACCACGCATTTAAACCCTGTATCACACAGGTAAACCCAGTATCGTACAGGTAACTTTTGTATCCCGCAGGTAATATCTGTATCACCTACAGGTAAACTTTTTAAAAGTTGTCTTAAGTCACTTAGATTTGTTTACTTAAACGATAAAATGCTTCTACTGCTCTGGCTCAAGTTCAGCCCAAAATATCACCGTCTAATATTGTTTTAGTACAACTGATAAACCAATGTATTCACCATTAGAACATCGTGTCATTCTATATTTTTTTTTGAGGTCTTTGTACTTTGTCGTCACCTGATGATAACATATGATGACGTCATTGTAGGATAGTTTTTTAACGAAAACTCCCTACCCCCTCCCACCCCCTAAACTTAAGGTTCAACAGTTTTAAGCTAGAAGACAGGGAGACTACCCAAGTTTACACTGACACATTCACACGATAATCTTAAGCTCCAACTAGAGTTACCTGCCCCTCGTGACCCGTCGTATACGCCCCTGTGTACTTCAGTACCCCCACACAATACAGCACACCCTCACCCCCGAACAATACAGCACCCCACACCCCCCCAACAATAAAGCACCCCACACCCCCCCGAACAATACAGCACCCCACACCCCCCAAACAATAAAGCACCCCACACCCCCCGAACAATACAGTACCCCACACAATACAGCACTCCCACACCCCGACACAATACAGCACCCCCCACACCCCACACACAATACAGCACCCCTCACCCCCGAACAAAACAGCAACCCACACCACCCCCACAAGATACAGCACCCCCACACCCCTTGAACAATAAATCACTCCCACACCACAGAACAATAAAGCACCCCGCACCCCTACACAATACAGCACCCCCACACTCCCGAACAATACAGCACCCTCAAACTCCAACTTGTTCTAGGTAACACTGTCACTTAATTAAATGCTCCCAACAGTTTACTTTACTTTAAGCCATCAATGCGTAAATGGACATTTTGACGATTTTACACACAGTTCTACACACACATTATGATCAAAAGCAAAAACTTATCAAAGAAGATTTAATTAGTAGAATTTAAATCGTCGACTCTGCTTGAATGAGGATACAGATATACAGGATACTTCAAGTCAAATCTAATAGTTGACCCAAGTCACGAAATCAAATCTAGTTGTACTTTTTCTGACCACACAATTAATTCGTATTCCTTTATTAAAGAAACAGATTAACTCTACTTCATCCATTATGTGTACTATACGAAAGTAATTTGGGGAAATAAAATACCAGGGTCCAATTATTTAACTCAGACGTTATCCCTAGTGCAGAAAGGTGCGTGATATTCGTGAGCACGGTACTACCGGGTTATAGAAAAACAAATGGCATGTCTTATTAAAGAGGGAATCAGACGACGGGCTCGCTACTCTGGAGGACGGGGAGCAACAAGGGAGCACACTCAGGTTTCGTTCATTGAATTATTGATAGGAACTGGAGTTACGTTTCCTGACCTTGCTGTTCCAAGGAGAGTACCAGTACACTGTCTGATGGTGTGTCTTCGTGTGTCTCGTCAATTTGCTGGTGTCTTTATGTGTCTTGTGGTAAAGTACATCGTAGCACCAACTCATTCACGAAAATGGTAGACTTACTGTTCGCTTACATTGATTCTTCCAGAATTTTTTCTCCGGGGGAGTTTAATATTTTCGGAGGGAAAGGGGGGGGGGGCGGACTCTGGTAAAAGTATATGTTTTCTATATAAATTCCATTCCGTCCGGGGGGGGGGGCGGAGATGTCTCGAAGAAACTGTAATGACATTTTTTAAAACGGGATTTATATTCAATTCCTGAGAAATAATGTATTGTTCGCCTTGGTCAGTCAAGAAGCTTATTGATCTATGGGTAAAACGACACCGGAAGCGTTAACCCAATTACGTCATCACCGAAGTTGTAGGGTATTGCTAGGTTAATGGCACTGATCACGCGACAATGGGATTTCCGGTGACCTTCACCCTGATGCCGCATGTAACATTCTTACCACATCTCTCACACTAATATACAAACATACACTTCATATATATATATATATATATATATATATATATATATATATATATATATATATATATATATATATATATATATATATATATATATATCATGCTGTCAATGACAACACTTTTCCAAGAAAATGAAAAATTAGCGCCATCCTTCCTTGGTACCACGTGACCTATAAGACGTTGGACCACGTGAGTTTCTTAACCCTGGGACTGTGTGCCATTTTATACATAAAAAAAAAAAAAAACTCCACTAGTCAAGTAGAGTTCACCAACACAGTAGTAGTGTTGTTTAGAGTGTTGTGATCCAAAAATCTGAGCTGTTTCTGTGTATCAAGGTACGGTTCAGACACGGCTGTGTACAATGTGTGGTCAGTAGTTGTTGACAGTTTACACTGGTCTGCTGGTGAACATTCGCTCACAAAGTGTGCTGTTGTGTGCTGTTGTGATATTTCTTATGAGACGTCCATGGACGTTAAATTCTTGTGTGGACATACGTGTATCATACAATATATGGACGTTAATCTCCTGTGTTTATTTGTTGTGTAACATACAACCTTTTGACGTTTATTTCTTGTGTAACGTACATGTACCATATATACTATCGGGCCATTAAATATATATGCACGTTTAGCTCTTGAGTGACGTACATGTATTATACAATCTCTGGACGTTTATTTCTTGTGAGGACGTCCATGTATCATACAATATCTGGACGCTAATCTCTTGTGTGACGTCTATGTATCATACAACCTCTGGACGTTGATTAATTGTGACGTACATGTATCATACAATATCTGGACGCTAATCTCTTGTGTGACGTACATGTATCATACAATCTCTGGACGTTAATTTCTTGTGACGTACATGTATCATACAATCTCTGACGTCACCATGGACCTGTATGTAAACAGCCTGTCCAACCAGTTGGCCATGTTGGATGACGTCACCAACCAGAGTGAGCCGTCACTGACCAACCACACGGAGTACCCCACATACCCCACACCATTCGGTGTCCTGTTCTACAGGTACATGTTCATCGTCATCTATAGCGTCATCTTCGCTACCTGCGTCACAGGTGAGTCATTTTTTTACCTGCGTCATAGGTCAGTCACTTTTATTTTTGACCTACGTCATAGGTCAGTCATTTTATTTTACCTGCGTCATAGGTCAGTCATTTTATTTTACCTGCGTCATAGGTCAGTTATATTTATGATCTATGTCATAGGAAAGTCGTTTTTCATTACCTGTGTAATGGGTCATTAAATTTATCACGTTATTTCACTTGTTTTCTGTGAGATTTTGATGTTTGGTAACAGTTAAATGTGTTTTTAGTTCTTAAGAATTTTAGATCTCTGTGTTTTCATGACATATTTTATTGCAGTTAGGATAATAACTAAACTTGATTAAGTTTGTCTTGTCTTGCCTCTGGCGACTTGTACAATTAAAGATAATTAACTAATTATTAATTAAAAACTACGACCATTAAAGTTGACTTGTGTTCATGTGAAGTAAACAAAATATTACAATTTTCAAGGCATTAGTTATGAAGACATCCAACGCTGAAAAATTCGGGCTAAAATGTCTAGCGGCGAACTACGAAACTGGGATTATGCTGCACGATCTGATTAAAAATGTCATTAGTTAAATTGTTCGCTGATTCTAAAAGTTCGTGTCTCATGTTGTTCTGGCCGAGAGAAATCTCGGTGAGTTGGTTACCTGAGGTACAACAGTAATCTAGTTACTTTATGGGAGTGTACTCGGGTTACGTTAGAGTGCTGCTTATGATAGCAGTCCAGTGTTGCGTTCAGTTTTTTCCTCCTGGGGGGGGGGGGGGGACACTTGAAATTTTTGGGTGGGGGCGGACTAAATTTTCAGGGTGGGAGGGGGGAGCGGATACTGGTAAAAGTACATGTTTTCTTTATAGATTCGATTTCGTTTGGGGTGGGGGGCGTTAGACGTTCTTCCAAGGGGGGGGGGGGGGGACGAAGAGATGCCTGGAAGAAACCTCTGTAGCAGTCACACGTTTAATTACAATTATTGGCGACCTCGCGACAATGTCTGTTTTGATAAATATAATAAAACAATTATTTTAGGCTCATAAGGTTCATTTTAGGGCCTGTTTGATCTGGAATATCATCTGCTGGACCTAGTAATCCAGGTAATATCTTGTCGTCTGTCCGTCCCTTTAATCCCAGGCGAATTATCTAATCATCTGATTGTTAAATTAAAGAAAACACAATCAAATTGTTATCAAAATGACATAGACGACATCAGTCACGAAACTAATTTGGTACTGTAAATAGGGATTTTTGTTTTCTGTACTAGATTCAGGAAAATAATTTTTCAAAATTTCATTTGGGACATTTGTTTTCTATCCATTGAGTGCATATCTGCACCTGTCTTAAAAAACGTAATTCTTTTGTTTATCATCTAATTAATTGAAAGATTGATTGTATAATAACCGCAAGGAAAACACTATACTTTGGTGATTCTGTCTTCCAAGAAATTATAATTACAATAATGTAAAATACGGTCGACTATGTTACCTGGATGATCGACTATGTTACCTGGATGATCGACTATGTTACCTGGATGATCGACTATGTTACCTGGATGATCGACTATGTTACCTGGATGATCGACTATGTTACCTGGATGATCGACTATGTTACCTGGATGATAGACTATGTTCCCTGGGATCGTCGCCAAATGTTGCCGTGGATAGTTGACTATTTGAATGGAATAATACTAATAATGATTGGTGTTTATTACATTCTTCACACAAACCGTTCGATAACAATTTGACTGGCATGGTACGCTTGCCCCTCCCCTCCCCCTCGCACCTCGACGACTGGCCTCACACAAAAAACCCAACCCGGCATGTTAGATCTGTTGATGGGCACACGGCAAGATTCAATCCGGCAGATCTGTTGATGGGCACACGGCAAGATTCAATCCGGCAGATCTGTTGATGGGCACACGGCAAGATTCAATCCGGCATGTCACTTGATGGGCACACGGCAAGATTCAATCCGGCATGTTCGATCTATTGATGGGCACACGGCAAGATTCAATCCGGCATGTCATATCTGTTGATGGGCACACGGCAAGATTCAATCCGGCAGATCTGTTGATGGGCACACGGCAAGATTCAATCCGGCAGATCTGTTGATGGGCACACGGCAAGATTCAATCCGGCAGATCTGTTGATGGGCACACGGCAAGATTCAATCCGGCATGTTCGATCTATTGATGGGCACACGGCAAGATTCAATCCGGCATGTTCGATCTATTGATGGGCACACGGCAAGATTCAATCCGGCATGTCAGATAGGTCTAGAGCCTATTTGTTCCTCTAAAAAAAAACGATAATTGTAAGAGAATTCATGGATTGGTTGTGTAGGTAGGTCAAGCCTTAAAATAACCAGCGTATTGACGGTCTGAAAAGTCTAACAAGCGGAAAGTAATCAATTCATTATGTTGATATTGACCGAGAACAGACTCGTTGTTTCACAAATAATTGGGTCAAGTTATTTTTAAAAGTAGAGCATCTTTTATATCTTTAAGTAGGAAGTAAAGTAGATAAAAGATTGTTGCAGTCATCGTAATGAGCACGTGACATTTAGAGCCTATCATGCATTATGCCATTTCGTATGTTGTTTTATACTTTAGTTTTGAAAACTCCTTTATTTACTAGCGAACTCAGAAATCGACGTTAACATTAATGAAAAAATCTGGAATCGTTATGGTATTGTTCTATATCATAACTATTTAACAATGATTTCAAAAATCAAAAATAAAAAATCAAAGTACATGTGAAAAGTTAAAGATATAATAGTAAAATTCAATACAAAAAAAAAAAGTGAATCAACTTCTGGAATTTGTACAAGAGAGATTAACCTAGTCCCGGAACAAAAACTCACCATTTTTATATTTAGCCTCAGTTTTCTATTGGTTGGGATCGCGTGCTGTCATCAGATAAACCTTTACCACAACTGTTGTGTTCGATGCTCGTGTAAACATCACGTGACCCAGCCAGTTGGAAACATCTTTAAATTTGACGGTCTGGAATTTTCTTCTGTCCTCTCTATACAATTCTAACCTTGACCTTTTCCACATACCTCGTCATCGATCACTGCCAAGACTACATCCCCCACCCACCCCACAAAAAAATGTCGTCTGTAGTTACTCAACTCTCATTGTGTAATTAAACCTGTAGTTAAAGGATTAAGGATTACTGTCTGTAATATTTTGTTAATCTGGTGATGACGAACTGCCGACACATAACAAATTTGTTTTTCTTGTGGAAATTTAAAACACCTATTTTGTTTATAAAATATTCCTCTACCTAAATACTAGCTCACTAGCTGGTAACAATGTAACATGGGTAGTGGTAATATTTAGACAGTGATGGGTAACGTACTCGGATGTCAGTCATTCGCTACGTTTGATGTCACTAGAACTAGGCTTCATAACCTGAGCTAAATTTAAATCCTGACAAATGTTAAACATGACGAGAACAAAACCATAACAGTCTCAATTACTGGAACAAAACCATAACAGCCTCAAACAGTCTCAATTACTCGTCTGGTCCTGGATGAAAGGGACGATAATGTGGAAACAGGTCGGAGGATACAGGCTAAAAATAGAACAAGTGGTTGGAGGGGTTGGGCTACAGCTTTTGACCTCAGAGATCGCTCGGTCACGTGGTTGGGGGGGGGGGGGGAAGAGGGGGGGGGTTAATATGTGGGGTACGGGGTGGGGGGAGGGGGCCAGTTGGGATACAGTGGGCTTGTAGTATGGGGTGAGGTGAGATGAAGGAGGCATTTTGTGACACAAAGGTACTGGTATTTTAGGAGTGGGGTAGGTGTGTGATGAGAGTGAGTGTATTAGAAGGTTTTTTTGTTTTGTTCAACACACAAAAACAAAGAATAAACTAAAAAATTTAGCAGCACAAGTCCCAGAATTGTCTAAATTTTAAAACAAAATATGGGATTTTCCACACGGCATTTGTTAGATTTCATGCCCTTTCTCTGAGCCAGTAAAAAAACGAAACTGTTTCACAACTTTTAATTTTTGAAAAAGAAACCCTGTTCTCCTCTCGGTTGCATAAGGACCGGGTTTATTTTATTCAGGTTTTCCATCAAACATTTTCTTACTTTTAGTTGAAGTAATTTTAGTGATTACGTTTAGACTATTTCAAGTCTAGTCACCTGAACTTGTTGTGATAGTGAATCGTTTGATGTAGTATCAGGTTTAGGTTAAAGGGATTTTACTCTGTCCGACTCTAATCATTGTCCGTTTATAATTAGTCGTTTCTGTTGGTACATAGAAAAAAAAATGTTTTAAAAATAAAACAGACGTTATTATCGAGAGTAGCGATGGAGAAGAAGTTTACGAATATTACTTTTACAACCGCTCGCTTCAAATGACTGAATCGATGAGCAATTTTTTTCAGAATCCATCTTTTTATCAATTTATTTCTCAACGACGGCTAAAGGCGGATTTAATTGAACTTATCACATGACTATTTAAATGGCCGCTTATCAGCCCCGGAAATATAAGTCGGGGATGAATGTCATTACAAGGTCATTACAAGGTGATTACTAGGTCATTTCAAAGTCACGTCAAACAGAGCGGGAAATGATCTAATTTTATATTCTGAATTGCGTTAAGCGACATTTATCTGTAACAAGTTCAGTGGCACCAACAGTAGCACCAACATGTTCAGTAGCACCAACAGTAGCACCAACAGTAGCACCAACAAGTTCAGTGGCACCAACAGTAGCACCAACAGTAGCACCAACATGTTCAGTGGCACCAACAGTAGCACCAACAAGTTCAGTGGCACCAACAGTAGCACCAACATGTTCAGTAGCAC
This sequence comes from Physella acuta, assembly GCF_028476545.2. NCBI lineage: Eukaryota > Metazoa > Mollusca > Gastropoda > Physidae > Physella > Physella acuta. Next base: position 319,517 of record NW_026732387.1, on the reverse strand, counting down.
CAACAGTAGCACCAACAGTAGCACCAACAAGTTCAGTGGCACCAACAGTAGCACCAACAGTAGCACCAACATGTTCAGTGGCACCAACAGTAGCACCAACAAGTTCAGTGGCACCAACAGTAGCACCAACATGTCCAGTGGCACCAACAGTAGCACCAACATGTTCAGTGGCACCAACAGTAGCACCAACATGTTCAGTGGCACCAACAGTAGCACCAACATGTTCAGTGGCACCAACAGTAGCACCAACATGTTCAGTGGCACCAACAGTAGCACCAACAAGTTCAGTGGCACCAACAGTAGCACCAACATGTTCAGTGGCACCAACAGTAGCACCAACATGTTCAGTGGCACCAACAGTAGCACCAACATGTTCAGTGGCACCAACAGTAGCACCAACATGTTCAGTGGCACCAACAGTAGCACCAACATGTTCAGTGGCACCAACAGTAGCACCAACATGTTCAGTGGCACCAACAGTAGCACCAACATGTTCAGTAGCACTAACAGTAGCACCAACATGTTCAGTAATAGCACCAACAGTAGTACTAACAGGCTCAGTAACACCAAGAGGTTCCGTAGCACAAACAAGTTCAGTAGCACCAACAATAGCACCAACAGTAGCACGAACAAGTTCAGTAACACCAACAAGTTCATTAGCACCAACAGTAGCACCAACAGGTTCAGTAGCACCAACAGTAGCACCAACAGGTTCAGTAGCACCAACAGTAGCACCAACAAGTTCAGTAGAACCAACTCTCTAAAATATATGATTAACTTAACTTCACGACCTGAAGAATGTAATGAGACCCATTAGCCTACACAGGGAAGTTATGCAATAGACTCTTTCATCCCATACATCTAACATCTGTGTTAACAAATGCTCTCCCCCCTCAATCAACCGATTTTGACTTTTAATAATTGCTCCTTAAATCCTATCAAATGACCTTTGACCCTGAGATCATCAGAAATGCGGTCATTAAATATGTTGTAGTTACACGAAACATCAAGTTACAAATAGGCTACAATCTTGATGGTTTTATGACAAACTCAAACAATTTCAACTGCGTGAAACTATGTATACAAACTTATTTTTTGTGCGCTAAAGTGATATTGATTTTGATTGAAAACTGAAACATTTGTTAGTCGGCTTAAAAATATCTTTACGCATAATTTTACTATTGAATAATACATATTATATAATAATAATTATTATTATATTAATTTTTATGGGTATTGAATTATCAACCCTTATGTAAATTCTTTTACTTCATTTTTTGGCACAAAATGAAACCTTGAAAGATGGTTAATTTTTTATTACATATAATTTAACTTTTTTTATTAACCGCAAAACAAAAGACAAAAAATATTAGACAATACGCCTTTAATTTTATTATTTTATTTCTGACTCTGCCTTATCTGCCCTTAAGTTTATAAAAAAAAAACAACTTTAAATTGTCTGTTCACGACTTAAATGGAGCGAAAACCTTCAATAAACATCTGGTGTTTCTGTTTTTACAATTTACAGACATCACCCAATTATCCTTGACCCTGGCGGATAAAGCTTCAATTCAAACAAAATAAACACGTTATTTAACACTTCATTACGTAGATAACCATTAAGTCGAAATTTTAAGTTCTAGTCATAACAAACAAGCTATAAAGAAACTGAAAGTTGATTTTTGCTAGGTCAGTCAATACTGAACGAAAACGAAAACAAACTTAAGCGAGAAAATATTTGCGGATCATTCGAATTTTCGGCGGATCTTTTCGTTAAAAACGAACTCAGGTGACAGCCAAATCAGAATGCTACAGACGTACTAGAAAGCCTGACGGAAGTCCATTTATACATTTTTACGTATGTCAGTCAAATATTCGATTCTATTGCGCGGGTGGGTGGAGGGGGGGGGGCGTGACTTGTGGTGTAGATAAAAGGCTGGGTAAACTAATAATGTTTAAATACAACAATCTATCTATATATATAATTCTCTTCTGGGAGACGTTAGAAAACAAGCTGCAAACGTGCCTTACAATCCCCTATCTTCCTCTCTGTCATTATCACTACCACCCCCACCCCACCCCCTACATTGTCTGGTGAGCTGTGGTCACGTTAATGTTTACAAATCGTAGACGGGTTTAGTGACGGCTATCAGGGGCAGATAATTTAGTTTGAATTTAATTTTACACTTACAGGAGGTTACTAAGAGGAGGCTGCTTTCACGGGGGGGGGGGGGGGGGGGGATGTAGGGTAGGGGTTGGGGGAAAGGGAGGGGGGTTAGTGTTTTAAAGCAAATATTTTCAATGGCAGCATTTGTACTGTCGAATTCACAAATTATGAATTACTGAAAAGTAGAAAATAAAACAACTAAATTGCGGCGTATGATACGCCGCGGGGCGGCTCGTATCTATATAATTCTCTTCTGGGAGACGTTAGAAAACAAGCTGCAAGCGCGCCTTGCAGTCCCCTCTTCCTCTCTATCGCTACCACCCCCCCCCTACCTCACATGGTTTCGTGAGCTGTGGTTCACGCTAATTATTTACATTTTAAAATCGTAGAGCGGGTTTGGTGACGGCTATTAGGGGCAGATAATTTAGTTAGAACCGATTTTAAACTTAGAGAAGGTAACTAACAGGAGGCTGCTTTCACGTGGGGGGGGGGGGGGGTAGTGTTTTTAAGCAAATATTTTCAATGGCAGCATTGGTACTGTCGAATTCACAAATTATGAATTACTGAAAAGTAGAAAATACAACAACTAAATAGCGGCGTATGATACACCGCGGGTCGGCTTGTTTTATATAAATATGAAAAAATACACCTTTAGTTTAAATATCTAAATTACGATACCCCCCCCCCCTCCTTTCCCCAACCCCTAACCACCCCCGTGAAAGTAAACTCCTCTTAGTTACCTCCCCTAAGCTTAAAATCGTTTCAAAATAAAGTATCAGCCCCTAATAGCCGTCACTAAACCCGGCTCTACGATTGTAAACATTTATCGTGAACCACAGCTCACCACACCATGTAGTGGTGGGGGCGGTAGGGAGCGCGCTTACAGCTTGGTGTTTTCTATCGTCTCTAAGAAGAGAATTATATATAGATCTATAGATGCTTTCATTTTGGCCAAAGAAAACATTTTGTTAAGGTTAGCTTCAAGGTTAAATTAATCACGACGGGCTAATGTTTGAGACTGATAATTAGGTTGATTATTAGAACCAGGGTTAGGGTAATATCTCTACGGACGTGACCACAAAATGCATTGCTTTTGTCTGCCTCTAGTTCATTAGGATAAGGTGATCACAGTTCTAATTCCGTTAAAATATCGAATCTCGTGAATCTTACCGATCCTGCCAAACACAAATGACTGACACATACTGACATTTTACACTGATAAATTATATTTAACACAAATAACTGAAATTTGACTCGTCCTACCACTGAAATTTAACACACATGATTATGGTAACACCTTTATTTTGTAACACCACATCATTTTTCTAAAAATTGAAACACACAATATCAAATATTTCCTACAGTATCACATATTTTAATTGAACTTGAAAATGGGTAAAATTAAGAAAAAAAATATGGGGTTTAGACATTTCACATTTTTGAGAACCTTTCCCTAGACTTTAATATCGGTGTCCTCGAGACGGACTAATTAAACAAAGACAAAGTTAATTAAATGAAAGACAACTTTGTTTGTCTTTGTTAATCCACTGTCTGTTGGATGTGCTAATACAGTTTTTCACTTTTGGTGTGTAAAAAGATTTGCCCACAAATGGGAACAAATGAAGGTAAAGGGGTATTTATCAAGTGACATTGCCACAATCCTTTTCTTTAGAATATTTATTCCAATTATTTAAAAATAAACTCGATTGTTTAAATAGAATTAAGGTTTTAAATCTAATTATTCTATTTGATTTCATCTGTTTGTAGATTTACAATAAAAATTTCACATTTTTGAGTTGAACGAAAGAAAAATTAAGATGATAATCAAATATGGAAATTTGCTGATGCACACTTTGTCACGTAATTCATCTAACATCTGTCAAGTAATTCATCCAATATCTGTCACGTAATTCATCTAACATCTGTCACGTAATTCATCTAACATCTGTCAAGTAATTCATCCAATATCTGTCACGTAATTCATCTAACATCTGTCACGTAATTCATCTAACATCTGTCAAGTAATTCATCCAATATCTGTCACGTAATTCATCCAATATCTGTCACGTAATTCATCTAACATCTGTCAAGTAATTCATCCAATATCTGTCACGTAATTCATCCAATATCTGTCACGTAATTCATCTAACATCTGTCAAGTAATTCATCCAATATCTGTCACGTAATTCATCCAATATCTGTCACGTAATTCATCCAATATCTGTCACGTAATTCATCCAACATCTGTCACGTAATTCATCCAATATCTGTCACGTAATTCATCCAATATCTGTCACGTAATTCATCCAATATCTGTCACGTAATTCATCTAATATCTGTTACGTAATTCATCTAATATCTGTTACGTAATTCATCTAATATCTGTCACGTAATTCATCCAACATCTGTTACGAATTTCATCTAACATTTATTATTTAATTTATCCAACATTAAAATTGTAAAAAAAAAATTAAAAAATTTAAATTGCAATTTTCCTAAAGCGGGTAGTAACTTTTAAGTGAAGCTCTAATGTACTTTAATATAAAATTGTATGTTAATCCCAGCGTTCATTTATGTAGAAAAACTAGATTGTCCCCCTTATATTTCCATCTATCCCGCGTCACTTGTAAATGGAAGAGTCTAGATCAGATTAAAGGAACAGGTTCACGTTAAGACTGGGGCTCATACCACATGACAGGGACGGTAACTCGTATCACTGCACAAGTCTTTCTTTGAATTATCATTTATTGATTACCTCTTCCTGCGACCTTTTCGCACCCATCTTTGTTGGCAAAGGCCAAGAGAAACACAATTTCTCCCGCTCTTTCACCAGCGAAAAAGACAAATTTTAAAAATAAGTCTAAGTGAGCCAACTAACATATAAAACAGAACCAATATGTTAACTTTTTTTTCTCTAACTGTTCTTACTGATTTACGTAGCTATACCGCTAGAAAAATGCTGGATTGTTAAATTAAGATAAGCAACTCCTACTGTCTAGATGTTTTAGCGCGGTAAGAAGACAGTCTCATTAGCTTTGTTATACTTGATGTATTATAACGACGCCATAGTTCTTAAGGTAGCGGCGTGGCCAAGAGGTAGTACGCTAGACTACTGCTAACCTGCTAACCCAAAAGTTTAAATCCGGGTTAAGGTCAGTAGAACGTCACTGAGTCCACTCAGCACTAATTGGTACCTAATTCACGTTAGGGAATGAAAAGACGACCGGTTATAGTGTTGACCACATCAACCCTTCATATATCGAGGTCTTTAGCTCCATGGGAACTTGCTTTAATAACTTTCATGTATTCAATCTTTGAAATGTGAACACAATTTACATCAAACATAATGATTGGAAATTTAATAGGGATAAGCTGTTGTAGATGGGACGTTGGAAATAAGTAATTAGCAAAGACAATGAGAACATCATTAGCATAATTACCGGCTTTCTCCGTTTTCAAGAGTTCAGATATATGGGTAAGAAAAGAGAAAAACATTGATATACATGTAAATACTCGCCAAATACATTTAAAAAAAACTGGATAAACAAATAATCATTTAGAAATTTTTTTTTTTTCAAAATCAAGAATTGACAAGTAAATTGCCCGAATCAGCATAAATAATCAGCCACGAGCGGATATGTAAGCGCACGCCGGAACATGCATTAACATGCGCATTGCTGCCACTGCGCATGTTGTTAATTTGCATGATGGGAATACGCTTGTCAGGGCGTTTTACATTGTTGGTAATGTCTGCCTTAGTGCAAGGCCGATGTAATCAGGTAATGTCTGCCTTAGTACAAGGCCAATGTAATCAGGTAATGTCTGCCTTAGTACAAGGCCAATGTAATCAGGTAATGTCTGGTTAGTGCGTGTGGTTAGTGTGTGTGGTTAGTGTGTGTGTTTAGTGCGCGCGTGTGTGTGGTTGGTGGGTGTATTAGTGTGTGTTGTTACTGTGTGGTTATCTGACTGACGTCAGTGAGTGAAGCCAAAAATGTTGCTAATTTAAAAAAAAATAAGATCACCATTCCGTGTTTTAAAAATGTCTTGATGTGATTGTTTGCCCTGGTAACGAAGGCGCCCTTGACGTTCTTAGCCCGTGGCCAGATGGCCGTCTAAATTTGAAAATGTGCAGGAAAACCCTTTAAACGTGAGGACAGAAAAGTCAATTCTTATCGCCAAAGCTAGAGGCTGCTTCCATATAAGGGTTGCAGCTAATGGGAAGAACATGGCTGGAAAAATAGCGCCGTTTTCAGGGTTGTTTCATAACTCTATCGTGTGATCAATGTGGTCCTCCACTATATGATGTCCTAGTTCAATGTGGCCCACCACTTAATCCTGCACTAGTCCACTGTGGCCCACCACTTAATCCTGCACTAGTTCAATGTGGCCCACCACTTAATCTTGTACTAGTCCACTGTGGCCCACCACTTAATCCTGCACTAGTTCAATGTGGCCCACCACTTAATCTTGTACTAGTCCACTGTGGCCCACCACTTAATCCTGTACTAGTTCAATGTAGCCCACTACTTTATCCTGCAGTGGTCCAGTGTGGTCCACCAATTAATCCAGCACTAGTCCATTGTGGTCCAGTACTTTATCCTGCAGTAGTCCAGTGTGGTCCACCACTTAATCCAGCACTAGTCCATTGTGGTCCAGTACTTTATCCTGCACTAGTCCATTGTGGTCCAGTACTTAACCCTACACTAGTCCAATACAGATCAGTACCTAATCATGCAATAAAACAGTATAGTCATGACTTAAATGTTTAGCATATTGTGTACTAGAGAAGTGATAGTTTAAATAAAACTGTGTACGTGTATGTTTGGAACTAAGCAGGACTGCAGGGTTTCAAAATGGAGGAATAGTTTACACGATGTTTTTGATACATTTTGTATTTAACATCACTTCACTAGCTGTGGTATAAACACTAACCTCAGTCCTTAGTCTAATGACATGAAAGCTAACCTTAAACCTGAACATTAATCATTGGAACAGGCAAATATACTGTACTTAATTACATGCTTTTTACATGAGCCGAACATCAACTTATGGAAACGTGTCCTCGTGGATTAGCACTCCGGAAAACCCGATTTGTTTCGTGTACTGATGACGTAATAAGTGTATCATCAAATGAAATCTTTACCCCGTGATGACCTGGCCCAAGTATCATTTCTGCAAGCCTTACAATATTGTCGTTAGGGGATGGTTGTCGATTTAATCTCATTAAAAGGTTAACATAATCCCATCCAAAGGTAATTTAGTTTGATCAAAAGTTACAATTAACCTCATCAAAAGATAAATTTAAACGTATCAATAGGTAAATTTAATCTTTTCAAAATGTTCATTTAACATCATCTGAAGGCGAATTCAACATTATCAAAAGATAAATCCAACCTCCCCAAAACGTCAATTTTAACACGTTTATTCCCAATACCTTCCGGAGTTTCCCGTTTTATACAAAAAATCAATACAATTAACTAAAATTAGATTTACACCCCCCCCCTACTCACACACCTCCGGTATTTGAGTCTCGCTTGGTTCGCGCCCAAGTTGATTTAAATGGCGTTAAACTTGACTCCTCGGGCGCTATGACGTCAGACGACGGCATTTGCATGCAGACGGGTCATGAGACGGGCAAATATTGCAGACGATAACACGTCTGCACTGATGTCACCCCATGCAGATGTCTGGAAAAGATTTTGATGACATCTTGATGACATTTTGATGACACGTCTACGAGTCTCGATGAGTGTGCTTTGAAACGCAGATAATGACCTGACCATTCCAAATGTTGAAAGTGGGATTTGTGTTCAAGGTCACACACGTCTTCCGTCCACACAGGTCATCAGGTCAAATGGTCATCAGGTCACATAGGTCATCAGGTCACATAGGTCATCAGGTCACGTAGGTCATCAGGTCACATAGGTCTTCAGGTCAACATTTCACATAAGTCATCATATCATGAAGGTCATTCTATCAACAACGTGAGAAGGTCACAGATCAAGTCATCAAGGTTATCAGGTCACCAAGGTCATCAAGTCACAAAGGTCATGAGGTTACCAAGGTCATCCTGTCTCCAAGGTCAGATAGGAGATAAGATCGCCAAGGTCATCAGGTCACACAGGTCATCAGGTCACATAGGTCATCAGGTAATACACGTCATCGTGTCACAGAGGTCGTAGACTTGTGAGGACGTGAGAAAAAATATCGAAAGATGGGATGTGTTTCTAGACAACTAGAGATGAATAGACTAATTGAATTACTCCAACAAGGGTCACCGTAAAGGTCACGCGTGTCAGCCTAGATCAGGGTCAAGGCTACTGCTTAAACGGTCACGTGATCTGTGGACCAGGAAGCAACAGAAATAAATGTTTATACAACTTTTTATGGTACAAATTTCCTAGTTTTAGTGAGATATCTTTAAAAAATAATAATTTTAATTTAGATAAACAAACCGCGACATGTCCGTAGATTGTGTTGTATCTGACGCTAGACCACCCCCTTCCAAAGCTGTGCATGGTTTATTTAAAGATTCTTTGAATGGGTGTATCACTGATGTAAACTACAGACATCATCATAAATACAGCATTGAATAGAAACTACAGACAACATAATAAATACAGCATTGAATAGAAACTACAGACTTCATAATTTACAGCCTTGAATAAAAGCTCCAGACAACATAATTAGTTCAACATTAATCAAATATAAAGTTCAAACATCATAATTAGTAAAACATTGTTTTTACAAAGTTCAAAACATCATAACTCGTACAACTTTAAACATAAAGTACACATCATCAATTGTACGCAATAGAAAAGAGCTATCTAACATACACACAACTTTGATACATTATCTACACAACATCACATCAACAGTTATTGACACACCACTCCACCAGCCACAGAAAATAACTATAAAACATCAACCATCAGAGTCCACTACATCAAAACATCATAACCACACAAATATCTATTGTAAACGTATTCTTATAATGTCATTTCATTCCACTTGATATAGACAGAAAAACATTTTAAACAATTGTTACCAAATTTAGATTTGAAGGAATTTTCCAGAATTGCATGAAATTTTTGTTTTAAAAACGCTAATGGAGGCGAGCGAGTTGACGAGATTCCTTCCATAATGTTGTTGTCATGGAATAAAAACGTGCTTTTTAGATTTAGACCGTAAAAAAAATAAATAAATAAAAACTTAAGCCTAAAATTAATTTAGAAATTTTATATTTTTAGAATAAATGCTATAAAAGTTGCAAATCCAGAGAACTTGAAAATAATTTGTTGAGTTTAAGGCTACATTTCTATTTATTTTCATCAAGCCTAAGTTATAACCGGATGTTTCACTTTCGTAAGACAAATATTGATTGGCTGGACAGTAACTTAGTGATCGATAACTATTTGTTTACAAAACTTTGCAGATCAAGTTTTTAAATAAATATGCAAATTTAAAACCCCATGACCTAGTTTTCTATTTTTAGCTTACAATGTGTACAATAAAATCAATGGCGGCCTATCCAATAGCAGGATGCCATTGTTTATGTCGCCATTACACGTGAAAACCAAATTGTTTTTGCTTTTTTTTTAATTTTTATTTAGTTACCGAAAATATTATAAACATCAAATACATCCAATCTTTAGTAAAGTCCGAAAAAAACCAGACAGACAGGATTTTATAACCATATTAATTGTAACTACGCTGTGCATGATTTTTAAATGAATTTATACACCTCTCAAATACCTTTGAGACTTTTCTCGCTCGTGTCCATTGAAAATTTTGAAGTAATTTTCATCATATTAAAACGTTCATGATTATTTTTTATCGCTATTTATAGACAATTCATGATATTGAAACCAGAATGAATTATTTAACTTCTGTCGAATCATTTTTTTTAAATTTTCACTATACTATTTTAGAAATTTATTTATGAAACGTTACTAAAACTAATTAGCAAATGTAATTTGAATATCCAAAAACAGAAATATCAACTTATTTTCAACAAGATCGAACTGTTCGGCTATTAGCCTGTATGAGGGTTTGTGTGGCGATTAGCCTGTATGAGGGTTTGTGTGGCGATTAGCCTGTATGAGGGTTTGTGTGGCGATTAGCCTGTATGGTGGTTTGTGTGGCGATTAGCCTGTATGGTGGTTTGTGTGGCGATTAGCCTGTATGGTGGTTTGTGTGGCGATTAGCCTGTATGGTGGTTTGTGTGGCGATTAGCCTGTATGGTGGTTTGTGTGGCGATTAGCCTGTATGGTGGTTTGTGTGGCGATTAGCCTGTACTGGGGTTTTTGTGGCGATTAGTCTGTGTGGGGTTTTTGTGGCGATTAGTCTGTGTGGGGTTTGTGTGGCGATTAGTCTGTGTGGGGTTTGTGTGGCGATTAGTCTGTGTGGGGTTTGTGTGGCGATTAGTCTGTGTGGGGTTTGTGTGGCGATTAGCCTGTGTGGGGTTTGTGTGGCGATTAGTCTGTGTGGGGTTTGTGTGGCGATTAGTCTGTGTGGGGTTTGTGTGGCGATTAGTCTGACATTTGTCTGACATTTGTCTGGCGATTAGTCTGGCCATTGTTATGAAGAAGGAAATCACGAATTAGGTGAAGTAGAGTCACGCGCGCTACATCGATTGCTAGCAGACGACAAACAAGCGTGCTCATACTTTTTGTGAAGTGATGTCCTTCATTCAGCTGTTGGGTGGCAAACGTAAGAAAAAGGTGATGTTGGGTACACCTTACATCAAAGGGAGGGGTGTGGTGGGGGGGGGGGGGGGGGATCCATGTTAGGGAAGGGGACAAAATCATTGTTAGAAGCCTCGTATAGGTATATCACTGTGGTTGGTGTTAAGTTTAAAGTTAGAGTTGGGTTCAGGGTTATTAGTTCCTTTGTTAGACGTCCATGTCGGGTATTAGCTGCTTAATAAACACACAAGTAGTGGTACCTTACAGATAGGTTGATGCAGAACTATATATATATATATATATATATATATATATATATATATATATATATATATATATATATATATATATATATATATATATATATATATATATATATATATATATATATATATATATATATATATATATATATATATATATATATATATATATATATATATATATATATATATATATATACACACATACACACAGACAACAGACACACAGACACACATACAGACACACAGGCAGACACACAGGCAGGCACACAGGCAGACTCACAGGCAGACACACAGACACAGACACACACACACACAGGCACACAAAGACAAACACACACACACACAGGCACACAAAGACAAACACACACAAACACACACAGGCATACACACACAGACACATACAGACACAGACAGACACAGACAGACACAGACACACACAGTAAAAACAAGACAAAATTGTTGTCTGGGCCTAGATAGTTTACAAACTTTACGTCAGAGATTTTATAATTTAAAACAAAATAAAAAAAAAACGCTAAAAATAAATAAAAAGGTGAGGTGAAAAAAGCTACACTGAATTTATTTATCCCTCTTGATTGCAGCGTTTCCACCCGTGCAAGCAGCTATTCTAGAAACAGAGTTAACACTTTTTTCCAAGTCTGTAGTTAGTGGCAGGACAGTGTGGCTTTCAAGCATTTACTTCCGGGCGGGGTTGGGGTGGGGGAGGTAAGGAGGGGTGCAGTGGACGTGCTTTTTGGGCGAACCGCGCCCTCCCAGGAGAAATGCCTGAAAGAAACTCTAGCTAGTCTGGGATAAGTGCTTGTCTGGACCTCTAGCAGAAAAAAAAAGAAATAGCCCTGAACTCACCCCCTCACCCCTCCTCGACTCTTTTCTTTTGAAGCAGGTTTAAATTTAGATTCAACTTTCATCCAACGGCCGTGACTATGTTTGTTTGATCTAATTATTCCCTGATTTTTTTCTTCAACACTTTTCTGGGTTTTTCCTTTACTGTTAACTAAACAAGGGAAGATAACTGTAACAGAGTTGTCTAACTGAGTTACGGAAAATTGTTGGTCGAACTCTGGGCTATATCGTTGACTTGTCAGGGGGGAGCAACTTGCCAGGTGTTGAGAAGAGTTTTGGTGGGTAGCCAGTACATGACTAGTGTGGGGGAGATGTGAGGGTAGCCACTACATGACCTGTGTGGAGGAGATGTGAGGGTAGCCAGTACATGACTAGTGTGGGGAGAGATGTGAGGGTAGCCAGTACATGACCTGTGTGGGGGAGATGTGAGGGTAGCCAGTACATGACCTGTGTGGGGGAGATGTGAGGGTAGCCAGTACATGACCTGTGTGGGGGAGATGTGAGGGTAGCCAGTACATGACTAGTGTGGGGGAGATGTGAGGGTAGCCAGTACATGACTTGTGTGGGGGAGATGTGAGGGTAGCCAGTACATGACTAGTGTGGGGGAGATGTGAGGGTAGCCAGTACATGACCTGTGTGGGGGAGATGTGAGGGTAGCCAGTACATGACTAGTGTGGGGGAGGAGATGTGAGGGTAGCCAGTACATGACCTGTGTGGGGGAGATGTGAGGGTAGCCAGTACATGACCTGTGTGGGGGAGATGTGAGGGTAGCCAGTACATGACCTGTGTGGGGGAGATGTGAGGGTAGCCAGTACGTGACTAGTGGGGCGAGATGTGAGGGTAGCCAGTACATGACTTGTGTGGGGGAGATGTGAGGGTAGCCAGTACATGACTTGTGTGGGGGAGATGTGAGGGTAGCCAGTACGTGACTAGTGGGGCGAGATGTGAGGGTAGCCAGTACATGACCTGTGTGGGGGAGATGTGAGGGTAGCCAGTACATGACTAGTGTGGGGGAGATGTGAGGGTAGCCAGTACATGACTAGTGTGGGGGAGATGTGAGGGTAGCCAGTACATGACCTGTGTGGGGGAGATGTGAGGGTAGCCAGTACATGACTAGTGTGGGGGGAGGAGATGTGAGGGTAGCCAGTACATGACTAGTGTGGGGGAGATGTGAGGGTAGCCAGTACATGACCTGTGTGGGGGAGATGTGAGGGTAGCCAGTACATGACTAGTGTGGGGGAGATGTTAGGGTAGCCACTACATGACCTGTGTGGGGGAGATGTGAGGGTAGCCAGTACATGACTAGTGTGGGGGAGATGTGAGGGTAGCCAGTACATGACTAGTGTGGGGGAGATGTGAGGGTAGCCAGTACATGACCTGTGTGGGGGGAGGGGTGATGTGAGGGTAGCCAGTACATGACCTGTGTGGGATAGATGTGAGGGTAGCCAGTACATGACTAGTGTGGGGGAGATGTGAGGGTAGCCAGTACATGACCTGTGTGGGGGAGATGTGAGGGTAGCCAGTACATGACTAGTGTGGGGGAGATGTTAGGGTAGCCACTACATGACCTGTGTGGGGGAGATGTGAGGGTAGCCAGTACATGACTAGTGTGGGGGAGATGTGAGGGTAGCCAATCCATGACTAGTGTGGGGGAGATGTGAGGGTAGCCAGTACATGACTAGTGTGGGGGAGATGTGAGGGTAGCCACTACATGACTAGTGTGGGGGAGATGTGAGGGTAGCCACTACATGACTAGTGTGGGGGAGGAGATGTGAGGGTAGCCAGTACATGACTAGTGTGGGGGAGATGTGAGGGTAGCCAGTACATGACCTATGTGGGGGAGATGTGAGGGTAGCCAGTACATGACCTGTGTGGGGGGTCGGGAGATTCTGCTTTCACAAACACAAACACAACAAACAAACATTAATCAACGACAAAAACACCATCATCACCTCCACAACCAACAAAAAACAACAACAGAACTGTAAAAAGGTCATTGTTTTCTTCCTAGCAAAACCTGCGACAGTTTACTACTCACCGGAGTATTACCGTAACCATGGAAACGGAAACAGACGTGACAATACCCATACACCTGGTACTATTACCCGGACAAATGAGATCCGTTTATCCATTAAACATCTCACAGATACACGCACCGATCAGCGCCCCCTTTTCCTGTCAAACTGTCAGAGAGTGATCGCCCTTGTTTCTGGATACAGTCTGCTAGCCACTTTCTAGCTGGATTGGTTGTCTGACCTTGAGGTCAAGGTTTCGAATGTTCGGGACCCCCAGAAACCGTTTTGTCGAAAGTCTCCGGGGAGAAATGGAGCAGACACAGGGAAAGGCCCGGGGGTAGACACGCCAGTGGACACGGGAGGGTGAGGCACACGCTACTGTTGATTATAGCAAGTCACGAGATTATTGATGGGCCCACATAGTGTGTTTGACTGGCATTATGGATAATTGATCGGGGGTATTGCGGCAAGGGGGTAATGACCTTAGGCTGACTGAACTTTGGTAACTTTGGTGTATATATGTATATATATATATATATATATATATATATATATATATATATATATATATATATATATATATATATATATATATATATATATATATATATATAAAGGATACATGCGCCTGCACTTGATTGCCAATGCTGTTGCAGCCCTAAACAGCATATCTCCCACAATCACCTTTGTCCCCTCCCTCGCCACACAATCAATCAATGCCAGAGCTAGATCGATTATTTAATTCTCTGATCGACCGACCCTTCAATTACAGAAATAGTTTTTATCTTACCGCCCTGAGTGCGCTACACAATTCAAATCAAAGATTTAGAGACGTTCAACATCGTGTCATAATGATGTGAAACAAACTTTCCTTCCTTAGGCATGGGTAGACATTGGTAGAATGTTAATTAATTAGCATATTAGGGTCTGTTTCTTAAGTAACGAATTCAACAACATCCACCACACATCTGCACCCTAAGTACAGCAACCTTTGACTTCCCCACCTCCACCTTTATTTACCCTAGCATGTTTTTAAAATATCTACTGCTACCACCATACCACGCCATCTTTAACTGTGGACGACTACAGCAACTACAAGTGCTGTGAATGTGGTCAAAAGTCAACCTGATATTTTTAGCGTTTCTTAACATCAGGCACAGACCTGCAACACTTTGTTTACCCCCCCCCCCTATTCCCTTTTCCCCTGTACACTTACATCTGTAATAAAATTATCACAGCTGATACCCCCCCCCCCTCCCCATCCCTTCATATTTAGTCCAATTACCTAGAATTAGGACACGCTGAAAAGAAACATGTGAGAAAAAAAATGGGTTAATGACCAATCAGACGGTGAACAGACCAAACAATGTCACCCTATCCGATGACTTCACCCACAGCCCCATCCACAGTTAAAATGGCGACTTTTGTTTTTCTGGAATCGTCTGCGGACATTTAAAAGGTTTCCACGTGACCAGACATTCGAACAATTTTTTCGAAACAAAAAGTCGCAGTAAAAAATCCCAAGTGCAATAAGAAATATTTTGATTTACAGAATTGTAAAAAAGTTTCTGGGTGCTTATAAATATGGCTGTGGATTTTAGTAGTATATTTATAAAACGTAACAGCTTTATGGTTTTTAATAAATATTTCACTTCGAACCTCAAATTATGAAAAGTACATATGATTTTTTACATAGCATACAATATATAACAAGTATCAACGAATTCCATGCAAATACACTTTTATGACTTTTTTGCCTGTGACTTTATTTCCTGTGATTTTATTCCTGTGATTTTTTTTCCTGTGACTTTTTCCCCTAAAATCTCTTTAAATATGTGTAACTCTTTCACTTCACAGTTGTCTACCCCTGAATTTCTATTAAACTTATCTCCCCTGGTAGACTACCCTTAAGGGGCGCTAACTGTTCAACGCCAGACCTAGTAATGTTATCGATTTAAACGACCAGTTTTCTTGCAACTCTAACAGTTCAGTCATCCGTGAAAAGCCAACGTGGCTAAAACGTTTAAACGGCGATTTTACAGCCTAATTCTTGTTATAAATCAATTTTCGTAATAAATTGTTAATGTTGAAATTCTTTGATCGAAAAAGAAAAAACAGAAATTTCCACATTTTTAAACGTTTAAACCATCAGATTGAGTTCTGGTTATACAATTGTTTTTTAAAAATGTCAATAGCTGGATGTCATTGAACAAGATTTTCATTGCTTGTGAATTATTAAAATTTCTCGATTTATGGTTTTTTATTATTATTCCAGACATTTGTCTGCGAATTTTTGTAATAACCAGCAGGTTATTTTCTGTTGTTATTTTTAGTTGTTTGGAATTTCCCTGTGTGTACTTACTGTATTATTAGTATTATGTCAGTATGTTGCAGTCAGTAGGGTAGGCTTGTATGTCAGCATTCGTTTGTTATGTTAGGATCTGTATTGTCAGTCCGTCCGTCAGTTTTGTCAGTCTGTCGTCTCAGTCTGTCTTGTCAGTTTTTCGTGTCAGTCTGTCGTGTCAGTGTCAGTCTGTCGTGTCAGTGACATCTGTCGTGTCAGTGTCAGTCTGTCGTGTCAGTCTGTCGTGTCAGTCTGTCGTGTCAGTCTGTCGTGTCAGTCTGTCGTGTCAGTCTGTCGTGTCAGTCTGTCGTGTCAGTCTGTCGTGTCAGTCTGTCGTGTCAGTCTGTCGTGTCAGTCTGTCGTGTCAGTCTGTCGTGTCAGTGTCAGTCTGTGGTGTCAGTGTCAGTCTGTCCGTCAGTTTTATCAGTCTGTCTGATTGTGCCAGACTACAGACTGTCAATTAACGACAACTGTCTCATCAGGCGACAGAGGCACGAGAATGACAAGAACTTCAAAAGTTGTATGACAATATGTTAACGATCCTGTGTGCCCCAGTTACGTCCGTCTGTTAGTTTGTGACATCCTTATATAAGTTTGTGACATCCGAATATAAGTTTGTGACATCCTTATATAAGTTTGTGACATCCTTATATAAGTTTGTGACATCCTTATATAAGTTTGTGACATCCTTATATAAGTTTGTGACATCCTTATATAAGTTTGTGACATTCTTATATAAGTTTGTGACATCCTTTTATAAGTTTGTGACATCCTTATATAAGTTTGTGACATCCTTATATAAGTTTGTGACATCCTTTTATAAGTTTGTGACATCCGTATATCAGTGAGTGACATCAGCCCATCAATGTTATTTATCCAAGCAAGAGTGAACGAATTTCTCATGACGGCAATAAAAATAGAAGAAAAAAACATCAGAGAGCCTGGGGTAAAACCAGCGATTGCCTGGATTAGGATTAACTACAGCAGCAGACGTCCAGTGGTTCATGATGTATTACTACAGCAGACGTCCCGATTCATTAGCCGCTGGGCAGATACAAGTAGATCGTATTGTGACGTCGCTAGTGGTTTGACGGCGGCGTTGATAAGACGTCACACACTATCCCATAATAGCACGTGACGTCGTGTGACCACCTGAGATTTGAACCAACTGATACCACTCACACCAGTCAAATCTGTTCGTGACCTTACGGTAGATCAAGGTCACTGGTTTTCACCTTTGACCGCTAACAATCTGACACCAAGATTACTTCATTGACGCCACCATGAATTATGAAGTCAGGAATTCATCCCTGACTTTAGGTAACCGTGGCAACAACAATGCACTAGGGTGATAACAGCAAAGTTGTGTGCGGTGTGTACATAGCCAGGGTTTAGTGCGTGAATCGGTAGCAGACAGCAGCTGTTTCGTTCATCTTCTAAAGATCTATCAATAAAACTTCTAGAAGTTGGGAAAGTTATGAGAATTCTTAAAATTGGACACCTTTGTCTTATGAAACTTCAAAAAGCTTGTCAACCTAAGTACTAGGCTGATATTTCTTTAAAGTATAATAGAACGTGTAAGCTATATTGTAACTTGTAAGTCATCTTATAACATATAACAGCTTATATTATCAATTCGTCATTCAAGAATGATAGAACGCACATAATTGTCTTTAGAACCATTCTCGCAGTCGGTTCGTAGAACTCGCTGAGTCCACTTAGCTCGAATGAGTACCTAACTGAAAGTAAGATCTTCGGAGTTGTGGTAATTTTTATTCACCGACCATTAAAACCTTCGGAGTTCGCTGTGCACTATCTCCCCCGACCATGTCGTATATTAAAAAGAAGTTCACTAACTCTAAAAAACGGTAAATGACCTCACCACACACTCCCTGCTCTGTGTCACATGACCCAATCAAAACTACACATTGAGTGCTAAAAGTTTCTAAGATTACAACACACGGTGTGCAGATAAAACGTGTCGATGAGGAATAAAAAAAAAATTCTCCAGGAAAAATAAGCTGACGTGAAACAGGGTGCGCTAGAAAAAAAATCAGAAACAAATTCGATTACGTTGATGAGGGAAGGGATGCTCTGTTGTTTGAACTCGGGGGAGAAGTTTGTAGGTTCGGTGAATCAGAAACTAATTAGGTCAATTAGCAGGTACCGGCTGAGGCTTCTGAGAAATGTGACGTTTGTAGAGGTCACAGTGACCCAGGTCTGCAAGATCTTGTCTTTATATCATTTTCTTGAACTTGGCATAGACAGGTCAGCTTAGTCCAGACTAGTCAAATGTTGTCTTATAAAACTGGATGTTGTATCCCAAAGCTAAATGGTGATCACTGCTGATGTCAAACTGAGTTTATATCTTTTCAAGACAAATTTGTCTTGACAGTAGTCTTGTTTAGACACACTTGTCTTGTTTAGACAAAGCTGTCTTTTCTAAGCGCATTTGTGAAGACACCGCTGTCTTGTCTAGAAAATGTCTAGTGTAGAAAATGTCTAGTGTAGAAAATGTCTAGTGTAGAAAATGTCTAGTGTAGAAAATGTCTAGTGTAGAAAATGTCTAGTGTAGAAAATGTCTAGTGTAGAAAATGTCTAGTGTAGAAAATGTCTAGTGTAGAAAATGTCTAGTGTAGAAAATGTCTAGTGTAGAAAATGTCTAGTGTAGAAAATGTCTAGTGTAGAAAATGTCTAGTGTAGAAAATGTCTAGTGTAGAAAATGTCTAGTGTAGAAAATGTCTAGTGTAGAAAATGTCTAGTGTAGAAAATGTCTAGTGTAGAAAATGTCTAGTGTAGAAAATGTCTAGTGTAGAAAATGCCTAGTGTAGAAAATGTCTAGTGTAGAAAATGTCTAGTGTAGAAAATGTCTAGTGTAGAAAATGTCTAGTGTAGAAAATGTCTAGTGTAGAAAATGTCTAGTGTAGAAAATGTCTAGTGTAGAAAAAATTGTCTTGCCTAGACAAGGTTGTCTTGTAAAGACACAGTTGTCTTATCTACAAAAATATGTGTTGTTTTTACACAATGGTTGTGTCTCAGAGTTTTCTAGACAATTGAGTTGTCATGCCCTTTCTTTAAAATGAACGGAAATTTTGTCTAACGAAGTTGGGTTGAAAATTGCTGACATATATGCAATTTGTTTTCCTGTCATTTTTAAAATAATCAGTCTCGTGTCATTGTGACAGATGAATTAGGTAATTAACCTGACGATGATCATGACATTATTGTAATTAAACCCCAGACAGAACATAATCACATGACACATGTAATCAAGGTTCATGTGCGTAGCTGTTAAACATAATGAAGAAAAAAAATTTCAAGCACATTGGCAAGGGAACATAGAAATGATTCGCAATTATTTTTAAATTTAACAGGCCTAAACTATCTGCACGAAGCTTTTAAGATTTTGCAATACTTGTCTATTTTGAAACCAGCAGCATGATCGCAGTTAATTTTGTGAATTTAATAATAAACAGCACAAAAAATTCAGTTGACATAGCATGCTGGGCCGATGGTGAGGGTGCGATTTAGACACTAACGGTGGTTGCCACTGCTATTGGTGAAGGGTGCCCCTCGACAAACCCCAATTGAATTATAACACAGCCAGTGTTTCTTTCAGACTTTTTTCTCCGGGGGGGCACTTGAAATCTTCGGGGGGGGGCGGTAAACTTTCTTCGGGGGGGGGCGGACACTGTTAAAAGTATATATTTTCTATATAAAATATTTAAATTTCATTTCGTTCGGGGGGGGGGGGGCGGTAAAAAATTTTCGGGGGGGCTTCGCCCCCCCGAAGAGATGCCTGGAAGAAACTCTGAACACAGCTAGTACGCTAATAGTATATTATGAAGAATAAAGTATTGAACAGACACTTATATATATATATATATATATATATATATATATATATATATATATATATATATATATATATACATGCCTATTTATGTTTTAGTTTATACATAATTAATAATTTATAAAGGTCTTAAATTGTTTACAAAATGTAATTAATTAAACATCTTTCTATGTGAAAATTAATGTTGCATTGCATTGTGATAGTATCTTGACCTGCGTCTATACACTTGAGTATAGTAGTTATGTAGCCAAAGGAAGGATCTGGAAGGATTAACTTAGATATTATGTTGATTGACCCCGGGGGGAGGGGGTTGGGTGGGTATATCTGCTGATTATCAAAGCTTAACCAAGAACTGATCCCACTGAAAGTTTGCAATGTATCAGCTTTTTTTTGTGCTAATTAGCAGTGACAAGATTCGTCAGCTGGGTGGGATTCGATCCTGGTCGCAGAGATTTGTTTGGCTTAAAGATCAAACAGAGCTGAAGATTTTTTTTCTTTCTATGCAATGCTTACACGAATTGCTTGGGTTATATATTGGAGCGGAGAAGATGGCTGAGAACGTTGTAAGGAAGGAAGTTGGCGAGTGGGTGCGGGGAGTGGGTAGGGAGGGAGGGAGTGGGTAGGGAGAAGGGAGGAATTGGGTTGAGGGGCAGTAGGTTGGGAGAGGCATTAGGTTGGTGAGAGAGGGAGGAAGTTGGTTGGGGAGGGAGGAAGTTGGTTGGGGAGGGGGGGAGTGGGTTGGGTAGAGGAAGTTGGTTGGAGAGGGAGGGAGTGGGTTGGGGAGGGAGGGATTGGGTTGGGTTGGGGAGGAAGTAAGCACGTGGGTAGGGAAGAAAGGACAGAGAGACCAATAAACGAACGACGTTTTTATTTACAACACGGACTATCATCGTTTCCCCGGTTTAAATTTCGGGACGCATTTGGACCGTTTTTTTTAATGTCTTCCTAAATCGAATGTAATCAGTGGATAAAGTTTACGATTACATTTTATTTTACTAAAGACTGTGCATGTTGTGACGTCTTCTGTAAGATTAGTACTACAAATCAGGGTTTCTTCCAGACTTTTTTCTCCGGGGGTGCACTTGAATTTTTCGGGGGGGGGGGGGGGGACTCAAATTTCCAGGGGGCGGACACGGTTAGAAGTATATATTCTCTATATAAATTCCATCTTCGGCCCCCCCCCCCCCCCCGAAAAGATGCCGGGAAGAAACTCTGCTCAAAATAGAATTCAGTATCTCGTTAATCCGTTATTCTTTAGCTCTCGCTGTGCGGTGTTTTTAAATGTATACTTGACCTTGGCTGGGGACCTGAACACGTGACTTTAGAATGACCTTGACCCAAGTCGATCGAGAAATAGAGGGTAAAAG
Organism: Physella acuta; assembly: GCF_028476545.2. Classification (NCBI taxonomy): domain Eukaryota; kingdom Metazoa; phylum Mollusca; class Gastropoda; family Physidae; genus Physella; species Physella acuta. The sequence continues at coordinate 297,957 of NW_026732387.1, read as the reverse complement.
CAGGGTAAAATTGGCCAACAGAGGCCTCGTTTGAAAATATCAAGGATAGCTACTGCCATAAACTCTCAAAAATATTTTTTTAGAAAGGTTTCAAAAGTCGATGGCTTGGAGCCAAATATTTCTTAATGAAGCAGACGGCGTCAAACCGTAGAGCAGACGATAATAATGTAACAGGTGGTTCATCTTTGATTAGTGACCCGTTATAAGATTTTCTGGAAATAGCTTGACATCACTAATTTTTTTTACTTTTCTCGTGCATAAAATCGAAATACAGATCATCACAAATCTCGATGTTTTACACCTCCCTGAGTCTGAAAAACTAGGTTATGTCTGTGTGTCTGTGTGTCTGTGTGTCTGTGCGTCTGTGTGTCTGTGCGTCTGTGCGTCTGTGCGTCTGTGCGTCTGTGTGTCTGTGTGTGTGTCTCTGTGTATCTGTGTATCTGTGTGTCTGTGTCTTAGGTAGTATGAGTTTTTCTTTATCAACATTTCAGCGATTTCCGACAGCCGGAAGTGGCACTTTTTCTACTTTCGTTTTCTCAAATGCCTATAACTTGAGTAATGTTTTAGTAAGGTGACGAAATTTCACATATAAGTAAAAGATCTCATTCTCTAGTCTTTGTCAAATTTTCAATTATTTTCGATTCTATTCTATTAAAAAAATTCAAGTATTTAAAAATTGATAGAAAAATTGTTCTATATCCGGATTGTACTTTAGTTGCCTTCACAAAATATTCGAGGAGGTTTAGTGGAGATCACTCCCGCTATTTTTACATTACTGTTCCATATTTGACGCATGAGATTGGTCGAAACAGCGATTGGTACGTTGTGTGGAGACTGTTTAAACAGATACATCACTACAATCTGATACTTTAGCTCAGTAGCTCGAGCTGAGTTGGAGTCGTATGTCTCCCCTAACCAAACTCTTCTTGTGGTAAATGTCGCTCTATGATTGAGTGTGTTTGGTCAGATACTTTTGGGAAAGTTGCGTGTTAGGTCCATTGTGTGTTTAGCGAGGTTAATTATGTAGGATGAATGTGTTTTCTGGACAACAGAGTGTTTATGATAGCTGTGTGTTTGGATTGTTGTATGTTTTTATGGCGTTGTTTGTGTGTTTTTTGACATAAAAAAATTATTGATGAGCTGCCTGAGCTCATACAAGTCCCCAGCATGATTTAGCCAAGGATTTCACAAGACAGTTAAGCAAACATCACATCTCCTTCACACTGGCTCAAAGCGTAAAATAAATGTAGAAATAAAAACAAAAAAACAAAAACAAAAAAACAAGCAAGCTTCAACTAATACGCATAATTAGGTTAAACAGACCACCTTTAAAAAACTGTAATTAGTTTTTGCTTCAATTTACTTACTTAAAACAATTAGGACTTAGTGCAGAAAGGTTATAATCGCTGGCACCACAGCGTCAGCTAAATACAATCCGACAGCAACATCTCCGGAATGTTCTAAACATCAGCAGCTAAACATCAGCATATAGCTTCACACTTGATTACAATTGTCAACCTTACCATTGTTTGTGTGATTGTGTTTTATTTCATTTCAATTTGAATGTGAGAAATGTTTTATTTATTTAGCTGGTAGGGCAATAAATAGTCTTCTATGCTTCATCTACCACAATCATTTCTTTAATAGCTACCAAATAAGTTTCAACATAAAACCAATTTTTGTGATAATCTGGGGACCAAATAAGTTTCTATACAAGCCGCTTATTAAAATTGCTCTTTGTCTAATTGATTTCACTTGGCAGATACAGAGTTACAGATTACAAAAAAAAACTGTTTGTTTTGAACATGTTTTATACAGCTTTAATTTAAGCACTTAAAAAATTAAAACAGCCAATCAAGTTTACCTTGAAGGGAAAAAAAAAGTTGTAAACCAATTAGCTAAGCTCATGTTAATTAAGATTATACATTGATAACATAGTTGACCTTCGTGTGAATTGAAACTTGTTTGTTTTATGCTCCACTTCATGGACAGAGAAAGATGAAATACACAATCTAATATTTTAAAATCACAACCTGAGCATTACATTAGCTAATGCGGCGTAACTCGTGTTTGTTCTACTCTTCTTCCGTACACCCTTGTAAATACATTGATTCAATTACTCTCTGAAATGCGAAAAATCTCGCATTGCTAAATTATATTTTCCTGTTGTGTGTCGCCAATATAGAACAATGTACGAGATCGTTACATTATATTTTTCTATTGTATATACACAATATAGAACAATGTCAGATTTTTAATGAATTTCTCCAAAAGCTTGCACACATAATAGAAAAATACAATGGGCCTGTATACTATAAGGAACAATTAACACTATTATGTATCACTATTGTAAATCTGTATCAGTCCTTACAAGCCGATGATCAAAACTGTAATACTAAAGCGAACATACAAGGCTAACTCACGCTGTAAATTACATGTATAAGGCGAAAAGAATATATAGAAGATGGGAAAAATTGGATGGATTAATTAAGAACTGGCCATTGATTGACTAATTAAATACCGGCCGTTAATGGATTAATTAAACACGGGATGTTGATTTCTTAGCACCAGTATAAGTCATGCCGTCAACTTAAGCAATCAATTAACAAACATCATCACAAAAAATGCTGCTCTATGCATGAACTTTTAAAATTTAAAATTTTTTGCTGACCTTCCAAAAGTCGATTTATTTAAACCTTTCAAAATATATTTCTGCAAATCTCATAAAACTGATTTCAGTATATCTCCCAAAAATTGATTTCTTTATTTCTCCCAAAAATTGATTTCTGCAAACCTCCCAAAACTGATTTCAGTATATCTCCCAAAAATGATTTCTGCAAACCTCCCAAAACTGATTTCAGTATATCTCCCAAAAATTGATTTCTGTAAACCAACCTAGAATTGATTTCTACCAACCTTCCCAAATGCATCACTTATAAATAAAACAACTTTCCCTTATTTTGACCCTCAACAATTACAACCTCACTGAGCGTACACGTTAAGACACTTTGTCTGTAGCTAGAAGACAGTTTGGAACATAATCATAATTATCGTTAATTATAGCTAATTAATTAATAAGTGGTTCGGCTCTACTGGGCAGATCCAGTTTTGTCTTGATACAAATGCGATTGAGACTTGACATTACAGATTGTCCGGAAACTGGTCCAATTTTTTGTAACCTCTATACAGAGGTCAGGTTGACCCGAGTCTGGACCATAACATTTGTCAGTTTTATCGTGCACACAACATTGACAAGACACTAGCTCTGTTATTGTTTATCTACTGAACTGGGTCGGGTTGGTTGAACGTCTTAAACCATCTGATAACGGACGTCTTCGCTCTATTGGGACATTCCAGACTTTTTTAAATTTAAGATTACGTATGTTATATCACAAATATGATCGTTATATTGTTGGCTTTTTAAATTTTTATTTTGGGTTGGTTTAAAAATAATTTCGCTTTAAGACCAGACGGTCTGATGTGCAGACAATGTAGAGTGAAACTTGTAGTTGTCTTGGATGTGGTTGGTTTGTATGTGGTTGTCTTGAATGTGGTTGGTTTGGATGTGGTTGATTGGATGTGGTTGGTTTGTATGTGGTTGTCTTGGATATGGTAGTTTTGTATGTGGTAGTTTTGTATGTGGTAGTTTTTGTATGTGGTAGTTTTGTATGTGGTAGTTTTGTATGTGGTAGTTTTGTATGTGGTAGTATTGTATGTGGTAGTATTGTATGTGGTAGTTTTTGTATGTGGTAGTTTTTGTATGTGGTAGTTTTTGTCTGTGGTAGTATTGTATGTGGTAGTTTTTGTATGTGGTAGTTTTTGTATGTGGTAGTTTTTGTATGTGGTAGTTTTTGTATGTGGTAGTCTTTGTATGTGGTAGTTTTTGTATGTGGTAGTTTTGTATGTGGCTGCTCTCTGTGTGGTCGTTGTTTCCTAGCTACTTAGACAATCCACATGAAACTATATTTAACATACTCAGCTTATATAAAGTTTCATACCAATTCTAACCTTAGGGTATTGTGATGTTTTTGACAGCGATTAGTCTGCTAGTTAAAGTTCCGTTAAATGTTTATAAAATCAACTAAAATTTTTAACAACCTGTGTTAAAAATGTTATCTTACAACAAGCTTATCGTACAATGTATACTAGCAAAAATACTTTCCAGATATAAAATTAACAATAAATAACCTCGCTTTTTTATAATAACCAATTAGCCTTTGTAAAATGACGTACCTATTGAATATTGAAAATTAAATAAAATGTACGCAGAGAATAACATGTAACCATTTTTTGTTTTATACAAGCATTTTTTATTACATCTTTTAACAATCATTAACGATGTTCAATAAAGTTCGATTTATCGATCTCCCTCACTAGAGCAACTAAATGATCAATATTTTCCTGCGGTAATACCTTCTTGACCTGTTCCTCTCCTCCTGAATTAAAGATTCCTGACATTTCAACTCCAATACTCCCCATCCTCCCACGCTCCGACCATCAATGCCGTGCAAATTGCTGCCAAATCAGGACACACATAACTGACCTTTTATTCCATCCCCGGCAGTTCCTGGTTCTATTTTTAGACTTCCCGGCAGTTTGCAAAAACAAGTTTTAACGTGCTTTCCATAAAAAAAATATATTTAGACTTCCGATTTTTTTTAGCGGAAATGATTGAGGGCGGCAAATAATTGTCTTAATGAGTGTGATCATGTGACTTCTGTGCTACTTTGATTAGTAGAACATCCTACAGTTGCCTTAACTTGACACCGTCACCCCACGGGCTAAAGATATTAACACTGATTTGAGACATAGCCTGCTCCAGATATTAGATAACTCTAACTATAGCCACCAACAGACCCTGACTTGTATCAGCCAATACAACTTTACGCTATTTTATGGGGGTATATTACGGAAATTATATCAGTTTAATATCTAAAAGGTAACTATCACTTAAATATCTAATAGGAAACTCCGTTAAATATCTAATAGGAAACTCCGTTAAATATCTAATAGGAAACTCCGTTAAATATCTAATAGGAAACTCCGTTAAATATCTAATAGGAAACTCCGTTAAATATCTAATAGGAAACTCCGTTAAATATCTAATAGGAAACTCCGTTAAATATCTAATAGGAAACTCCGTTAAATATCTAATAGGAAACTCCGTTAAATATCTAATAGGAAACTCCGTTAAATATCTAATAGGAAACTCCGTTAAATATCTAATAGGAAACTCCGTTAAATATCTAATAGGAAACTCCGTTAAATATCTAATAGGAAACTCCGTTAAATATCTAATAGGAAACTCCGTTAAATATCTAATAGGAAACTCCGTTAAATATCTAATAGGAAACTCCGTTAAATATCTAATAGGAAACTCCGTTAAATATCTAATAGGAAACTCCGTTAAATATCTAATAGGAAACTCCGTTAAATATCTAATAGGAAACTCCGTTAAATATCTAATAGGAAACTCCGTTAAATATCTAATAGGAAACTCCGTTAAATATCTAATAGGAAACTCCGTTAAATATCTAATAGGAAACTCCGTTAAATATCTAATAGGAAACTCCGTTAAATATCTAATAGGAAACTCCGTTAAATATCTAATAGGAAACTCCGTTAAATATCTAATAGGAAACTCCGTTAAATATCTAATAGGAAACTCCGTTAAATATCTAATAGGAAACTCCGTTAAATATCTAATAGGAAACTCCATTAAATATCTAATTGGAAACTCCGTTAAATATCTAATTGGAAACTCCGTTAAATATCTAATAGGAAACTCCGTTAAATATCTAATAGGAAACTCCGTTAAATATCTAATAGGAAACTCCGTTAAATATCAAATGGATACCATACTCTTTATCCCGACCATCACAGCTACAAGCTGGTACAAAAGTTGGTTTCTCAGCTCTGATTAGTAAATGAGTTTATAATAATATGACAACATAAGACCCCACACCCCTACCAATAAAAATATAAATGTATTTCTCAACCCATATCCCATAGTTAAGTTGGGGCTATTACAATGACCCCCCCCCCCCCCCCCCCACAAAGTAAAAATAGAATTGTATTTAGTTTCTTCCAGGAATCTTTTCGGGGAGGGGGGGGGGCAGAGTCTACCGCCCTCATACCCCCGAACCAAATGGAATTTGTTTAGAAAATATATACTTTTACTAGTATCCGCCCCCCCCCCCCTTCCCGCCCCCCGAAAATTTTCAAGTGTCCCCCGTGGAAAAAAGTCTTGAAGAAACACTGATTGTATTTCTCAACCCATATCCCATACTTGAGTTCAGGCTATAAATACAACCCAATAAAACTTATCAATATTTTAAAGCCGAGTTGACGCTATCCCAGAGAGCCTTGCAAGTCAACAGCCCCTGTCGCTGCTATGGCATGTCGTAAATCAACCGGGCCCTAATGAGCAAGGTAATTAGTTATTTTTTAAGTCCGGCTAAGTTACAAACGCAGTTGCTAATTACTCTGTAAAAAAATATATAACATACAAATAATTAAATTAAAGAAAATCCAGCATATTTTTATCTCAAGTAGGAATAAATCAGAGAGATATGTTTGTGGAATCGCAATGACGTCAGTTGGTGGTGTCTCACAATGAGGGTCATGTCGGTACATTAATGTTCAAGGTGTCGTTTGCATTTTTAGGTAACCGGAAAACTGCGCAACGGAAAACTGAGCACAAAAAAATTGTGCAAGGGCATTTTTATTTTCTTAAATCTAGCATTCGGAAGAAATATTTCTAAAGTGTTTTCTATTACAAAAACTAGCCAGCTGGCTAAATTAGAATTAGTAAAAGAAAGAATCAATAATTAAATGATCAATTAATATATTAGTTTTTTAACCTTAAGACCTCAACAAAAAGTTGTCTTTTCAAGATGACCGCCGTGACCACGGCAACTTTATTTTCTAAAGAGTCCGTGATCCATGCAAATATCTTCCCTTAAGTACCCTAACTTAGATACACAGGAAATAAATTAAAAAGTCTTATTAATTAAGATGTTTTTTTTTCGTTTTCTCCAGAGCCTAACCCCTGTAGATAGAATATTCTATATTTCTAAGGTTAACGTGACCTCAGCATTGGTCCGAATCCTGGGATAGCATAAGATTAGACATGTAAAAAAAAAAGAGGTTTTGAAATTTTTAAGAATTTTGAGCCAATTAAAACAGAATTTAGACAGTTCCATAAGGTTGAGAAATATGCCTCGGTATCTAGAGAGGTTTCAGTACGAAAAAGATCTGGCCATGTTTCTGGCGCCACACGTCACTTCCTGTAAGCTGGAACCCAAGACGCTCATGTTTTCTCGTGAGGGCTAAATATGTCTTGATGTCGTGTAGGCTGATCGATGGCCCAATCAATCAAACCATTGGAAGGTCAGATCAATATCTGTACCGGATAAAGAATCCGTGTAAGGCGTTTGTCCTCTATAGGTCGTCATATCCGGTATAAGTTCCGGGTTAACATCATTGATTTTTTTTTTAAATTAATGAACTTTCTAAAACCTTGAAATGTTGGCATACTGTGCAAGTCCGCTATCCTGTCATTCGTAAAAAGATCAAAGCTAATCTATCCTAAGATTGAAGAAATCAGACGGTAAAATTAATCTAAGATGACATTCCGAATTTTTAAATAAGTCACGTGGTGCATGCTATCAGACGACAGGACACGTGACCGGAAACGCGTCATTAGGTTCACTTCTGTAGGACCGCGGAAATTTTTTGAATGTGAAGGCTAGTAATCAACACGTTTGTTTTTCTATGAAATTAAAATGATTTAAGGATTCTTGCTGATATCACGCTGGTGTTAGGGTATATCTTTAATTGAGAGGGGTGGGTGCTTGTATGTTGGGGTGAGCTTGGTGTGTTCGGGTGAATGTTGTGTGCTGGGGAGGGGGTGGAAGCTTTTGGTGTTAGGAAGGGAGGGGTGTGAAGGGAGGCAGCGGTGGGTGTTATTGTGTTGGGGAGGGAGGAGTGGATATTGTGTTTGTGGAGGTAGGGTCGGGTGTTGTGTGTTGTGGTGGGGGTTGTGTGTTGGGGAGGGTGTTGTGTGTTGGGGAGGGTGTTGTGTGTTGGGGAGGGTCGGGTGTTATGTGTTGGGGTGGGGGTTGTGTGTTGGGGAGGGTGTTGTGTGTTGGGGAGGGTCGGGTGTTATGTGTTGGGATGGGGGTTGTGTGTTGGGGAGGGTGTTGTGTGTTGTGGTGGGTTCGAGAACTGTTTACTGTCGTATTGAGGTGAGTGTAGGTGTGAGTGAGGCGATGCGTGACGGTAGCTATAAAAGTAAAACTCGTATGAAAATATTTTATTGCTCTAAAATTAAGGAAACAAACTATTCTGTAGTTAAAATAAAGTCATAAACATCATACGTCCTTAGAATAGAAAGTTTAAAGTCTTGTACTTCCGCAGGACATCAATGAGTTCACCCAGCTCTGATGGGTACCTGACTCTCGTTAGGGAAAGTAAAGGCGGCTGGGCATAGTGCTGACCACACTATCTCTTCATATGCCGAGCTAACTGAGACAGATGGATTCTACTTCACCTGCCCAGGGACCAGAGGCGTAGCGATGGGTGGAGGGGGGGCAGGGGGGTACATATGTCCCCGGGCGCCGACCTTAGGGGGCGCCAAAATGGGTTGTAAAAACAAATTAAAATGTCATTTTAGATGCATTTTTTGCATTATAAATAGTTTGAGGTTTGAGGGGGGGGGGGGGGGGGGGGAGTGTGCAAATCGAAAAGTTGAAGGGGGGGGGCGCCAAATTAAAAGTTTGTCCCCGGGCGCCTCTGCCAGGGACCACAAGGTTCGATTGGGTATTTCACTTTACTTCAATTTTTATGATCCCCGCTGTTTAGATTTTTTACATTTTATTTATGACTGTCTGTCAACGAATATTTGACTTGTGACAATTGTTTGAAGCGCGTGAGGTGGCCAAATTTTCGTTAAGCGGTGCACAAATCGGCAGGCAACACGCAATCAATCAATCGATCTCTGTTCTAGACAATAGACACGTATCTCTTAGACATTGACCAGAGCCAGTTCGATCGCTACCATGGCGATACGATACAGCAACACCCGACTGGGGAATAATGAACCACATCACAACAACACATGTGGGTTAGATTATACTAGAGGATTAGCCCGTAGGTCTGTTGTTTCTGTCTGCTTTAATTGCCTGTTTGTCTGTTGCCCACTTGAAAGTCTTCTTTAGTGATCTCAATATAAGACGTTAAGAAGGTAGATAAAAAGCAGACAAAAGAAGATAATTGTTAGTATGACTTCCATATATAATTTGTTTTGTCCATAAGTTATTGACTTGATCAGTGTACCGCGATCGAGAGAAAGAGAGAAGGGGGATAGTTTCTTTCAGGCACCCCCACCCCCCCCCCCCCCCCTGGAACACGTCCACCGCTGTCCCCTCTCCTCAGCCCGGACAAAATAGAATAAATATATAATTGATATAGAAAATATCTTCTATCTATATATATAATTCTCTTCTAGGAGACGTTTGAAAACAAGCTGTAAGCGCGCATTGAAGTCCCCTCTCTTCCTCTCTAGGAAGTCTGGTGAGCTGTGGTTCACGCTACATGTTTACATTCGTAGAGCCGGATTTAGTGACGGCTATTAGGGTCCGATAATTTAGTTTGGAACGATTTTTAAACTTAGGGGAGGTAGCTAAGAGGAGGCTGCTTTCACGGGGGGTGGGGGCAGGAGGGGGGGGGGGTTATATTCCTTAACGACTTACTGATAGTGTTATAAAGAAAATATTTTCAGTGACAGCAGTGGTATTGTCGAATTCACAAATTATGAATCACTGAAAAGTAGAAAATAAAACAACTAAATAGCGGCGTATGATACGCCGCGGGTCGGCTCGTATATATAATTCTGTTCATGGGGACCATGCGAGACACCACCACGTAAACGCACGCCGTTACTCCTCCGCTCTCTAGCCATATAGCTACCCCCCCCCCCCCCACTTCCACCATTCTGGTGATCTAAAGATCACCCCGAATGTTTACAATCGTAGAGCCGGGTCAAATTCATAAGGGCTATTAGAGGCAGATAATTTAGCTTTTAAACGATTTGAAACGTAGGAGAGGTAAGAAGTTCTGCTTGATCTTTTCATTGTTGTCCGTAAGTCCGTAAACTGTCGTCACGGACGGCTGTTTTCACGGTGGCGGGGGGGGGGGGGGGCTGGAATGAATGGAAGGAAGGGTAGTGTCGAATTCACTAACTACAATCTACTAAAGATAATAAAACAAATAAATAGCGGCGTATGATACGCCGCGGCTCAGCTCGTATAATTTAATCAGTATCCACCCCCACCCCCGGAAAATTTAAGTGCACCCACACCCGAGGGTTACAAGTTCCCCCCCCCCCCCTCCTCTACACCCTCAGAGAATAGTGTCTGAAAGAATCACTGACACATAGATTGTCTCTGTATAAGTGTCTGTCTGTGTGTAAGTCTGTATTTGCATGACAAATCATCTCTGTAGTTTTTAGATTCTGTCTGTTCAATATTCGCGTGTCAACTATTTGCATACCGTAGCACTCATAAGTTTCTCTAGCCTCGACTCTGATATTCGTTTATTCCAGAGATTCGTGGCCGTTTGACATGAGGTATTAATAGAAGAATCGCAAATTTGAGTTCCTGACTCGTGAAAGTGGATCTCAATTGGGTACGGAGCACGGGAAATTCTAATTTTAAATTGCTAAACAAAGACTGGGAGAGTGGGGGAAGGGAGGGGTTTGGCTTGCTAAATTTGAATATTGGAATCAAATTTCCGTTATTTTGTACTTTTATGTCACATCTTGACTGGCTAGAAGGTTGGATGTTAGAGGGAAGATAACACATGGTATATCGGCTTGGAGGGTGGTACAAAATACATGGATGTTTGCTTGTATGGGGGTAAGAAAACACATTGGAGGTTGGACTATATGGGGGGGGGGGGGGTGTAAAAAAATACATTGAAAGTTGGCTTGTATGGAGTAAGAAAATACATAGAATGTGGGATTCTTTGATGAAGGAAACACTTTTAGTTGTAAGACTGTCAGTGCTAGTTGACAAGATGTATCACTGGTTAGTACTGGAGTCATCTGTCGTCACGCTTGTGGTGTAACCATGACAACGCCAGGTATACCGTTCACCCACAGGCACCAGACGACACCTAGCGCAGGTCGTTGACCTGCTAGTGACGAAATTTTTTACCAGACAAGACCTGATTCCAATTTAAAACACGGCCAGCCAACATTGGGTCTTTTGAACTAGCCACGTTATGACGTCAGCAATACGTCACAGTTAGATTTCACTGGTAAGTTTTAGCTGGAACAGATACAGACGTCACAGCATGCTAGTGAGGCAGTACTCAACAGTGTGCTGAAGTACGCTAGTGAGGCAGTACTCAACAGTGTGCTGAAGTACGCTAGTGAGGCAGTACTCAACAGTGTGCTGAAGTACGCTAGTGAGGCAGTACTCAACAGTGTGCTGAAGTACGCTAGTGAGGCAGTACTCAACAGTGTGCTGAAGTACGCTAGTGAGGCAGTACTCAACAGTGTGCTTAAGTACGCTAGTGAGGCAGTACTCAACAGTGTGCTGAAGTACGCTAGTGAGGCAGTACTCAACAGTGTGCTGAAGTACGCTAGTGAGGCAGTACTCAACAGTGTGCTGAAGTACGCTAGTGAGGCAGTACTCAACAGTGTGCTGAAGTACGCTAGTGAGGCAGTACTCAACAGTGTGCTGAAGTACGCTAGTGAGGCAGTACTCAACAGTGTGCTGAAGTACGCTAGTGAGGCAGTACTCAACAGTGTGCTGAAGTACGCTAGTGAGGCAGTACTCAACAGTGTGCTGAAGTACGCTAGTGAGGCAGTACTCAACAGTGTGCTGTAGTACGCTAGTGAGGCAGTACTCAACAGTGTGCTGTAGAACACTAGTGAGGCAGTACTCAACAGTGTGCTAAAGTACGCTAGTGAGGCAGTACTCAACAGTGTGCTGAAGTACTTACAAGACAAACACGCCTCAAACTTAGCTGACACATTTTCTGCCATCTTATGTAAGGAACTTTCTCGAATTTCTATAACCCAACTCAACCCACCACCGCAATATAAGTAGGACGAGATTACGTTAAATTACAAAACTAATTTAATTATCGTCTGCAAATCTCATAAATCCGGGATAGGAAATACCACGCCTAGAATGATTGGCTAGTCCTTAGTCCGTATTAGTCCTACCTCACTCTCCCTACTCTGTACTAGTTTGACCTCCCCCTCCCTACTCCTCTTGTATTAACACCCCCTCCTCCCTACTCCTCTTGTATTAACACCCCCTCCTTTCCAACGCCCTATTTGCCCTGAGCCAGTTGATTTTCCCGAGGCCAACAATTTGACCAGCTGACGTCTGCAGTTTGTCTGGCCTGTTCTTTGATGGCCAGATTTTTGTAATGTCCGGTCTTGTAGACTGGCCGTATTTCATCCTGGCCGTAGCAAACAATTTAGGAAGATAATGGAAAGTGGACATCAAAGGCAAGCCTTAGCCAGATACGCATTGTCTTTCACACACTGGTAGCCGGAAGTGGTCAGGCCACGGGGCTTTGTTTAGCTGGGGTAGAACAATAGACGATATGTTTAGCTGGGGTAGAACAATAGACAATATGTTTAGCTGGGGTAGAACAATAGACGATATGTTTAGCTGGGGTAGAACAATAGACAATATGTTTAGCTGGGGTAGAACAATAGACAATAGGTTTAGCTGGGGTAGAACAATAGACAATATGTTTAGCTGGGGTAGAACAATAGACGATATGTTTAGCTGGGGTAGAACAATAGACAATATGTTTAGCTGGGGTAGAACAATAGACAATAGGTTTAGCTGGGGTAGAACAATAGACAATATGTTTAGCTGGGGTAGAACAATAGACGATATGTTTAGCTGGGGTAGAACAATAGACAATATGTTTAGCTGGGGTAGAACAATAGACAATAGGTTTAGCTGGGGTAGAACAATAGACAATAGGTTTAGCTGGGGTAGAACAATAGACGATATGTTTAGCTGGGGTAGAACAATAGACAATATGTTTAGCTGGGGTAGAACAATAGACAATATGTTTAGCTGGGGTAGAACAATAGACGATATGTTTAGCTGGGGTAGAACAATAGACAATATGTTTAGCTGGGGTAGAACAATAGACAATAGGTTTAGCTGGGGTAGAACAATAGACAATAGGTTTAGCTGGGGTAGAACAATAGACGATATGTTTAGCTGGGGTAGAACAATAGACTATGTTTAGCTGGGGTAGAACAATAGACAATATGTTTAGCTGGGGTAGAACAATAGACGATATGTTTAGCTGGGGTAGAACAATAGACGATATGTTTAGCTGGGGTAGAACAATAGACGATATGTTTAGCTGGGGTAGAACAATAGACGATATGTTTAGCTGGGGTAGAACAATAGACAATATGTTTAGCTGGGGTAGAACAATAGACAATATGTTTAGCTGGGGTAGAACAATAGACAATATGTTTAGCTGGGGTAGAACAATAGACAATATGTTTAGCTGGGGTAGAACAATAGACAATATGTTTAGCTGGGGTAGAACAATAGACAATATGTTTAGCTGGGGTAGAACAATAGACAATATGTTTAGCTGGGGTAGAACAATAGACAATATGTTTAGCTGGGGTAGAACAATAAACAATATGTTTAGCTGGGGTAGAACAATAGACAATATGTTTAGCTGGGGTAGAACAATAGACAATATGTTTAGCTGGGGTAGAACAATAGACAATATGTTTAGCTGGGGTAGAACAATAGACAATATGTTTAGCTGGGGTAGAACAATAAACAATATGTTTAGCTGGGGTAGAACAATAAACAATATGTTTAGCTGGGGTAGAACAATAGACAATAGGTTTAGCTGGGGTAGAACAATAGACAATAGGTTTAGCTGGGGTAGAACAATAGACAATAGGTTTAGCTGGGGTAGAACAATAGACAATATGTTTAGCTGGGGTAGAACAATAGACAATATGTTTAGCTGGGGTAGAACAATAGACAATATGTTTAGCTGGGGTAGAACAATAGACAATATGTTTAGCTGGGGTAGAACAACAGACAATATGTTTTGCTGGGGTAGAACAATAGACAATATGTTTAGCTGGGGTAGAACAATATGTTTAGCTGGGGTAGAACAATAGACAATATGTTTAGCTGGGGTAGAACAATAGACAATATGTTTAGCTGGGGTAGAACAATAAACAATATGTTTAGCTGGGGTAGAACAATAGACAATATGTTTAGCTGGGGTAGAACAATAGACAATAGGTTTAGCTGGGGTAGAACAATAGACAATATGTTTAGCTGGGGTAGAACAATAGACAATATGTTTAGCTGAGGTAGAACAATAGACAATATGTTTAGCTGGGGTAGAACAATAGACAATATGTTTAGCTGGGGTAGAACAATAGACAATATGTTTAGCTGGGGTAGAACAATAGACAATATGTTTAGCTGGGGTAGAACAATATGTTTAGCTGGGGTAGAACAATAGACAATATGTTTAGCTGGGGTAGAACAATAGACAATATGTTTAGCTGGGGTAGAACAATAGACAATATGTTTAGCTGAGGTAGAACAATAGACAATATGTTTAGCTGGGGTAGAACAATAGACAATATGTTTAGCTGGGGTAGAACAATAGACAATATGTTTAGCTGGGGTAGAACAAGAGACAATATGTTTAGCTGGGGTAGAACAATAGACAATATGTTTAGCTGGGGTAGAACAATAGACAATATGTTTAGCTGGGGTAGAACAATAGACAATATGTTTAGCTGAGGTAGAACAATAGACAATATGTTTAGCTGGGGTAGAACAATAGACAATATGATTAGCTGGGGTAGAACAATAGACAATATGTTTAGCTGGGGTAGAACAATAAGCAGAATCTAAGAAGTCCTGTAAAATCCTGAAACGGGCCCCCAACCTCGAGATTCAAATTTTCAATGTTTTTATCTCCATCAAAACTATTAATTTACGCCATGGCATAAAGGAGTGGTAAAAATACCAACTGTTAGAAAAATCAAAACTTTAAAAGGACTATTACAGCACCGTTCCTGGGGGATTACCGAGCTTTTTCCTGGGGTCCCGATAGACAGGCGGGCCACTATATCCCTGGACAGAATAAGCTTAGCCAGTGTGGAGGAATGGACAATAAGTTTAGCCAGGATTGAACAATAGATAGAATACCAGATTAGAGAAAACAGAATCATCTTGTGGTATTCAGAGGGAGGTCATGACGCTCGACTACATTATTCATAAATTAAATATATCTGTATGACTAACAAATCTATCTGTCTGCCCAGAAATATGTCTGTTTTTCAATGTGTCTGCCTCTAGTTGCTATAATTAAAGCAGGACAATGCCTCACTAGCTTCACGTGTATGCAGTGAAATATTCGCTCACCTTTATCAAAATTCTGAACATTGATTTATCTTGAAACAAATGATCACATTGTTATCAACGTATTGTCAACTTTTATTTACAGTGACAACGGTGTAGAAGATTAAATTGTTATCAATGAGATCACTAGATTTCAGCTAGATTTCGGTAATGTTAAAAGATTGTGTGTTGAAAGTTGAACATTTTGGATTGGCTAACATCAGGGCTGATCAATTGATGCTCTAAATTTACTTGATGGAGAAATACGAAAACATTTTGCTATGATAAAAATACTACACAAATTACAAACTTTAATCACGGCTTTGATTAGAATATCTCGTTGTGTTATTTTACCTTGGCACGATGTAAATAGCATGATGAAATTGATTTGTGAAGGATTTCAAGTTTCTTACGTCAGCTAACAGTTTTACGAAAATTGTGTCAATTTTTCTCGGTTGTCGGGTCACCTGACTCGACCATTCCATAATTAACTTTCAATGTCGATCTTTTTCCACCTTTTGTGTTGTTCTCTAAATGCAGAACTTTAATTCCCACGGTGATTCTGCTCTTCTTTTATCGGCTAAGTCATCATTTTTTGTGTTCTTGTATTTTATGTCGCCCGTTTCATTCACTTGTTCCACGAGATGGTGGTGTTGAGCTGAAGTTTTATTAGGCGTGGTCATGGGCTTTGTGGGCGTTGTCATGGGCTTTGTGGGTGTGGTCATGGGCTTTGTGGGGCGTGGTCATGGGCTTTGTGGGGCGTGGTCATGGGCTTTGTGGGGCGTGGTCATGGGCTTTGTGGGGCGTGGTCAATGGCTTTGTTTGGATTTTTGAAATGGCAGACTGTCCAACTCTCGCATAGATCCTAATCCTGGGTTGATGAAACAACGAATCATGGGTTCTTTGTTGCTAACAAAAATAAGTCATAGTAAGCCAGAAATAAATCATAGCTTCTGTATACCCAGGGCTTGATGGCAGCCATGTATCATGACTACATCCTCTTAACTCACTTTGAATACCAAAAGCAGTATAGCTATCTTATTGCACGGTGTAGCGCATATGCTACACTAACGGGTTAATGACCCCGATAAAACCCCACGACCTCTGTGCTGAATGAACTGGATGGGATCCCAACAGGTGCTTTGGGTTGTGAAAGTCTCGCTCTCTCCATAACACCCCTATCCTATAACTGACTTTAAACGTCCCTAGCGGGGTCCGTCTAATCTACTTAGCACGCCCAGCGTCACTTGTGGCCCTCCCACTAGACCAACGGTCGTAGACCCTTACAGTAATCTGGTTTCTACGGTAGAAACATTTGTCATGCTAATCTCCAGCTGGTAAAGTTAATCGCCAGGCCGTTGACCACTGGTCAGCAACCTAACGCCCGAACATTTGCTATGCTAATTTGACTACAAGACCGAAGTTCTCTGACATTTGACCAAGGGTCAGTCATGTTGGCCTGTGGTCAAGCTTAGTTGATCGGTGGTCAAGCTCAGCTGATCAGTGGTCATCTAACAGCAGCACCATCGTGTCCAAAGGTTTTGTCCCGCTGGTATACAGTTGTGGGTACTGGTAAATACGTGTCAATACATTAACATTGTGGGCGTGTCTACGTGATATAATGTACGTCACGCCAGGCTTAATAGACGTCTCGTTGGTCGAAACAAACGTCCCGTCAGTCATATACACGCCCCGTCAGTAATGATAAACGTCCCATCAGTCATAGATTATAGGTTATTTTTTTTTTCGATTAATTCACGCTGGTCGGTCGCAGGGCATATCTGGAACCACACACGCCCCCCATTTTGTCCGTCATTTATGTGATCCTAATTAGGCTTGGACATGCTGGGTTGACCAAGATGACGTCAGATAAATTACTGGGTCGTGTCAGGTTGACCTCTGACTGACCCGCATGAAATCCCGTAAAGCTGACAGCTAACAAATATAAAAGCCTTGCTGGTGGTCATACGTTATATTTGTTTCTATCATTCTACAGTATATTCTTTCTTCAGGATTCTTTGACCCCATCGTATATCCTAACCGTCTATCAGGACAGCGGTGTATTGAAAATATTTAAATCAATAACGTAGGCATAGCAGTGTGTATATATATGTATATATATATATATATATATATATATATATATATATATAATATATATAAAGGGGTCAGTGTGTGTATGCATATGTATATTTAAAAACTACACTGTATGATGTTAGCTAATAGAAATGCAACATTGTATCTCGCTGTGAAAATACTTTTGTAACGTGTAACATTACATTTGTGTGTAGAAGTACTTTTGTTACATGTAACATGATATTTTTATTTTGTTACAAAACTAGTTCTCCTGTCCCATCAGGCAGCCGGTGCTGGTTGTGACGTCACGAAGTCCCCGGATGAAAACAAGAACCAATTTTTTCCTGGCCAACCTGGCAGCTGCTGATTTGTGTGTCGGTCTGATCTGTGTCCTGCCTAACCTCTTCACCTTTCTATACCCGGGCTGAGTTTCTATCAAGGTAAAATAATAATCTGATCTGTGTTTAGCTCATTTTAAAACATTTCTTTAACCAAGTTAAGTGCGGCAGGGTAAAAAACGTATTTCGGGCTAGGGCTAGGGCTAGGGCTAGGGCTAGGGCTAGGGTTCTGCTGTTTATTTGTAAACTCCCGCATGCGCAGTACCATCGAAAATATCGCTGCGAATGAAGGCGGTAGGTTCTCTCCTATGCGCATGCGTATCTTTCCGGCTAGAATCGGCCAAAAAATAATCTAAAAAAATATCCCTTTTCCTGTATTTTTTGTTGTTGTTTTTCCCTTCATTCCCGAGTTTAAACAGGAACTGAAAATGTTACTTTTTACCGAGGTCATGCTATAAAAAGATTCTCAATTTACGAATCGAGGGCGAGATCTGGCTAAATTTTATTAACGATGGACTCGTCCTCTGCGCCAGGTTTCTATAAATTACATTCCAGTTCTATTTTTGGACTTGTCCTTCAGCTAAAGATGTCTTCGTCTTGATGATGTAACGACTCAATCGTATTTTGTTTTTGATTTTGGCTAGGATAAAACTTACATGTTGAAATAACAGAGATTTCTATATTAAGATTGACCCTCTAACATTACATAAGCTGTGATATAAAGGTAAATGACACGTGGTATGACACGTGATCTAATAACCTGGCGTAGGAGTTTATCTATCAGCCATGAAAACAGAAGCGTGTCCCACTGACCAGGATATAGCCATCCATGTTTGATCAGATGAACCGATCAGTATTACAAGAGGGATTTAAACCACTCAACCATAAAAAACAACAGGTTTTCATGTTGTGTTGTTTTACGCTCGCATGCTGCGTAGGACGATTTAGATACGCATAGGAACCCATAAACATTTCCTTATCCATACTAAGATCCACATATACACTCATACTCGCCCATAGAGTCACATACCCACTCATGAACACACCCACACTCACCCACACATAGCCTCACATACGAGATTTTCTATATGCCGTCAGTAAACCACACCTCCCAGTTATGGTCCATTCCTCATGAGCCCTCAACGTTTAATGAGCTGATCTTTAGTTCCGTCTTCTTCGTTTTCGTTCTTAATTTTAGTCTTGGAAGGGATCCCCTCCAACAGAATTAAGGATACGTGTCAACTGGTTATTCGCCATTGAGGCCATTGACTCCAATTTCAGCCTGCTTTTCTTTTTGGATTTGATTCCATAGCCTTTGCCCAAACAAGAACAAACTACAAGGCAGCAGTTGTTTGATTTTGGAGTTGTCTCTCCAAGATGAGTGGCTGTATCGAACCAAATCTGACCGGGGATTCGAACGTATGACTTTTCGGATCAGCAACCACGAGCTTAACCAACCCGACCACGCCGACCTCCTAGTTTTGCCTTTAGGCGGGAAAGTTTAGCCTTTAGGCGGGAAAGTTTAGCCTTTAGGCGGGAAAGTTTAGCCTTTAGGCGGGAAAGTTTAGCCTTTAGTCGGCAAAGTTTAGCCTTTAGGCGGGAAAGTTTAGCCTTTAGGCGGCAAAGTTTTGCCTTTAGGCGGGAAAGTTTAGCCTTTAGGCGGGAAAGTTTAGCCTTTAGGCGGGAAAGTTTAGCCTTTAGGCGGCAAAGTTTAGCCTTTAGGCGGCAAAGTTTAGCCTTTAGGCGGCAAAGTTTCGCCTTTAGGCGGCAAAGCTTTGCCTTTAGGCGGCAAGGTTTAGCCTTTAGGCGGTAAAGTTTAACCGTTAGTCGGCAAAGTTTAGCCTTTATTAGCCTTTAGGCGGCAAAGTTTAGCCTTTAGGCGGCAAAGTTTAGCCTTTAGGCGGCAAAGTTTAGCCTTTAGGCGGCAAAGTTTAGCCTTTAGGCGGCAAAGTTTAGCTTTTAGGCGGCAAAGTTTAGCCTTTAGGCGGAAAAGTTTAGCCGTTAGTCGGCAAAGTTTAGCCGTTAGTCGGCAAAGTTTAGCCTTTAGGCGGCAAAGTTTAGCCTTTAGGCGGCAAAGTTTAGCCTTTAGGCGGCAAAGTTTAGCCGTTAGTCGGCAAAGTTTAGCCGTTAGTCGGCAAAGTTTAGCCTTTAGTCGGCAAAGTTTAGCCTTTAGGCGGCAAAGTTTAGCCTAAAGTTTAGCCTTTAGGCGGCAAAGTTTAGCCTTTAGGCGGCAAAGTTTAGCCTTTAGGCGGCAAAGTTTAGCCGTTAGTCGGCAAAGTTTAGCCTTTAGACGGCAAAGTTTAGCCTTTAGGCGGCAAAGTTTAGCCTTTAGGCGGCAAAGTTTAGCCGTTAGTCGGCAAAGTTTAGCCTTTAGGCGGCAAAGTTTAGTCGTTAGGCGGCAAAGTTTAGCCTTTAGACGGCAAAGTTTAGCCTTCATGCGGCAAATGTAGCCTAGCAGGGCTGAAGAGTTCACAGTGAACTCTTCTAGGCAGGTCAAGAAAACAACCGACCCATCACGGCACTGTAACGTCAACAAACGGATTAACACTGGATTATATCCTCACGTGATCATTTTTCTTTTGAAACGGCATTTGGAAATTAAGATTCAGGGAGATTTTCTGACGCGTTTAAATCCACAGCGTAATCAAGTTATGGGATTAATCTCTTTGATCACTTCTCTCACAGAGGTGTGATCGGCTTCAATGATCACATGCCTAAGTCTTGGGTGGCGTAATGCAGCATGAGATCATGTTTGTTTAATGATGGGGTATCGGGTCATCCAAATTAAAAGTTCGCCACACCTTGAAGAAAGATTAGTTCTTTATTCCGTACATAACAGCAGAACATCAAGATGAAAGGTATTTTTTTTTCATCATACATGTCGCAAATCACGCATCACACATCATACAATGTTTGTATCTCATACAACATTCACACTCCGTGGGGTGTACCAGCTTTATCATAATTTAAAAAAAACACAAGAAAACAACTCGACATAATTATCTAATCTTAATAAATCTTAATTAATTGAAATTTTCAAAAAGAAACTGGTGTTTCAAAAAGTAAACTAAGCGGTGGGAATGCTGAAACATAAAGTTATTTTGAATTTATGAAAAAATGGGGGGGGGGGGCTTTGTGTTGATGTTGTACGATAGGGTAAGAGTGGGGTGGGTAAAGATCTATCCAAACCTGACACGACTTCAGAACTAACCCTAACCCATTCCTATGTAATATTAAGTATAGATAGATTAGAAGTTATTTACTGAATGATATTTTGATGTTTCATCTGCTCAACTACAATTTTTAAAATAAAACAGAGGTTTTCTATGACATTTAAACATTCACATTCAGACAAATCGTAGCAGAGATTTTACTTTTAGATTTATAAAACACGGGCTGTCAAATAAATTCTATTTCCGGTTTCTGTACCGGGGAACAAAACACAGCCTCCCGCCATGTTAGGAAGTGACGTCAGTATGACAACTACGAAGCTCTATGGTTACCAAATATAATCCCTAAAATATCAAGGGAGAGCACCCAGACTATTACTTTAACAAAGATATCACAAACAATAGACTGAGTCGAACTCTGGCCTGTACAATATTTGGTGCAAATAATCTAAATGTCACATACTACAGGGGGAGGGGGGGGGGGGTCAATTTTGGGAGGGAGGGGAGGGAAGGAATTCACGATCAAATAAGGGCGAGACAAAACCATTCATAATACCTTAATAGAATGTACGATGGTAGGTGGGGAGCTGGGGGGGGGGGAGGATTAGTCCGAGAAAGTATATTACAGTTCGTAACGTTTTCAATTTCACCATTGTTTGTATCAGACAATCACAACCACAAACACCCAACCCCCTTTCCCCATATATATAAATATAAATATAAATATAAATATAAATATAAATATAAATATAAATATAAATATAAATATAAATATAAATATATATATATATATATATATATATATATATATATATATATATATATATATATGTAGACCTGTTGTGATTTGTGAGAATAGGAACGATGGACACGTGCATTCTGATATGTGAGGACTAGTGAGGACAGTGGGGGTCAGTTGGTTCATTGTATTCTTGTGGAACATTGATGCATTGTTATGTGGAGCATTTCTATTGATTCATGTAATAAAGAGATCAATGTAAACCTGCACTTCCGAGTATCTGTATTGTAGTCGATGTTGTGTGCTGGTCAAAGATAGCACGAGTAAATACACTCGGTAACATTCGGCACTGCAAGTAAATAGACTCGGTAACATATATATATATATATATATATATATATATATATATATATATATATATATATATATATATATATATATATATATATATATATATATATATATATATATATATATATATATATATATATATATATATATATATATATATATATATATATATATATATATATATATATATATATATATATATAGTGGGGGGGGGGGGTGGGGGGGGGGTGGGGGGGTGTGTATGAGAAATGTTACATTTCTGATTGTACTTTGGAGTGGCTGTTTACAAATTTAGACCGAATTTGACAATGACTCTAATTATTCTCCCACAAATATTTGATCTTTGCTATGTTATTCCACCGGTTCTGTTGACTGTCCCCAGCCAACAAATGTTTACAACTCTTGTGTTCTGTACTCTTTGTTTTGTTGACAACTAAAGACATGACACCCTAATGTCCGTTCATTTCATCTTGTATTGGTGGCCAACATCACACAGCTGTCCCTCAATAAACAGTTTCAATTTCCACTGTACTCATGTGGACACCAGCGAGAGTACATGCCCTTTGGCAAGCAGTGATTATGTCCCTTGCTGGGCGTGAACCACGGGCCTACACAAAATGGCGTCTCTTGTTGCACTTAGCGACATGGCGTCCATTACACGTGCAGGATATAGACAAGACCTCATTTCCTGCTGGAGGGTTCAAGGCCACTCTCCGAACATCAGAGCTAAGTGCAGTAAAGGCACATGTGTCCTGGTCTGTTTTTGTTAATTAAACTATGTCAGAGGTCAAAGTTTAGTTAAACCTCGGGGGTTAATACCCAAATGGATCACTTGATCAACACACATCAAGTCGCTTATATTAAGTGTCCGCCAGAAAATAAGACCCCCCCCCCCCCACCCTCCAGCTAATCTCCACCCAGACCTATCCTAAGCTTAAGTACTTGAGTTTTGTAGCCAGCATCCCCACCATCCCACCCCCTCTGTCTTCACCCACCCTTGGCTTTACTGTGACCGTTACAAGAATGTCATGTAGCCGCCATCTTGAAAAAAAACAACTTCCGGTTTTGTCTGGGCTCTATTGAAAACATTTCCCCAGGTAAAACTTCCCGTGTTTTGGAACTTAAAGAGGTCATTAGCTGAAGTGTTACAACAACCACGACCATGTGACAAACTGAAGTGTAACAACCACCATCACGTGACTATAATATTACAGTATCTCAAAGAACGACGCCCCAAAGTATCTCAAAGAACGACGCCCCACAGTATCTCAAAGAACGACGCCCCACAGCATCTCAAAGAACGACGCCCCACCAAAGAACTACGCCCCACCAAAGAACGACGCCCCATAGTATCTAAAAGAACGAAGCCCCACAGTATCTCAAAGAACGACGCCCCACAGCATCTCAAAGAACGACGCCCCACCAAAGAACGACGCCCCACCAAAGAACGACGCCCCACCAAAGAACGACGCCCCACAGTATCTCAAACAACGACGCCCCACAGCATCTCAAAGAACGACGCCCCACCAAAGAACGACGCCCCAACCAAAGAACTACGCCCCACCAAAGAACGACGCCCCACCAAAGAACGACGCCCCACCAAAGAACGACGCCCCACCAAAGAACGACGCCCCACCAAAGAACGACGCCCCACCAAAGAACGACGCCCCACCAAAGAACGACGCCCCACCAAAGAACGACGCCCCACCAAAGAACGACGCCCCACAGCACCTCAAAGCACCACAGTATCTTAAAGAACGACGCCCCACCAAAGAACGACGCCCCACAGTATCTTAAAGAACGACGCCCCACCAAAGAACGACGCCCCACCAAAGAACGACGCCCCACCAAAGAACGACGCCCGACAGTATCTCAAAGAACGACGCCCCACATTATCTCAAAGAACGACGCCCCACCAAAGAACGACGCCCCACATTATCTCAAAGAACGACGCCCCACCAAAGAACGACGCCCCACAGTATATCAAAGAACGACGCCCCACCAAAGAACGACGCCCCACAGTATATCAAAGAACGACGCCCCACCAAAGAACGACGCCCCACAGTATCTCACATAACGACGCCCCATTCCCGAATGTTCAAGTATAACCTACCACAGCTTACATTAAAACGATTACAATAATTTTTCTTTCCACTCGGAAGTGCATCTAAAGCAGCTCCATCTTTAATCACTGGCCGTTCAACCACGAATAAAAATCAAAATTGTGGATCAATGCGGGATATAAAGTCTTGAAAAAAATTATGTTCTGGAACATTCCGGCTAATTCGTAGAAAATTTGAGACGCTTCGAATAATTTTAAAACGGCAGGATGCCAGATCAGAGAGATTAACGGACGATGTTTTGTAAAAGGTGTAATTAAGTAGCCGGCATCACGGCGTATTTCTGATTGAACTCGAGGATTGTATTGATTGAGTTGATAGATTGTTGATTGAGTTGATGAATGCGCACGTTGAAAACTGTGATCCATCCTAATCAGGTGGTTGGAGACTGGTCAGTTAGGAGCTGACCACTCGACAATTCTAGCAGCGTTGACGTCAGGGCAAAGAATTCAGACATTGGGCTAACAACACGGATATATCAGATGAGAAGACATATGTGTATACATTTCGTGGATAAGTCAACAGGCATGTACTGTAAATAGAACAATGAGTACGTTCAAGAAGTCAGCATGATCTGTCATTAAGATTATCAAAACCTTTAAACGTGCATCAGGTACCGTACAACGGCGCTGACCATCCTGTTAATCTCCACACACACACACACACAACGGCGTGCTATTATCTCAAAACCCAACATAAACATGAACAGGAAACCGGTTGTCCTGTTTGAAGTCCAGAAACTACACATGCCCTTGAAAATCGGAATGGTTAAAAATACATTGGTTTGGGCGTGTTCACTGAACTATCAAGGCTAATTGGCGATTACATAATTATTTGTGATGTCTTTCTTTAAGAAGCCACATCTCGGCTCATAAAAGAAGCCAAAGTTTTAAAAAAAGTTTTCATTAGGAGCACACAAATAAAATAAAACAACATTTAATGCGCGGTGACATTTTTTTTTACTTTGGTCTGGCTAGAGTTAATCATGAGTCCAAGAAAAGCGACGACAATTTAAAGAAAAATGTTTACTATAAAAAAAAAATCAATTTAAAAAAAATTGAATAACGCGATTAAAAAAAATTGTCAGTAGTCGATGTAGGCAGTTCTAATGTCTCAGTTTAGTGTAACTGATGTCTGTGTCTGCTGTGAGTACACATTTGACTGTACACTGCCTTATGTTTTACTTTAGGCACTGTACACAAGTAGGTTGGCCGGCTACAGGTCCACGTGCATTCAGTTCCTACATTCAGCATTTTTAAGTAATGTAAAATGTAACAAACCTTCCCCTTCTTGTAACAACCTTTCCCCTTCAAGTAACAACCATTCCCTTTCATGCAACAACCCTTCCCCTTCATGTAACAACCCTTCCTATGTTAGCCCTGCCCTACCTTTTCACTAGGGCCAAGTCTCCTACTCATTTAGTAACATGGCAACATATATCTTTAAACTTTAAATTTCCAACAAAAAAAAGCTGATCTAATTATGATAATGCACAAAACTTGTTCAAACATTGTCTGACTCAGACTTGGTCAAATATTGTCTGACTCAGCACAAAACTTGGTCAAATATATATAAGGTGTGAGAGGACATGGCCAGCTTCCGGTCAATGACATCACACGACCTACTTTGTCAAATGTACTCCCATGGTTTCTTATGGCCCATCCAGTGTCTATAACACGCGGGAAACATAAAACTACCACTACGTTACGAGTCTTGACATTACCTTTCTTTTTCATGAAGGTTCAGAACAAATGAATAAAACATATAAAAACAATCTATCCAATCTAAACTTGCTCCGTCAAGTTAAAAGGGACGCAACAATGAATATTTGATTAAACCCCTTTGATGTCGCTCCATAGTGATGACATGTCGTTGACACTAAAATGGATTGACGTCTGCATTTGACATGTCACAGTTTCTGTGGCAGTAAATTAAATTGGTGTTGCTATGGTAACAATTTGTTTTAAAAATGTGTGTCTAGTAGCTCATTATACCAATGGTCAATGATGAGATGAATTATTTCCTCATCACAAAATATTGTTCTTGCAGGTTTTGATAAAGGTTTTTCAGTAAACAAAAAGGTGCTAGATCTTGAAGCATGGATTCTTGTATATTGATGTACTACTAGAACACTTACAAAAACGTATCTTACAGAGTTGTACTACAAGTGTAATTTTTATGGGTAAACTTTCAGTCCAGACTTTTGAAATGTATAATGGGACCTACAGCCAGTCTTTGATGTAAAAGTACCGGAAATTGTCTGACGCTGGTCTGATTTAGCTGTGTATTATTAGGATTAGTGACTGATTGGTCCGGAATGGATAGGTTGGTTAGTACTCTTAGATTGTGTGGTGAACCTTAGGAGTCCACAGTTTATCTTTTCAATCTTCACACTCTAGCTACAAGCCTACTGGGAAATTCGCACCA
This sequence comes from Physella acuta, assembly GCF_028476545.2. Classification (NCBI taxonomy): domain Eukaryota; kingdom Metazoa; phylum Mollusca; class Gastropoda; family Physidae; genus Physella; species Physella acuta. The sequence goes on along the minus strand of NW_026732387.1, from coordinate 271,290 downwards.
GTTTATGCTGGACTAAGACGGTCAAGGGAACTTAGATGGAGGTCTCCGTGGAAAAAATCTAAACAGGGTTAGTGTCGTACTATAACGGTTCTCAAAACATACAGGGAGTTCCTATCAAGACTCGGGGGATAAAACTCATACGACAGACACATGTCTATACATGCTGACAATGTGATATGATTTATCTTCTGAAAGTTTGATATGCTAACAAGTTGGCGGTGAAGCTACACTAAAAACTACGACACTACAGTGGTATGTAGAGCGAAGGTTCTCAAAGATGTAATAGCTGCGGATCAATCAATTAAGAATCGATAATAATGTAAAAAAAATTACATACGAATTTATGTAAGAAAAATTGATGGCTGTGAATGACAAAATAAATCAACGTAAATAAATAGGCATTAGAATATTGGCTCATCAATTTTTCGATCAAATATGAGACATGTTAAAAACTGGTATACGTTGATTACAAGTTTTAATGTGAAAAAAATGTGAAGATTTCCACATATACTGACTCTGACCTTGATTTATGGGGGACGGGATGATGGGGGGGGGGAGAGTTTGAGTGGACTTTCCATGTTTGATGTCAGATGACCTTGCTTTTATATGGGGCAGGGGATGGGGAGGTGAGGGCAGAGTTCGAGTGGACTCGATGTTTTTTGTCAACTGACCTTGCTTTATGGGTGGGGGGGGGGGGGGGGGGAAAGGGTTCGGGTGGACACTATGTTTAATGTCAGCTTATCAGATGTATTCGATATCGTGGTCAGTTCGTATCTTCTGTAACAGGTTGGAGGTCAGGGGTCACTGTGCTGCCAATTAGATACCTATTCTTTATTGGTTTAACATGCTCGTCCTCGGTAAGATAGGGGCCTGTTTTCAGTAGAAACAAATTTAACTTAATTAGCGTCACTAATTCCTGCGGTGTTCTGTTTTCTGTCCACGTAGTCTGGCCTTGATGTAGAATTAGCCAACCGTCGGGGATTAGAGTTCATGAGCAATATGGGCTAACCTAGGGGCTTCATCAGCAAGTGTTCTTACCTCCCCTTGTAAGCTTTTGAAGCCGCCACCAAGTGTGATTCTGTTGAAGACAATATAAAATATTTATACCAGATAAATCTAGTTGCAAGCAGATTAATGAGATTAGGTTATTGAATGTAAGTTTAATCACAATAATTAAGGAAATCTACTTGTTAGTTTCTGTTGGTAGGGCTGCCTGATGATCGGAACAAAATATTGCAATTAGTAATTTAATTACAAGATTTTGGATGTGAGCTCTTTAGGCCACGTGTAAGATCCCCATTTGATGTTACAGGTTTTGTAAAACTATACTGCTGTTACACTCATCCCTAGAAGGTTGAAGACAACTTGTGATTGCAGAGTGACTCTAAAGATTGTGTTGTTTTATTGTGAAAATGTTTAAGAAAAAGTAACGAGCCCTTTCAAATCTGATTGTCCATGTGGCAGGTGAAGTAGATGCTGGTGATCTGATTGTCCATGTGTCAGGTGAAGTAGGTGCTGGTGATCTGATTGTCCATGTGGCAGGTGAAGTAGATGCTGGTGATCTGATTGTCCATGTGTCAGGTGAAGTAGATGCTGGTGATCTGATTGTCCATGTGGTAGGTGAAGTAGATGCTGGTGATCTGATTGTCCATGTGGCAGGTGAAGTAGATGCTGGTGATCTGATTGTCCATGTGGCAGGTGAAGTAGATGCTGGTGATCTGATTGTCCATGTGTCAGGTGAAGTAGATGCTGGTGATCTGATTGTCCATGTGGCAGGTGAAGTAGATGCTGGTGATCTGATTGTCCATGTGGTAGGTGAAGTAGATGCTGGTGATCTGATTGTCCATGTGGTAGGTGAAGTAGATGCTGGTGATCTGATTGTCCATGTGGCAGGTGAAGTAGATGCTGGTGATCTGATTGTCCATGTGGTAGGTGAAGTAGATGCTGGTGATCTGATTGTCCATGTGGTAGGTGAAGTAGATGCTGGTGATCTGATTGTCCATGTGGTAGGTGAAGTAGATGCTGTGCACAGCGCCAAGACGAACCGCCTCTGTATCTAACGCCAGTCAGATACACATCAAGCGTTCTTCTTATTTGAACTCGAGGCTTCTCTGGTTATCAGGCATATGCTCTGCCATCCTGCCACACCATCCACAAGACATCACCCCCCCCCCCCCCAAGACATCACCACCCACTCAATGTCATTGTGACAGGATCATCCTGTCATGACACCTAACATTACCCAACACCTAACGAAACCTTTAGAACAAACGTCAGTGTCGAACGCGCATGCGTAGAATTTCACATCATCGTTCCCCGTTAGTGCTCGTCAAGCCGACATTTGTTATGCATGACGTCACTTCCTGGTTTCAAACAACGGCTGTTGATGACTACAGAAACAGTGTTGGTGGTGTTCTTGTGTTGTCTGGCGTTGTGTCTTTTGTTTTTGGGGGATGTTGGGGAAACCCAGCGAGCAGGGGGTGGTAGGGTACTGGATATGAGTCGAACAAACAGCTAGACACAGACCCTAGGGGTGAGGGGACTGAGGTGAGGGGACTATTGTGAGGAAGTTTGTGTCTTTAAGGGTTCTCCAACTGTGTTCTTCACGACGCCCTTGTCAGACTCCCCTTGCTCATAAAATTATTTGACCTCACCTATTTTGTATTTCACATTTGAGTTCTTTTATTTTAGTTCTTTAGTCATAAGTGTCATGTCTTGTTTGTTTTAAATACAAATTGTACTCTACCCAGAGTGTCTGTATGTTTGAAAACTATTGTCTTACATGCCATGTGATGGACTATTTAGTTAAATAAGACATTCAGTAACAGTCACCTTTTGTGGTAACTTATCAGCAGTTACCCTATGATTTAGCTATTCTGCAGAAAAAAAAATCCCCAAATATAGACCGAAACTTAAAAGATTGACTTTAAAAATCCATTGTTGTTGTTGTTGTTTCTTCTACAGCAGAGAGATCTACCCACAATTCGTTTTAATTTTACATTTGCAGGGGGAAAAACAAGGAGGATTGAAAGAATTATTAGATTTAATATGGTTTTAATAACGGGGGAATAGTATTAACCTTAAAGCAACTACATTTATATGCTAGAACAATTTGTTTGTGTTTATTGAGTTGGTTAGAACTCTAATCAACTCGTAAACAACATTAGATGTGAGATATATGTTAAATAGATGATACTTTTCTTCTTCTTCTTTGTTCTTAATTTTTAGTGTTTGGAGGGATCGAGCCTTATCTGCCAGAGGGTTTGAACTCGAGACTTTTTTCGAATTTATCAACCATGAGCTTTGCCGACTCGACCATGCTTCCATCACAATTAAGGATTACGTGTCAACTGGTTATGCGCCATTGAGGCCATTGACTCCGATTTCAGCCTGCTTTTCTTTTTGGATTTGCTTCCATAGCCTTTGTCCAACCGAGAACAAACTACAAGGCAGCAGTTGTTTGATTTTGGAGTTGTCTCCTAGAAGAGTGGCTGTCCACAGCTAATGAGCTTCATCTGTCCGAGGGTTCGAACTCTAGACTTTTCGGTTTAGCAACCATGAGCTTTACCGACTCGACCACGTCGACCCCACGCCGATGATACAATCCTAATCTTGTTTTTGTGATAGATTCAGGATTTTATCACATCCTCTCTTTCCTTCAGGCCATCATCTGGCTGCTAGCCGCGGTCTACAACATCCCGCTCTTGATCATCTTCAACACCTTCACAGACGAGAATAACGACCGTACCAGACTCTGCTAGACATTCATTCGTCTGCTGGTCTTGATACAGATCACATTTGCCGTCTGCTTGTTGCCGCACCACGTACGTCTGCTGTTGACGTACTGGGAGATGTACCCGTCGCCGACCTTCAAGCTGAGCTTCTTCCCGCCCTTCGCTTTTATCTGCATGTACCTCAACTCTGCCCTCAATCCTGTGCTCTACAGCCTGTTCTCGGAAAGTTTTCGCAGGAGTCTCAGGGAACTTGTCCGCAGACCGTGGCACAAGTGGAGGTCAACCACGACCAAACACGACTATCTGACCTCCAAAAGTCGGCTGACTGTCAACTGACTGGAGCAGGCGGTAATATGTTTACAGATAATCATCTTAAAGACGATTTAATGACAATCAAACATCAAAATAGCTTGTTATGTCTCGGTATTGTTTCATAGACAGCCTCGTTACAGAAATAACTTCACTTGGCGATATTTACACAGTCCATCTTCCGTCTTCCTGACCCAGCTAAAGTAAAGTTGACATTTAATCAGACGCTAAATGACACTAACACGACATTAAGACATCTCGCTCAACTAAATAGGTCATGGTTTTCATTGTCATTTCCGGGTTATTTATTTTATTTCCTGCTGGTAAAAAAAAATTAGCGGAACGTTTCACAACTTCGATGCGAAAAACCCAAAGTCAGAATGTATTACATGTGGTGGTCGTTCAAAGCGACTTATTAAAATACTCTTCACTTTGGATGTTAACGTTAACGGAACATTTTTTTTATAAGTCTCCAGTTTTTCAGTGTTGAAGCTCGCCAACAAATACAAGTGCATTTTCTAAATATTTTAATTTTGCGGTTAAGGTTTTTTTTAAATACTTCAATTTTGTAGTTCAGGTAAATGTGTAGGTGTCTGGTGATCTGTAGGCGACTACACAAGGAACCAACACCAACAAAAGTATCACAACGCAAGAATCAACACCAACAAATGTATCACAACACAAGTATCAACACCAACAAATGTATCAACACCAACAAAAGTATCACAACACAAGTATCAACACCAACTAAAGTATCAATACCAACAAAACTATCAACACCAACAAAAGTATCAACACCAACAAAAGTATCACAACACAAGTATCAACACCAACAAATGTATCACAACAAAAGTATCAACACCAACAAATGTATCAACACCAACAAAACTATCAACACGAACAAAAGTATCAACACCAACAAAAGTATCACAACAAAAGTATCAACACCAACAAATGTATCAACACCAACAAAACTATCAACACCAACAAAACTATCAACAGTACGAAAAGTATAAACACCAACAAAAGTATCAACACGAACAAAAGTATCAACACGAACAAAAGTATCAACACGAACAAAAGTATCAACACGAACAAAAGTATCAACACGAACAAAAGTATCAACACGAACAAAAGTATCAACACGAACAAAAGTATCAACACGAACAAAAGTATCAACACGAACAAAAGTATCAACACGAACAAAAGTATCAACACGAACAAAAGTAAAGTATCAACACGAACAAAAGTATCAACACCAACAAAAGTATCAACACCAACAAATGTATCAACACCAACAAATGTATCAACACCAACAAAAGTATCAACAGCAACAAAAGTATCAACAGCAACAAATGTGGCAACACCAACACAACTATCAAAACTATCAACACCAACAAAAGTATCACAACAAAAGTATCCACACCATCAAAGTATCAACACCAACAAAAGTATCAACACCAACCTATTTCAAAACTACGTCACATTTATTTCTAATTTTTTAAAACATGGCTTAATAAGTTTGGCAAAGTTTAACTCATATCAAACACAAAATAATGATTTATAAACAAGAATATACGATTTTCAATACTTGTCATTATCAAAGACAACATCAGTAATGAATATCTTTTAAAACAATGGAACTTTACAATCAAAGGGAATCACATTCATTATATATCAATCAACATTTAGGATGAACTTTGTACTCAACACGTGACATCAACACGTGACGTCAACACGTGACGTCAATACGTGACGTCAACACTTGACATTAAGGCATCGTAGTAAAAACACTTGAGGTCCTTTTAAAGTCGATTGGTCTACTGAATACACTGACCCACTTATACCCTGACCCACTAAACTCTGACCTACTCAACCCCTAACCCACAAAACCCGTACCTACCTAACCTCTAAACCTCTCAATTTCAGTCTCACCGTACTTATATCTCACTAAACTCATTGGCTCATAAAGCCCATGACACACTTATTTTGTCCAACCCTTACCCACCAACCCTTACCTACCAACCCTTACACACTAACCCCTGGCACACTAAACCCGTGACCCACTTTACTACATGACCCACTAAACCCCTAGCCTACTAAACCCGTGACCCACTTAACTACCTGACACACTAAACCCCTAGCCCCTGGCCTACTAAACCCGTGACCCACTTAACTACCTGACCCACTAAACCCCAAGCCCGTGGTCCACTAAACCCGTGACCCATTTAACTACCTGACCCACTAACCCCCTAACCCACTAGCCCCCGACCCACTAAACCCGTGACCCACTTAAAGACCTGACCTAGCATTCCTTAAACTATTTAACTCACTGGTAAAATCCTAGACCTATTAAACCCCTAATATTGAGACAATATCGTTAGCTGCTGTAGTACACTGACCCACAAAAAACCTACAACTTAAATCTCTTTTCAAAGATAGGTTTTCCGCAAACCGGAAATGTAGACAATAATTCGTCATAACAAAAAACATCACACACGTCATGACAAGAAACAAAAACATCACAAATACACCGGATGTCAACAGTAAAAACAAAACCAAATCTAAAATAGAAAATATTTGCTGCCACAAGACATCTCAATCAGAAAAATGCGCAAAAATGTTTAGCATTTCGCAGCTGCACAATAGAGACCAGTTTAAAAATAAAAATCACAAAATCACTCAAATTAGAACTTGTAACAGATTTGTATTTAAACAGCAGCTCTTTTATTGTTTCTCAAAAGCAAACTCTAAAGACCCCTAGTCTTAAGACTACAAGTTAACAATTCTACTAGTTGAATACTTAACTAGGCTTCAGGCTTGTCCGTGCAACGATATCTTCTATATATATATATAATTCTCTTCATGCAGACCGTAGAAGACATTACGCGGCTGAGCCACCACCCTCATCCCCACCTGTCAGGTGAGCTGTGGTTCACCCCGAATGTTTACAATCGTAGAGCCAGGTAGGCTATTACTATTAGGGGTAGGGGCAGATAATTTAGATTTAAAAAGGGGAGGTAATAATTTATGCCATAATTATTGTCGTCTGTAAACTGACTTCACTGACGGCTGCTTTCACGGATTTCGCGGGAGGGGTGGGGGTGGGGAGGGAGGGTGAGTATAATCGTCTTTACCAGCTACTGATAGTGTTTTTAAAGCAAAATATTTTCAGTCGCAGCATTGGTAGTGAATTATGAATTACTGAAAAGTAGAAAATAAAACAACTAAACAGCGGCGTATGCTTACGGCGCGGGTCAGCTCGTAAACGTATAATTTAAATTTTTCTTACTAACATGTTTACACCTGTAATTATTTTAAAATTCGCAAGTCGAAATCGACATGGATATTATATGGTGCAACTAATAAATAACTGTATTTGTAAACATCCAAGATTTTGAGGAAATTAGTCAAACACGGTAATTAGAAACAGAATATTTGATCAATTCGAATTTTAATTCGTTAGTTTTTGTAGTTGATTCTACAACTTTAAAACTTTGAAAGATTAAAATTGAAATGGTAAAACTATCCCTTTATTTTAAACACCATCTAACAATAGCCATTATGTTTTTAGATCACTGTTCTCCACCAGATCATAAAAGAGAGACTGTGAAAAATTTGTTGAATTATTTATACGATTTTTTTTCTGGTTGGTAGGTGTGTAAAAAATATCTACCGTCTGGACTAAAATCTTTTCCATTATTCGGTGTTTCATGGCGTCAGGACAGCCAGATTTGGATCAATTTTGAAACGTATTTTTAACCAATACAAAATGTTGTCATACGTTTTGTTTACAATACATTGGCAACAATCTTTGTTGTGACTTCAGGTCAGAACTAGACCGAACAAGGATTCATGCGCAACAACGTATACATTTCACACGTACAGTTATCAAATATTTATTATAATTTTAAACGGCAAAATGTTGGAAATAGTCAAATACTATTTCACACAAAAGCCGTTTTATAAATATCGATCATTCAGAAAATATCGATCTCACTTTCAAAACTTAACTATACATGGCAATAGAGAAACAGAAAGAAAAAATGTATCTTCAATTAGCTGCAAAATGTTTGAATGTATGTTGTTCATCTCGTGTTCTATGTTCTTTCTAAGCTGCGCGGTTGCGCGGCCGCGCAGTAGTTTTGAAGCTACCGCGCTGTCATTTTGTAAAATACATATATCATTGTACAAAAATTTAAAACATTATATTTAGAAAATTAATTAGGTTCGTATGAGTAGTAAATGTGCCTACACTATTATGGAAAGTTTTGCAAGTCTGTCAAATATTAGTTTCGTTTCCAAGCAGAAAGTATAAAACATTAATGCTAAACCAATTTAAATATTTACTCATCATTACCTTAGTACATCAGCTAACCCTGGATTTATACGTGTACTCTGCTTCACCTATAATCCTTACTACACCACTGTTCTGAACTGCGCCTATATACTACGATTGTATGTTGTGCTCTACTGCACATATAATTGGTGCTACAATACCCTATCAACATTTCATCCAGCTCACTAGTCAAACTACAGCTCTACATTTTGTGCTATTGCTCGTATCAAACGAGACGTAAACTTTAATTGCTAAAGTGAGTTTGTGCGGTAATCAAACTAAGGATCATTGTGATCTAATGCTGTATCAGTTTCTTCCACGCATCTTTTGTGGAAATACTTTTACCAGAGTCCAACCCTCTCCCCCTAAAAATTTCAAGCCCCCCCCCCCAGTCAAGAAACACTATTGTGTACACACACAGTTACCTTGCTAAAGAATAGTCGTACTCAAATGTTTATTTTTTTGGGGGGGGGGAGGGGGGTAGTAAAGTAAACATAGGATCAAGGGCGGGCGGGATGTGCCCCGGGGCATTTTAAAACGGGCCCGCAACCCCAGATTAAAATTTTCATTTTGAATTTATTTTCTCCATGGATTTAAGGCCTTGGTATGGAGGAGTGGTGAAATGACAACCATTTAAAAAAAAAACCGCCGTTTCGGGGGGGGGGGGGGGGGGGGGGGGGAGAGATTTTTTCCTAGGGACCCACCTGAATTTTCCCGGTCGACCCGCGGGCCGGTCCACCCCCGGGTAGGATGAAGAATATTCGTATGGTTATGGCTATAGGTTATACATTTGTGTCAGTTTTGTAGGTAACAATTTCAGACTGTGTCAGACTTGTAGGTTTGATTTCAATTGCTTATAATCAAACATACGATTGCTTGTTAAAACATTCAATCATTCAAGGAATGAATGTGGGATATAGCAATAAAACAAAGTATATAACAACCCTCGCTTACCCGCTGATATATTATGGTACGTTTATCAACATTGAGAAAAATAAAAATACAAATACAATTAGGTCAAGCAGATGGTAATAAATCGTTAGACCCGTGAAAAAAGTTTATTAAAGAACATAATTAATTATGTTAATAAGCCTTGTTTTAATACGATTCCAGAATATCTGATGTGATGTACAAATCCAATTAACGATCCATGTATTGCCGGCGTTTGTGTCGACTTAATCAAATTTGGGAGACTTAATTAATTAAATTAATTAAATTAATTAATTTAAGCGTGGTTCGAGACCACGGAGAGTACATGATGACGTCACAAGCTGCAAACCACCGTTAAGGTAAAACTACGTTAGACACAGGTATTAAGCTGTTCAGGTGAGATTTGTGTATCCGTTTTGTCGGTGCCATCAGGTAGCTGTTCCTGTCTTCTGCCCAAATCTCTCCATCACCAAATGTAACTTCACACATCTACCAACTAAACCACATTTACATTTTAAAGTGTTAACAAGTCCAATGAATATATGTACAATTGGTAAACTGAGACATCCAATGAAATATGTTTTACTGAAACGTCACGTGAGAGTAATGAGGTCAAAATGGTGTCCAGTTAGACGACCGGCCCGTGGGGTGATCTGGTGGGGTGATCGGGAAGACGAGACACTGCTGGGCTGTAATCTCCTATCGCCAGGAGTGATCGATATCAAATGTTCGATGAGAAAGGGTCAGTGATCAAATACGTAAACAGTTAGCAATTATCATGTAAATTAAACGAATACCAAATTATAACAAATATTATATCCAAACATATGTTAATGTTTAACTGTTTTTGTATTGGCTGTCAGGAAATCGTTTTTAAGGCTAACTGTGCGTAGCTGACTTATCGTCTGCTCCAGTCAGTTGACAGTCCGCCGACTTTTGGAGGTCAAATAGTCGTGTTTGGTCGTGGTTGACCTCCACTTGTGCCACGGTCTGCGGACAAGTTCCCTGAGACTCCGGCGAAAACTTTCCGAGAACAGGCTGTAGAGCACAGGATTGAGGGCAGAGTTGAGGTACATGCAGATAAAAGCGAAGGGCGGGAAGAAGCTCAGCTTGAAGGTCGGCGACGGGTACATCTCCCAGTACGTCAACAGCAGACGTACGTGGTGCGGCAACAAGCAGACGGCAAACGTGATCTGTACCAAGACCAGCAGACGAATGACTTTCCGTCTGGAGGACAGCACGCGAATGGAAGTCGCCTGGTATCGATTCCTACTGGTATCGCACTGCTTCGTCTGACCGGAACTTGACGTGTCTGAAGCGCAGTCTGAATGGAAGGAGCGCCGGGAGCCGGAGCGGTGCCGTTTGCCGTTGATGAGCGTGATAGCCTGGTTGAGTTTCTTGACGCTCTGACGCTTTGTGGCAGACGGGCATTGCTGGGGGCAGGAGCCGGACATACACGTCATCTCAAACGTGTTGCCGGCGTGGGTATCTGTGCCGCGGCCATTGTGGGGTGATCGTCTGCTTTGACGGTTCAGTTCTGCCCGGTTGGCTTCATTTCCGGTCGGCCACGACCACTGAATGGGCAGACGATTTCCCTCCATGTGTAAAGTGGGCTGCGCCGGGTTATTTTTAGCTGACGACAGAACCACACTGTCCTCTCCGTGGTTCTGGAAATCCCCGTTACACGAAAACCTTTCGGAAATTTCCGAATACATGGTGCAGTTACACCCCACACCGTTGACGCTGTATCCGGTGTAAGCAACGCTGGAACACCCATGATGGCTGCTCTGTCCGATGCTTCCGTTACTCTTCCTCCTACCGCTGGCAGCACTCCCGGCACCGCTGCTGCTAGAGGACATGGAGGACTTATCCGGGCGCACCATGGGCAGCGTCTTGGTCACGTTCTCCTCGCTGCTGTTGTCGTGGCTCTGTTTGTTGAAGATGTTGCCGGAGTGCCAGAGAGTCCAGGAAATGACGGCGTAGACGCCGGTCATGACGAGGAGCGGAATGAGGTACCAGCAGATGAAGTTGGCGGTGTAGTAGGTTTTCATGTTGATCTGGTACTTGAGGAAGCAGAAGGTGGTGCGGTCGTCGTTCTCGTCGGTGAAGGTGTCGAAGATGATGAGGAGAGGGATGTTGTAGATGGCGGCCAGCAGCCAGGTGATGGCCTGAGGGGGAGAGAAGATGTGATACAAGTTCAAAATATATCACAAAACAACAACAACAAAAGAAGAGCAAAACAGGACAAAGTTTTAAACAGTCCAATTAACCATAAACTCTGTAGATCACAGAATAGATTTAGGCCTAATATATACATGTTGATGAAAGAGTGTCTATTTTACTGTTAGTACAAACATAATCAAATCTGCATACAAGACAGTGTAGATACACTACATTTATAATTCTTTACCCGTTATCAAACCTATTTTATCAAGTTGAGAAACTGGCATTTGTTGGTAAAGATACGGTGCAATCATTTCAGTAAAAGTCTAGTTCAAGTAACTTTCGAACTGTTAGACTGCGATATTTGTTTTAAACTTTCAGATGCTAAGGGCTCAAATTGGTACTTAAATGTAATTAAAACCAAAAGAAAGGAATATTAAATTAAAACAAGGTTATAGATACGAAAGAGAAAACCTTGTGACACTGGGTTGAGACCTACTTAGGTCGAGTCATTTTTATTTTGACATTGTATAATTCCTTATATGGAATGATGGTGTAACACCTGGGGTTTTTCCACTGACTTATTAAGGTGTTTGAGACATAGAAATTTTCCATTAAAATCTGATTGAATGATTCTGATCAGATGATTATCCCAACCAATGGCGACATGAGTTGAGGATAACCTCCCCTGTCACAGAAGTCTTTAATTGCACTGCACACTCGCAACACGGGGCAGTTTTTCTTGACCTAAAAGTCTACGAGGCCGTTTTACCTTGGTCAGGTTGCCGTCCATATTGTCCGGCTATAGACTCTGACCATTTGAACGTGAGAGTACTTAAGACCTGTGTGTGCCTTGCTTTCTTCAGTTGATTTAGTCTTCTAGTTTAATATTACTTGTCGTTAAGTAATTCCTGGAGCTACAGCCGTGTTGTGTGGCCTGTAGCTGTTCTTTAGACAGTGTAGAAATCTGTGATAGTGATTTTTCCTACATTTTGTAAGTTGTGTTTCGATATTTTATACATTAAATATTTTATCTAGTTCATCTTTGTGTTCTGCCACAACTGAGTTCGCTGATTAAAAGGTCGTATGTAGATTGGATGAGTGTTAATTACAATAGTATCACTAGCTCCCCTAGACATTAATTTCGAGCCCTAGTGGTCGTTGTGTTAAGTGTTCATCCACTTAGGCCGTAAGGCATTTGCATATGACCCCGAAAAAAGAATCCGGGGACGTTCTCCTTCTATTTGGCTGATAGAAAGGTTAACGTTACAAAGTGGGGGCCCGTCCGGGATTTAATCTGTCGTTCCAGTTGTTGGTTATATCAGTTAAGCCCTAAGGTTAGTTGGATTTAGTTGTTTTTATATCCAGTAGCGCAGTGTTCTTACAACGCGCGCTCAGGCTAGAGTATCTAGGTCAAATAAGCAGACGTGTCGTCCTACATTTAGAGGTCAAGTACACGGCCCAACACGGTGTGTTAATTTAAAGGATCTAGGCTTGTTGTGATTTTCAAGTAGTGTTATGGAGTCTTTTTTGGCTAATCCTACTGTTGAAGATGTAGAAAAGTTGAGTAGAAAAGTTTTGGTTAGTGTTGTTAAGGAATTGAAATTGGATTATTCTGTTACGCAGAAGTCAGAGGTGTTGAGAGATAAAATTGTTGTTCATTTCATTAATGAAGGAGTATTTGACGAAAGTTTGTTAGCTAGTGTGTTGCTCCGCGAGGAGAAATCTATAGAAGAGAGGGAGCTTCTATTAAAAGAAAAGGAGTTTGAAACTAAAAGTGCTCTAGAGAAGGAGAAAGTTGCTCTAGAGAAACAGGAGTTAGAGGCTAAAATTGCTTTAGATAAGAGGAGGTTGGAATTAGAGTTTGGTCAAGTTAGTGATGTCACTTCTCCGGTAGATCCAGATCCAAAAAAGTTGTCGGTAGGGCAAGTGATTGCCAAATTTGGGAAATTAGTTCCTAAATTTGATGAAACAGATTTGGTCGTTTTCTTTAACTCATTTGAGAGTTTAGCGAAGACATGTGAATGGCCCGAGACTTCCATTACTGCTTTATTGAGCTCTGTCCTTACTGGGAAAGCTGCAAAAACATACCAGGCACTCTCTCACGACGTTCAAAATAACTATAGTTTGGTCAAGACTGCCATTTTAAAGGCCTACGCACTGACGCCCGAGGCCTATCGGACAAAATTCCGAACACTCCGCAAGTTACCCACACAATCATATGTGGAATTTCTCTTTGAAAAGGAGAAAATATTCTCAAGGTGGCTACACTCTGAGGAAGTTTCTGAGTTTGAGAAACTCAGGTCACTTATCCTAAGGGAAGAATTCCTATCGTCCCTGCCTGAAGAGATACGACTACACATTCTGGATAACAAGATAACTGACATCCAGAAGGCTGCTGAGTCGGCTGACACCTATATGTTGGTGCATAAGAAACCACCAGTGTCAGGAAACCGCCTCAACCCCGTGCTTCCCCTTTTTGGCAGCAATCATCCTGTTGGCCAACATTTGAAGACATTACAGTCCAGAGAGAAACCAAGATCAACTCTCAATCGTCGAGCAGTATGCCAGTTCTGCAAAAGGTCTGGGCATCTTGTCAAGGACTGTTACAAACGTCTTCAGAATAACAGAGAGGTGGTGCGTACTTCCGCGCACTATGCTCTATCCCCTCAAGCAGCCAGTTCAACTATGAACTCTAGAATTCTAAAGGACTCTAATCCTAAGTGTCCGCAAGAAGGTAGTCAAGTCTCCACACATTATGTGCAGTCACATTTTGACTGTTCTCGCCACCATCCAGTTTCTTCCGAGTCTACCGATCTCGAGGGATCGAGAAAAGTTGACTTTTCATCTTTTATTGCCGAAGCCATCATTAGCAAACCAGGTGATCCGTTGTCTCAGAAGAATATCACCGTTCTAAGAGACACAGGAGCGTCACAATCACTCCTTTTGAAAAGTTCAATGGACATTACACCAGAGACGAACACCGGAAAGATTTCCATTATCCAGGGAGTGGGGACAAAATCTACTGTCGTCCCTCTACACAAGTTCGCCCTGAAACATCATCTCGTCGAAGGTGAGGTCATTTTAGGTGTGATAGATAGTATTCCTGTCCCAGGAGTACACCTACTTCTAGGGAATGACCTTGCGGGAAGCAAAGTATACCCCTGTACGGTTTCAGACCCTTTGTCAACAGTTCCAGATAATGATTATGAACTGTATCCTGCATGTGCGGTGACAAGAAGCCAGACCAAACAATTGGCTGACACAACGTCTGAACCACACCCGCCATCATCGTCAAGAAATTCGACTCCCAAACTGGAGTCTATGCTTCCAGAAAACACAAGTCTGGGCTTACCCCTGAGGATATCTCAGGAAGACATCATTAAAGCTCAACAAGTCGACGCGGAACTCAAAGAAACGGTCGAAAAATCTCTATCATCTGACGATGGAGAATATTTCGCCGAGAACGGCCTCTTCTTTCGTCGCGCTATACCAGTGATTGCCTCACCGGCCGAACCATGGTTGGGTAAAAACCAGCTGTGGATCCCTCCACCTTATCGGCATGAAATACTTAAGCTGGCCCATGACCATCCAATGTCAGCGCACCCAGGTGTCACTAAAACGACGGCGAAGATCAAAGAACTGTTCTTTTGGCCCAAAATGAGAAAAGATGTGTCGCTTTACTGCAGAAGTTGCACGAACTGTCAGTTGGCCGGAAAGCCAAACCAGACAATTCCTAAGGCCCCTTTGAGTCCGATTCCTGTATTAGAAGAACCTTTTTCTAAAATCGTCATGGACTGTGTAGGTCCCTTGCCTAAAACCAAGGCGGGCAACGAGTACCTACTTACCTTTATGTGTTCAAGTACCCGTTTTCCCGAGGCGATTCCCTTACGGAACATTAAGGCAAAGACTGTAGTCAGAGCCATGACCCGGTTCTTCACTACCTTTGGATTACCTAGAATCGTGCAAACAGATCAAGGCAGCAACTTCACCAGTCACCATTTTCAGGAAGCGCTAGCCAAGCTAGGCGTTACCCACATCACCAGCTCAGCCTACCACCCTCAGTCTCAAGGCGTACTTGAGAGGTTCCACCAAACCCTCAAAACCATGCTAAGGACATTCTCTAATAGTAACACCCAATGGGATGAGTCTGTTCCTTGGATTATTTTCGCCGCGAGGGACTGTGTCCAGGACTCTTTAGGCTACTCGCCTTTTCAACTTGTGTTTGGACATTCTGTCCGTGGCCCCCTGAAGCTGATACACGAACGTTGGTCAGGTACCAGTGATCATCCAGTGGAAAACTTCGACGATTTTCACGTTCGACTGAAAGCCGTGTGCGAAATGGCTCACAAGAACTTAAGAAAGGCCCAAGTTAGAATGAAAGAACTGTATGATAAGAGTTCTTGTAAACGAACATTCAATCCAGGCGACAAAGTTCTTGTGCTAGTACCTAATCTGAACAATGCGTTATCCTTGAGATATTGTGGACCCTTTACTGTGCATTCAAAATTAAGTGATTTGAACTATGTTGTCAATACGCCCGACAGAAGAAAGAAACAGACAGTGTATCATGTCAACTCACTGAAAAAATATTATGATAATTGTAACAATTTTCAATCCACAGCTAAAATTACTTTACCTGTATGTTCAAATGTTTCTGATGATGTGATACATGATAAATTGAAACCCCCAAAATTGGTAAATTCTTCCTTTTTAGATAATTTGAATGTCCACCTTATGCATTTGTCCACAGAGGAAAGCCATAGATTGTCTCAGTTATTTGAGACATTTCCCTCTATTTTTGGGGATGTCCCCAAAGAAGCGAAAGTCCCACCTCATGATGTAGACGTTGGTGACGCAAAACCCATTAAACAACACCCCTATAGAGTTAACCCGGAAAAAGCTGCTTTGATAAAGGATGAAATTGATTATATGCTCAAGAATGATTGAGCCCAGTTTCAGCAACTGGAGTTCCCCATGTCTCCTAGTACCGAAAGACGGTGGATCTTTCAGGTTTGTGACCGACTTTAGGAAGGTGAATGCGCTCACCAAAGCTGATTCCTATCCATTACCTCGGATAGAGGACGTTATTGATAAAGTTGGTCAGGCTAAGATAATTTCCAAAATTGATTTACTTTCAGGATACTGGCAAATCCCCTTATCTGACCGTGCAAAAGAATTATCTGCTTTTGTAACCCCTAATGGTTTTTATAGATACAAACGCATGCCCTTTGGTATGCGAAATGCTGGTCAAACTTTCCAGAGGGTCATTAACTCTGTCATTGCTGACATAGACCAATGTGAGGCCTACATAGATGATATAGTTGTATTTTCTAATACTTTTGAAGAACATATTGTTCAATTGACTAACCTTTTTAGAAAATTGTCTGAAGTTAATTTTACTGTAAACTTACATAAAAGTGATTTCTGTAAAGCTTCAATTTCCTATTTGGGTTATCAAGTGGGAACGAACCAAGTTCGGCCCATTGAAGCTAAAGTAGATGCTATTGTAAGGTTACCACCTCCCAAAAATTGTAAAGAGATCAAAAAGTTCCTTGGGATGGCTGGTTACTATAGGCGGTTCTGTCAAAACTTTTCAGCTATTGCTGAACCTCTTACTGCATTATTGAAAAAGGGTGTTGAGTTTGAATGGTCAGATAAATGTCAAGAAGCTTTTTTAACCATTAAGTCATTTTTATCAAATGCTCCTGTTATGGCTGCACCAAATTTTAGCAAGCCCTTTAAACTTGCCATTGATGCTAGCAACTTAGCCATTGGCTCAGTCCTATTTCAAGAAGACCTCATGGGAATTGACCATCCCAATTGCCTTTTTTTCCAGGAAGTTAAATGAGAACCAAAAGAATTATTCTACTATTGAAAAGGAAGCTTTAGCTTTAGTTTTATCATTACAACATTTTGAAGTCTATGTCTCTTCTTCAACCAATCCAGTCAGAGTGTTTTCTGACCATGACCCCCTGAAATTTACCTCTAAGTTAGGACAGTCAAATCAAAGAATATTGAGATGGTGCTTATATATCCAAAATTTTAATCTGGAAATTTCACACATTAAGGGTAGTGATAATGTTGTGGCTGATTGTTTGTCAAGGATGTAAAATCTTATTGTACACATTGATCATGTGACATGTTTTGTGGTTCATTGAGACCATACACAAGTAGTGTGTTTTAACATGGAAATGAGTGGTATGATTTTTGATTTTTTCAAAATTCCATTCCTGTTGAAAATTTTGTTTATTTTCAGGTGAACCTTAATTAAAGGTAGTTTTTGATTATATGTAATCTTTTATAATAATATGTCTCATATGACTCAATTGATATTGTAGCTAGTCATTGAAATAAAGGTCTTACCCTGGCGGGTTTACCACTTTTAATATTCTCATGGAAAAATTGTAATACCCTTTTTTGAGGGATTTTGATGTATAATTACTTTTTGAAGGGTTTCTCCCCTTTCACCAATTGTAAAAGTTGGAGTTACTTCCCTTTTATGTTCAGGGATATTTTCACCTGGTATTATGATTTTGATTGCCTACATTTGTAAAACATTTTTGTTATTTCATTGCCAGATTGGTTCCTTATGTATGTTTTTGTGGAACCTATCTGTCACTTCCAAAAAGGGAGGGGATGTGACCTACTTAGGTCGAGTCATTTTTATTTTGACATTGTATAATTCCTTATATGGAATGATGGTGTAACACCTGGGGTTTTTCCACTGACTTATTAAGGTGTTTGAGACATAGAAATTTTCCATTAAAATCTGATTGAATGATTCTGATCAGATGATTATCCCAACCAATGGCGACATGAGTTGAGGATAACCTCCCCTGTCACAGAAGTCTTTAATTGCACTGCACACTCGCAACACGGGGCAGTTTTTCTTGACCTAAAAGTCTACGAGGCCGTTTTACCTTGGTCAGGTTGCCGTCCATATTGTCCGGCTATAGACTCTGACCATTTGAACGTGAGAGTACTTAAGACCTGTGTGTGCCTTGCTTTCTTCAGTTGATTTAGTCTTCTAGTTTAATATTACTTGTCGTTAAGTAATTCCTGGAGCTACAGCCGTGTTGTGTGGCCTGTAGCTGTTCTTTAGACAGTGTAGAAATCTGTGATAGTGATTTTTCCTACATTTTGTAAGTTGTGTTTCGATATTTTATACATTAAATATTTTATCTAGTTCATCTTTGTGTTCTGCCACAACTGAGTTCGCTGATTAAAAGGTCGTATGTAGATTGGATGAGTGTTAATTACAATAGTATCACTAGCTCCCCTAGACATTAATTTCGAGCCCTAGTGGTCGTTGTGTTAAGTGTTCATCCACTTAGGCCGTAAGGCATTTGCATATGACCCCGAAAAAAGAATCCGGGGACGTTCTCCTTCTATTTGGCTGATAGAAAGGTTAACGTTACAAGATGCTAAGGGCTCAAATTGGTACTTAAATGTAATTAAAACCAAAAGAAAGGAATATTAAATTAAAACAAGGTTATAGATACGAAAGAGAAAACCTTGTGACACTGGGTTGAGACCCCGTAGCCTGTGATATTAAAAAGTTCACAATCCTTTAATAAAACACAGCGCCATTCATAATTTTTAAAAAATTTATTCCATTTACCAAAACCCTCGACCCCACTTTCTGAAATATTTGTGTTTGGGTTATACCGTGTTCTACAGTTGAGTTTATGTTGTTCAACATCCGGCCGGAAGTCGCTCACACAAGACGTCAAGTCGTGGAACTGTTTTTCTAAGGTCTTCAAATCCTGTCGTAACGTTAAGCGTGATAAACGTCGCCTTCACGAGTTCTAACAGGTAACGGTTATGTGGCATTTTGCGCATGCGTTGCGGCATCTGACACTCGTTCTGAAGGTTTCCTCATGGGTCGGGCAATTTGATTGGTCACTTGGTCCTGTCCGCGTGCGGTTCACCGTGACATTTGACGAACGGGGTAAAGTGAGGGTGGGGGTGATGTCTTAAATGGGCCTGATGGTAACATGAACTTACATGTATGCGATCAGAACAACGCATTCGATAGAAATGTTGGCCAAAATATTTGTCTCGTCAGCTATGTAGGTGTTAAAACAATCCGTTTTTATTTGAACCATTCACTATTTAAAGGGAACCGAGTGGTCGGATAAAAGCAGTAAATGTTTTTAAAAATATCTAGGGATAGGAAGGTACATGTGATGGTTTAATGTTGTCCACAATAGAAATATAGAAATGCTTCACATTTTTGGGTGAGTGGTAGAGGGTGTTAAGGGGGGGGGAGGTGGTGAGTGTTTGGGAGAATTTGTATTTACCTGTGTGTTGCTCAGTGTTTGGGGTATGTTTATATTTACCTGTTTACCTGTGTGGTGGTGAGTGTTTGGGTGATTAGTTTGTATCTACCTGTGTGGTGTGTTTGGGTGAGTAGTTTGTATCTACCTGTGTGGTGTGAGTGTTTGTAGTAAGTTTGTATCTACCTGTGCCACGTGCATCCTGCGTGCTGTAAACAAACACCTGGCCTTGAGGGGGTGCATGACAGCGATGTAGCGCTCTACTGCGATGACCGCCAGCAGGAGGACAGAGGCGCAGAAGCTAAAGCTCTCGGAGAAGTAGGTCAGCTTACACATGGCCTGTAAGGAGAAATGGTCAGCTTACACATGGCCTGTAAGGAGAAATGGTGAGCTTACACATGGCTGTAAGGAGAAATGGTGAGCTTACACATGGCCTGTAAGGAGAAATGGTGAGCTTACACATGGCTGTAAGGAGAAATGGTGAGCTTACACATGGCCTGTAAGGAGAAATGGTGAGCTTACATATAGCCTGTAAGGAGAAATGGTGAGCTTACACATGGCCTGTAAGGAGAAATGGTCAGCTTACACATGGCTGTAATGAGAAATGGTGAGAGAAATGGTGAGCTTACACATGGCCTGTAAGGAGAAATGGTGAGCTTACACATGGCCTGTAAGGAGAAATGGTGAGCTTACACATGGCCTGTAAGGAGCAATGGTCAGCTTACACATGCTCTGTAATGAGAAATGGTGAGCTTACACATGCTCTGTAATGAGAAATGGTGAGCTTACACATGGCCTGTAAGGAGAAATGGTGAGCTTACACATGGCTGTAATGAGAAATGGTCAGCTTACACATGGCTGTAATGAGAAATGGTGAGAGAAATGGTGAGCTTACACATGGCCTGTAAGGAGAAATGGTGAGCTTACACATGGCCTGTAAGGAGAAATGCTGAGCGTACACATGGCCTGTAAGGAGAAAGGGTGAGCTTACACATGGCTGTAATGAGAAATGGTGAGCTTACACATGGCCTGTAAGGAGAAATGGTGAGCTTACACATGGCCTGTAAGGAGAAATGCTGAGCTTACACATGGCCTGTAAGGAGAAATGCTGAGCTTACACATGGCCTGTAAGGAGAAATGGTGAGCTTACACATGGCCTGTAGTGAGAAATGGTGAGCTTACACATAGCCTGTAATGAGAAATGGTGAGCTTACACATGGACTGTAAGGAGAAATTATGAGCTTACACATGGCCTGTAAGGAGAAATGGTGAGAGAAATGGTGAGCTTACACATGGCCTGTAAGGAGAAATGATGAGCTTACACGTGGATGTAATGAGAAATGATGAGCTTACACACGCTAGTTATATCTTCTAAGATCGCCGCTACGCGCGACAGATAGTCTAGCCTTTCGGAAAGAATCTAAAATAAAAATAAAACTATCTTAAGTCGGTGATTCATAAACCCACATCCACCATCATGCATGTTTACAACATCTCAATCTCCAGCTGACATCAATAGTTTGCGGGGTCCAACAGTGAAGCAGTGAATAAATCACGCGCAGACAACTAGATAACTCTCTCTCACACACACAAACACACACACACATAAACACACACACACACACACACAAACACACAAGGAGGACCAAAATAAACGAATCAAAACTCGGTTAACAATGCCCTTGTGCTGAAGATGAATCTAATTAAATCGTTCTCAAAGTTTTGATTTATAGCCCCTGCCGCTGATCGAGAAAATAAATCACTCTGCATTTCAAATTATCATCAGGTTATTTGATATTGCTTGCAGTACACCCTTCACAGTTATTTATTTCTTTTAAATGTATTTCTTTCTTTAATTAATTGGGTTGACGAAACGAAATACTAATTTAGTTAGAGGGCGAAACTGGAATAGAATTCCATGCTTGGCCACTTCATCACATTCTATTGGAGTCCCGTTTAACCAAGATCCTCGTTTGTTAAGTCAAGTTTGTTTACAAAGAGATCGTTCAAAGCTCAATTGATGTTGATCTTCCATTAATCGTGAGCTTCAATGTTCATTAGTTATGTGGGTGTTGGTTCAATTAGTTAAAAACTGTTTACTAGCTTTCGTCACATTTTGCTATTACATGTTTAGAAAGAAAAGTTTGTTTACTTTTTAAATTAATAATTCACATAAAGTCATTTTATAAAATAAAGAGAATATTTTCACGTATATATTTCTATTGTTTAGTACCGATGAAAAAAAAAATGAATCTAAATATATCGACATTATTATTTGCACGGGAATTGATGTGCACTTATCTACAAAGTTAATGAACAGATCGCTTTATTTTTTATGAGTAAAAAAATTGTGTTAGCATTTAAAAAAAAATTGAAACCGCTTTTATAATTCTGTTGAATTTTGTTGAAAAAATGGAACTAACAAATTTTTTGTTTTTATTTAGTTAAATTATTAATCTTATACTGCTGTGTTCAATCGTTAAACTCATGTCTGATCTGTGTGTTACCATGACAATGTCATCCTAAATGCCAAACGTTAACCATGCCACCTGTTACTAAGATCAGACGAGATCTGACCAAATCAGCATTGCCACGGCCTTGGCACGGCCGGGGTTTGAACCTGCTCCCGAGTTTTGTGCAGGACTTAGAAAAACCCCGAGGAATCTAGTAGACCAACGCCAGCATCTTCACACAGAGACGCCAAGTTTTCAGTGGCCGACGCTACATGAGACAACAACACTTTAGCTTCCCGGGACAACGTTGTGATCTGTGTGTTACCATGACAATGTCATCCTAAATGCCAAACGTTAACCATGCCACCTGTTACTAAGATCAGACGAGATCTGACCAAATCAGCATTGCCACGGCCTTGGCACGGCCGGGGTTTGAACCTGCTCCCGAGTTTTGTGCAGGACTTAGAAAAACCCCGAGGAATCTAGTAGACCAACGCCAGCATCTTCACACAGAGACGCCAAGTTTTCAGTGGCCGACGCTACATGAGACAACAACACTTTAGCTTCCCGGGACAACGTTGTGATTGATGAATGACCTCCTCGTCTGATTTTTTGTTTTAACTCAAGCTGAGAAGCACGCGAAGCGCTTGGTCGAGTCGGTTGCTAAGCCAAAAAGTCTCGAGTTCGAACCCTCGGGCAGAGCAACACGATAGCTGGGGACAGCAACTTCTAGAAGAGACAACCTCAAAATCAAACAATTGCTGCCTTGTAATTAGTTATTAGTTGGACAAAGGCTATGGAAGAGAGTCACTTCCAACACTAAAATTAAAAACGAAGAAGAATGAACATCAGCTTGAAGTGTTTTATTTCGACTCAGAAAGAGGGCGGTTTTTGTGTTGCCGTACGAATGATTGTCACATAATTCAACCCCTCCCCCTTTTTCACTTTATGGTTGTGAAAGATTGAAGTTTAGTAAATAGTGAATCACTATGGCAGCAAGGTCACTTCCTGGCGACTGAGGCGAGACTTTTGACACCACGCCGTCTGCCACTGGAGTTCAAGAAAAGGGGAGTTAACAAAACTTTGCGAGTCTAGAACAAGGAATGTAACAAGTACTAGCAGCAGAAAGGTGGAATTTTAAAAACTATTTCAATTTTTATGATCCCCTTTTGAGTCAGTTCAAGTCATTTTTTTTCGATATTGTTATTTTAAAAAAAAATCAAATTATGAACTTTTTAAAAATCCTAATATATAATAGACCATGTGCGCACTTCTCTCTCTCTCTCTCTCTATGTCTGTCCGCAAAATATTTTCCCCGGATATCACGTCAGAATCGGCAGCGATATATGAATACCTTTATGCGGAATTTTGTTGAAAATAATATGTTAGATGTTTTAAAAAATAAAGGCGTATTCGAATGTAGAGAAACAATTTTGATTATACAACAGGAAAAGAATTTATAGTTGTGAAAAAGAATGCATAAAACAGTGACGTCACTAAGTTTCATACATTAACTAACGACGTTATCTACCGTGTTTAGAATAATGAACTATTTCATTCAAATTTGATTTAGATCTACGTACGCTATAAAATTTATACAATACAATTTTGCTCGGGCTAAACTTTTAAAAAAAATTCTATTAGGATTCTAGATCTAGATATTCTAGATCGTCTAGATCTAGAGATTCTAGATCATCTAGATCTAGAGATTCTAGATCATCCAGATCTAGAGATTCTAGATCTAGATCTAGATGATCTAGATCTACGGATAAACTAGACTTACACAGATGTAGACCCTACCTAGATCTAGAATCTATTCAAATAATACATTTCTATACTAAAGTATTTCAGGCCATATTTACTTTATTGAAATCCTGGTTGATCTATGCAATTTGCTAATCTCTATAATATATAAAGCAAAGTTGTCGGGTGCCCGATAGGGCACTTCCCGGCGCCGCAGGCGCTTCAAATTTGGCAGGATCTTGCCTTGGGGCGACAGAACACCGGGGGCCGGTTGGCCGAAAAGTCTACGATGAGGGGGTCAAAACTGACCTCGACCGACCGGCGCCTTATATGAGCTATAAATAAAAAAAAAATGTCCACGTAGGAACCTCTTCATAACTCCTGAGGTCATAGACCGACCCTCGGGCGAATTAATTAAGCATTCAAATTCTCAATGTTTTCGAAAGCCTAAGCGAAGCTGGGCAGCATGCCTAGTAATACAAATAATTAGCTAAATTATAAAAATAAAATAAAGTAAAATAAAAATCGTCTCCTACAAAAAAAAAAATTGGCAAAAAAAAGGAGGAGGGGGGGGGGGGTTGAATTCAAAGACGATTACGCATAAGGGGAACTAGGTACCAGTACGGATTACGTCCCTTAGTTAGCCTTGAATAATTCATCAGCTTAATCCAACAGGTTATTCAGGTTAACTAACACTACGACAATTTTGTTGCTAGTCTTAAGGTTGGGGGTGGATTGTCTTAGCTGAACTCTCTTTAAATATGTGGCAACATTGTTTAACAATAAAAGCAGACGTTAATCCTCAACCATTTCTTTCTGAGACGATTTTTATCTTTTTTGCTTGCCACGAGTTCAGAATTGTAGCTTGACGCAGGTGGAAAATACTCAGGTAGCTTCTACAGTTATGTGAGCTGAAGCGTCCCAAAATCGAGGTAGCGCTTAGACAGCTACATCTAGCCACTACTACAGCCAGTCAGGTAGCCACTACTACAGCCAGTCAGGTAGCCACTACTACAGCCAGTCAGGTAGCCACTACTACAGCCAGTCAGGTAGCCACTACTACAGCCAGTCAGGTAGCCACTACTACAGCCAGTCAGCTAGCCACTACTACAGCCAGTCAGGTCGCCACTACGACAGCCAGTCAGGTCGCCACTACGACAGCCAGTCAGGTCGCCACTACGACAGCCAGTCAGGTCGCCACTACGACAGCCAATCAGGAAGCCACTACGACAGCCAACCATTCAGTCAGTAACAATACATTATGCCATGATGTGAAAGAACGTTGCTTCGTGTCTGATGAGTTTTACTGTAAATCTTGAAGGTACTATACTACAAGTTTCTGGAACCTTCGAGCATAACCCGGCCAGATTTCTTGACGGAATCCTTGCGTAGGTTCAGGGAACCGCATTAGGCCGGCATAAACCGGCGTAGATTTCCCAGAAGACTTAGCGGCTTGCGTGTGAAAATTGGAAAGATAAACTTTGGACTATATTTTCAAAACAGTCACGTGACTTGCATAGATTCCAAGCGTCCCAATCAACTGTATATTGGAAACTTGATCTTAATAATCAACCGGTAAAGCCGGTCTCCTCTGATTTACTGCCGGTAGAGCCGGAACTGATATACTACCCATGAGAACAATATTCCCCAGAAAGTGCTGGGAAAGCGTAGGGTAGCAGGTTTTTACAAGAACAACCAAAGCAATGTTAAAGTGCTTTAGATGTGTTTTATGTTTGAGCTCCCAATAATTCTAGATCCACACTATCTCTCTATGTACTTATAGGGAACAAAAAAACTGGACTGGCCGTTACAAAGCTCAGTCCTGGAGAAATCACAAAAGAAAATTTCGTGATAAAGGAAATTTGTATTTCCGCTAGACTCGAACATAAATCCATCTTCAGACTACATGTGTGATTTGGTCCGAGTATTTTTAGCAAGAGTTTAAATTTACCGCCCAGGAAACTGTGACATGAAGGGGTCAAGTGATTTGTGGGTCGGCGAAAGGTCAACGCTGAAGAGCGGCATCAAAGGGATTTAATCAAATATTCATGGTGGCGTCCCTTTTAAGTTCTGAGGACTTTCGATTTATTAGTTTTTTTAGTAGGTTTGATTGGTTTGTTTTATTTTATGTTTGTTGCGATGGAGGTGGGGGTGAAGGGGGAAAGGGTGGCAGAGTTGAATGTCTTGCTTCTACATACACGAGACAGACAATTTTGATTGTCTTGTTGTAAAAAAAGACAGACAATGTGAATGTTAAGAAATAGACTGTCGAAGTAGTCTTAGACAAAGTCCAGACAAATTCCACTCATAAAGGATTCAACTATGGTGCTATCGGTTAAAGTTTATAATGTAAACACAACGTAACATGTACAAAAATCGATTTAATTAATAAATTAATCTTTGAGCAAACCTTAAAATGATGTCGATTAAAAAACAGTTAAAATTGCACTCATAATACTATTCTACATTATTTGAAAATATAAATTACATTGAAGAAATTATTTTTCTTTTATGTAACTTGTTCTTATTAACTCACGAAAAGCCTTCAAACGATTGAGAAAATCGACTAATGGAATATTTCTTTTTATTCAGAATAATTCAGTTCAACAGTAGAACCAAACTGCTTCATAGGTGAACCAAACAGAATATGTAGGCCTGTATAATACCCTACCCCATCTGATCAGTCTACTGATGATGTATTAGATTACATTGTTTCACGCGTGTGTGACTAGAGTAAGTCGCTCTAACCACGTGATATGCTTACACCACTTACACCTGATTTTAAATCGTCGTCCAAATTATTTTTCTTGTCCATTAGATACTGCCAGAGGCGTAGGGCGAGGGGGGGGGGGGGGGAGGGGGTACATATGTCACCGGGCGCCGAACTTAGGGGTTCCCAAAATGGGTTGGAAAAACTAATTGAAAGTTTGAGAAGAGGGGTGCAAATTAAACATTGAGAGGTGGGCGCCAAATTGAAAGTTTGTCCCCGTGCGCCGGAAGGGTTGCTACGCCTCTGGATACTGCGAAGGTTACGTTTATGGTTAGTGGAGAGGCGAATGTTATTTTCCGTACGGTGTGGTCGAGTCGGTAAAGCTCAAGGCTGCTAAACCGAAAGGTCTCGAGTTCGAACCCTCGGGCAGATGAGGCTCGACAGCTGGAGACAAACAGCTCTTGTAGGAGAGAAAACTCCAACATCAAATAACAGCTACCTTGTAGTTAGTTCTTGGTTGGACAAAGGCTATGGAAGCAAATCCAGAAAGAAAATCAGGCTGAAATCGGAGTCAACGGCCTATATGCCATAACATGTTGACGTATACTTAAATGTGTTGGAAGGATTCTATTCCATCACTAGAATTACGAACAAAGAAGAAGAAGAAAGTTAGGTTTGGTAATCGATATCTCTTTTTTTTTTTCAAATCTGGAATCGAATAACTCGTTTCTCTGTTAGGAACAGAAAGTTCTTGATCTGAAACTTTTAATATTAGGTGACGAGGTCGATGATTTTAGAGAGGATAAATGAGAATTGTGTAGATATTATTGACCACAGCCATATTTTCTATCTGACCTACACCAAACGTCACCTGTCACCCTCTGTCATTAACTGTGTCCACATCGACTTGTCTGTAATTAGAATCTATATTCTTCTAGGACGTCCTCGGACAGATTTCACTGGCTCGTCTAGTGATAACCAGCTGATACAAGCATCACCCCATGTCACTGCTAGTAATCTTCTACGAGATTATGGCGGATTACAGCCGTCTCGCGCTCATTAATTAACGCAATCAGTTGATTCCTCTCGTGAAATCAGAATTACACTGGAAAGTCAGGTAGTTAAAGCTGGTAGTTAGAGTCAGGTAGTTAGAGCCAGGTAGTTAGAGTCAGGTAGTTAGAGTCAGGTAGTTAAAGCTGGTAGTTAAAGCTGGTAGTTAAAGCTGGTAGTTAAAGCTGGTAGTTAGAGCCAGGTAGTTAGAGCCAGGTAGTTAGAGCCAGGTAGTTAGAGCCAGGTAGTTAGAGCCAGGTAGTTAGAGCCAGGTAGTCAGAGCCAGGTAGTCAGAGCCAGGTAGTCAGAGCCAGGTAGTCAGAGCCAGGTAGTCAGAGCCAGGTAGTCAGAGCCAGGTAGTCAGAGCCAGGTAGTCAGAGCCAGGTAGTCAGAGCCAGGTAGTCAGAGCCAGGTAGTCAGAGCCAGGTAGTCAGAGCCAGGTAGTCAGAGCCAGGTAGTCAGAGCCAGGTAGTTAGAGCCAGGTAGTCAGAGCCAGGTAGTCAGAGCCAGGTAGTCAGAGCCAGGTAGTCAGAGCCAGGTAGTCAGAGCCAGGTAGTCAGAGCCAGGTAGTCAGAGCCAGGTAGTCAGAGCCAGGTAGTTAGAGTCAGGTAGTCAGAGCCAGGTAGTCAGAGCCAGGTAGTCAGAGCCAGGTAGTCAGAGCCAGGTAGTCAGAGCCAGGTAGTCAGAGCCAGGTAGTCAGAGCCAGGTAGTCAGAGCCAGGTAGTCAGAGCCAGGTAGTCAGAGCCAGGTAGTCAGAGCCAGGTAGTCAGAGCCAGGTAGTCAGAGCCAGGTAGTCAGAGCCAGGTAGTCAGAGCCAGGTAGTCAGAGCCAGGTAGTCAGAGCCAGGTAGTCAGAGCCAGGTAGTCAGAGCCAGGTAGTCAGAGCCAGGTAGTCAGAGCCAGGTAGTCAGAGCCAGGTAGTCAGAGCCAGGTAGTCAGAGCCAGGTAGTTAGAGCCAGGTAGTCAGAGCCAGGTAGTCAGAGCCAGGTAGTCAGAGCCAGGTAGTCAGAGCCAGGTAGTTAGAGCCAGGTAGTTAGAGCCAGGTAGTTAGAGCCAGGTAGTTAGAGCCAGGTAGTTAGAGCCAGGTAGTTAGAGCCAGGTAGTTAGAGCCAGGTAGTCAGAGCCAGGTAGTCAGAGCCAGGTAGTCAGAGCCAGGTAGTCAGAGCCAGGTAGTCAGAGCCAGGTAGTCAGAGCCAGGTAGTCAGAGCCAGGTAGTCAGAGCCAGGTAGTCAGAGCCAGGTAGTCAGAGCCAGGTAGTCAGAGCCAGGTAGTCAGAGCCAGGTAGTTAGAGCCAGGTAGTTAGAGCCAGGTAGTTAGAGCCAGGTAGTTAGAGCCAGGTAATTAGGGTTAGGTAGTTTCAGGCAGATGGATAGAGCCAGGTAGTAACATGCAGGTAGTTAGAGCATCTTTAACTACCAGATCTATTATCTGCGGATATAACCTCACAGATCTAACAAGCTGTACTCTAAAATTACGCGAAAGATTTCAAATTTTCTTAAAATTTCGCGTTGAATCTTCAAATAATTAATTTCATTTACAAGATCTGCTTTTTAGCGTAGATCAAACGTTTATCTCTTTTGATGGAAGGAAGGTAACCTCTTTATTTAAATTATACGATAATGAATTAAGTTGATGAAATTATTTATTCCAGGGATGATGTCCTGTCCTTTTAGATGAGCGTTGATGACAGTCGGGGAGAGACACGGTGACGTCATTGCTAAAGGGGTTGGGATGGTGTAGACCAGTGGTTCCCAACCTTTTTCGAGTGGCGACCCCCTTTTATAAAAAGTAAGTGACCTGCGACCCCCATAGAATTAAAAAGCCGAAATTAGTATGGAAATTAATAAGCACTAAAATAAGATTTTCTAGTAGACTTTCAATATGAACTACTCTTGATAACTGTTTTAATAGCATGAGTAAAATTGCATACTATTCACTAAACCTTCGTGGTTAAGTTTTTAATTTAAAATTTTTTTGTTAACACCAACCTATGTCATTATAATTATCTTAATTTTGTTTTTAATAGAAGAATAGTGTTGAAAATATATTCTCGAAAAGTCAATCAATTTTACGTTTGGGTATGAATGGTGAATAGCCTACTACACCAAAATTGTGTCTGCAGTTTTTCATCTTACTCGGAATCATTCTGCAATTCAAAGAATTCATCTTGTAATTCATCGGGAATGCTGGCAACATCAAGGGAAGAAGGGAATGGGTAATGCGTAAATGCAGATTCTTCTTTTTTTCAGCTCAGAGAAATAGCGATGCAGTTCGTTTTCAAGAGATTCAAGATGCCCAGAAATCGCTTCTTTCAAAATTTTACTTATCTCACAATCAGATTCATCTACCACACCGCAGAGTTTCTCAAATTTACAGTATTTCCAAGATTTATTTTCTTTACCTATTTTGCAGCTTTGATAAAAATGCCCTGAGATTATCATGGAAAGTTATAATATTCGTTCATTTTCCCTGAAGCTTCAGGTTAAGCTTATCTTGATGTTCGAACACATCTGCTAGGTATGATACTCTCTTCAACCACTCTATGTCGTTTTAAGTATACCAAAAGGTCTTGTTTCCTTTGCACTCCCAAGAACAATTTGATTTCAGATTTCAATTCAAAAACACAATTTACAACATTTCGTTTGACAGCCAGCGTACTGTAGTGTACAAGAGCAGAACCTCGTGATCTATATTAATGTTTTTGCTCAGTTCTTTGAAGGCTCCAAATTTTATATAAATTACGACTTATACTAGCAATGGACTCTTGATGTCGATTGGTTAGGGAAGTGGTTAGGGAGCTAAATCTTTTCTGTTTTCTGAAAGCCCGATTTTGAGCTAAACATAGATGGCGCACCATCCGTACAAACCCCCACAGCCGTTCTAACCCATTTTAATCATCCAGTTTCAAAAAAGGTATTTATTTTCTCCATGCTATCTTCACAAAAGAGCAACTCTTCTTTGCTATCATCCGCATGAATATAGACACAGACCAGCAACTGCGAACACGAACTCGCGTCTGTTGATTTATCAACTTGAAAAGCAAACAATGGTGAAAGCTTAATTTCAATAAAAATGTGTTATTTAACATTTACGTACATGCAGCGTTTGACGAGATTTTCACTTATTGTTTTTTTTTTTGCTTGGCATTTTCTATCGCGACTTCATTTGATGCTTGCACTAATGCTGAAGAAAACTTCCAATTCGATCAAGCCTGTGGCGTTTGCAACTAGCTTCTTACCGACGAAAGGACTCCATGTATTTTTTGGTGTGTTCCGAATGACTCGTCTCAAATGACGTTTTAGTTTTGAAGATTTGATAGATTCGTGACTGAGAACATCTTTGTACAGTGCGCTTTGTTTCTTCTCTATTACATTTCCAGTGATGTTAATGAAGCCGAATTTTAAAAAAACTTCTAAATATTTATATTTTGTTTTAAATTACTAAGGTTTAGTATACCAGTTGGCGACCCCCCAGAAAGACCTTCGCGACCCCCAGGGGGGTCGCGACCCCCAGGTTGGGAACCCGTGGTGTAGACTGTAGACCAAGGCTGGTTCAGATGGTATCGTATAGAGACCAGTGGTACTTGTTCAGAGGTAATCAAGACGTCAATGTAACGTTCAAGTACATAGTGAAGAAAACGTTAATCTACTTCTACAGCGCACTGGGAACACAATTTAAATGGCCTTACATGGACTGTAAAGCTAGAGCTAATCACAAAAATGTTAACGTTCATCCAGCTTATTTCATCAGAGGATTGCTCAGCCTCCCAGTTTTAACAGTAACCTTGACCCACGGATTAATCCAACAATAGGTTAACTCCCCCCCCCCCCCCCCCGCCCGAAAAACAATCACCTGAGAGATTAACCCTTTTCTGTGCGTAAAACAATCACCTGAGAGATTAACCCTTTTCTGTGCGTAAAACAATCACCTGAGAGATTAACCCTTTTCTGTCCGTAAAACAAACACCTGAGAGATTAACCCTCCCCCGCCCGTGAAACAGACACCCGAGGACTAATTGGATTAGCTGTCAGAAGAAATCCCGCCTGTTTAATTGCAGGACACGTGAATGGCACCGTCAGCTAAAGTACGCAGCTATTAACAGTTTCCGGCAGGTGGGGGTGGGGGTGGACTTTTACAGTATCGGTCTTGTAAACAGGAAGTACATATGGTCAGCTGGACAATGAGGGTGAGTTGTTGATTGTCAGGTGCACCAAGGGGGGGGGGGGGGCTTCTGGTGTGGACGTTAGTGATCAATGGTTTACACCTAATTAGTGGACACTTAATTAACCTGGTTTCGTTGTAGTCAAAACTTTGAAATATAGATATTTAGAAACTCTTTCTCTCACTCACTCTCTCTCTCTCTCCCTATATATATATATATATATATATATATATATATATATATATATATATATCGTTGTGTGTGTTTGCCATTATGTTGATTTTACCCATGTATTTTAGCTAAGAGAGCAAACTAACAAAAAGTAGATTTAATTAATTTAGGTAATTAATGTATTACTAGATTACCTCCCTGATCTAAATCTTGCATTGCCCTGATTTCCTCCCCTGTGTCAGTATTCTACCCCCACCCTAAATGTTCTGGATGCCTCTGGTCTTCTACTACGGGTAGATGTATCGATTATCTTGAACACGTACTGTCCCCGTTTGAATCCGACTCAGTCTATTGTGTGTGTTGCCTTTGTTAAACTACTTGTCTGGGTATTCCCGTTAACATTTGGTATCCATGGATCTTCCTTGTTGTCAAGCTGACGTCATGATCCAACATGGCGGGATATTGCGTCTTCTACTGAGGTAAAAAAAAAGGCTGCATGAAAGAGTCTGAGCGTGTCATGGCACCCATTGTTTAACATTTCTACCGTAGTAAGACCTTATTGACACGTATAAACTACTTCGGCTTGTGTTTGCTGCTCTAGCCTTAAAGATCCTGTATTAGCCTAGAGGCCTTGGACAGTTAAATGGTACGGCAGATGAAGCTCGGCATACTGAGGTACGTTCTATTGACTTGAACCCGGATTCGAACTCGAGACTTTCATGTTAGCATTCGAGCTCTCTATCACTAGTCCACTTCGTCCCTTATATAATGATCATATATGATGATAAGATTAAATACAATAACGATCATAAAAAATGGCTTTCGTCGAATAATACAAAAATATAATAGTTATGATAATGTATTTTGAATATGAACATATATGATGATCTCAAAAAGTAATATACTGATCATTTTAATGATGTAAAAGATATAATAAATGATCTTGCATGTTGATCTTTTTTAAAAGTACGATTGATCTTTGATGATGGTCTCTAATTAAGTGGTGATTTACGGCTCTTGCAATCATTACATTTTTATCGTAAAGTGTCTTTTTAGTTAGCCATCAAAGCCTCTAATTATTACACATCTCTTGGCACTTTCACCTAGTTGTGATTAAAGGGTTAACGCCTAGGCTTGATTTAAAGGGTTAATGCCGTGGCTTGATTTAAAGGGTTAATGCCGTGGCTTGATTCAAAGGGTTAATTGCATAATTTGATTACATGTTGTTTGAAGGTTGAGAAAATCTAGATACATTTCATTCGTCAGACGCCGCTTCAAACGTCAGATAATCACTAATCTGAACCGGATTAAGGCTTTAATCCCATATTAATCAGCCTGATGATGCTATCTAATCACGTGATCGTCAGGTACATGTTCTCCAGATATCCAATCACATTTGTTTGAAAATATCAGGACACCCATTACGTGAAATATCTGAGCAGATATATTTGAACGTACAACATACACATAGACACCGGCATCATAGATAGATCTGTTAGTCCGCTCTCAGCTCATTGGTCCTTACACACGTAGAATGAAATCATTGTACACGTATTCATAATAACAGGAGCTGTGCTGTACGATATATTAGATGATCTGTTTTATGAGTAACAGTGTTATAAGAATATATAAGAGGATAGTGGTAACACATTCTATGGAAACCTATTGGGTGGGGCTTGTCTTACGTATGCAATTAAACCCTGGTCTCATGGACCCCATCAAATCCTGCTCCCCTAGATCACATCAAACCCTGATCTCATGGACCCCAGCAAACCCTGATCCCATGGACCCCATCAAACGCTGGTCCCATGAACCCCAGCAAACCCTGATCCCATGGACCCCATCAAACCCTGATCCCATGGACCCCATCAAACCCTGATCCCATGGACCCCGTCAAACCCTGATCCCATGGACCCCGTCAAACCCAGATCCCATGGACCCCATCAAACGCTGATCCCATAGACCCCATCAAACCCTTCTCATGGACCCCATCAAACCCTGATCCCATGGACCCCATCAAACCCTGATCCCATGGACCCCATCAAACCCTGATCCCATGGACCCCGTCAAACCCTGATCCCATGGACCCCGTCAAACCCAGATCCCATGGACCCCATCAAACGCTGATCCCATAGACCCCATCAAACCCTTCTCATGGACCCCATCAAACCCTGATCCCATGGACCCCATCAAACCCTGATCCCATGGACCCCATCAAACCCTGATCCCACGGACCCCATCAAACCCTGATCCCATGGGCCCCATCAAACCCTGGTCCCATGGACCCCATCAAACCCTGATCCAATGGACCCCATGGATCCCATCAAACCCTGATCCCATGGACCCCATCAAACCCTGATCACATGGACCCCATCAAACCCTGATCCCATGAACCCCATCAAACCCTGATCATATGGACCCCATCAAACCCTGATCCCATGGACCCCATCAAACCCTGATCATATGGACCCCATCAAACCCTGATCCCATGAACCCCATCAAACCCTGATCCCATGGACCCCATCAAACCCTGATCCCATGAACCCCATCAAATCCAGATTCTATGGACCCCATCAAACCCTGCTCCCCTAGATCACATCAAACCCTGATCCCATAGACCCCATCAAACCCTGGTCCCACAGACCCCATGTTGACCCCATCACCAGATCACCTCTAGCTGATCACCTCTAGCACCAATTCTCCTGCAACTGACCAGACTGTTATCTACACAGACCACGCGCATCAAACGGTCATCACGTGATCTAACAAGACCTACTACAACTTCTTTCCTGATTGCCCCCCCCCCCCCCAGCTTAACTTATTCACCCAACACCCACGTCACCCCGGGGATTTTCTGGAGATTTATGGGCATCACGTGATTCAAGAAGGTCACAATGAGTGTGGGACACGAGGTCAACATCTTGACCCCCAGGCAGTGTGAATTGGGCGATAACTCGAGGCAGCTCACATGACCAGAGTTGTGTTGTTGAATTAGAAGAAGACCTACATAGTTTGGCGCGTTCATCCTACACAACACTATTTTAATCATAATATTTATCTGATACAAGTCAGTAGAACGTCCCTGAGTCCATCCAGCTCTGATGAGTACCTAACATGTTAACGAAAGCAAAGGCATAGCGTCGAGGTCTCTGAAACTAATGGACTCTATTTCATCTGCCTCATGTGTCTTGACCACGAACGGGAAAAGGTGAGATGATGTATTTTGACAATATAAAATATAAACTGTATGTATCCCAATTTAAACGGTCCTAACGTGTATTACAAATATAAGACACCGGTCATTAAAAAGTGAAGCTACACTGTTTGTCACAAATTTAAGACACGGGTCTTAAAAAAGTGAAGCTTCAACGTTTGTCACAAATTTAAGACACGGGTCTTAAAAAGTGAAGCTTCAACGTTTGTCAGAAATTTAAGACACGGGTCTTTAAAAAAAGTGAAGCTTCAACGTTTGTCACAAATTTAAGACACGGGTCTTTAAAAAAAGTGAAGCTTCAACGTTTGTCACAAATTTAAGACACGGCTCTTTAAAAAAAGTGAAGGTTCAACGTTTGTCACAAATTTAAGACACGGGTCTTAAAAAAAGTGAAGCTTCAACGTTTGTCACAAATTTAAGACACGGGTCTTTAAAAAAAGTGAAGCTTCAACGTTTGTCACAAATTTAAGACACGGGTCTTTAAAAAAAGTGAAGCTTCAACGTTTGTCACAAATTTAAGACACGGGTCTTTAAAAAAAGTGAAGCTTCAACGTTTGTCACAAATTTAAGACACGGGTCTTTAAAAAAAGTGAAGCTTCAACGTTTGTCACAAATTTAAGACACGGGTCTTTAAAAAAAGTGAAGCTACACTGTTTGTCACAAATATAAGACACCGGTCATTAAAAAAATGAAGCTACAATGTTTGTCACAAATTTAAGACACGGGTCTTTAAAAAAAGTGAAGCTACACTGTTTGTCACAAATATAAGACACCGGTCATTAAAAAAGTGAAGCTACACTGTTTGTCACAAATATAAGACACCGGTGATTAAAAAAATGAAGCTATCAAAACTGATAATAACAGACATCAATAGACTGTCATGAACGAACGTCCAAAGTTTTAAAAAAAAGTGTTTTCATTATTGAGATTAGCATTATCTTGACCATAGGGCTAACAAAATAAGTCAAAATTTCCCAATAAGTGCTAGTCGTCTCTGCCCAAGGAGAGAGTTACGTAAAACACAACACATCTCTGTCCAAGGCAGAAAGTTACACAAAACACAAGACATCTCTGCCCACGGAGAGAGTTACGTAAAACACAAGACATCTCTGCCCAAGGCAGAAAGTTACACAAAACACAAGACATCTCTGCCCTAGGAGAGAGTTACGTAAAAGACCAGTGAAATAATTTATTAGATACAAATCTGGAAACATTGCTGTGGCTCCGGAGTTTGACAAATAAATCAGAATGGGCCAAAAAAAAAATCCAACATAAAATTTGTTTTACACATTATCTACACGTCCTTATCATCCTTATGTGCAAATGATGCACCTTTTTTTAACCAACAGCCAAAATAAACGTGTTTGTGCGCATAAATGGCAATTTTTTTTTTTACTGGAAATGATATCAAATTTAAAAAGTGCGAAATGTGTGTGTGTGTGTGGGGGGGGGGGGGAATTGCAGTAAAATTTATCCCCGACAAATCATTAGCTTGCTTGTAAACCATAACTGTGGTTGTCATGTAGGGGAGTTTACTCCCGTGTGGTTGTCATGTAGGGGAGTTTACCCTCGTGTAAACTGTGGTTGTCATGTAGGGGAGTTTACTCCCGTGTGGTTGTCATGTAGGGGAGTTTACTCTCCTGTGGTTGTCGTGTAGGGGAGTTTACTCCCATGTGGTTGTCGTGTAGGGGAGTTTACTCTCCTGTGGTTGTCGTGTAGGGGAGTTTACTCCAGTGTGGTTGTCGTGTAGGGGAGTTTACTCTCCTGTGGTTGTCGTGTAGGGGAGTTTACTCCAGTGTGGTTGTCATGTAGGGGAGTTTACTCCCATGTGGTTGTCGTGTAGGGGAGTTTACTCCAGTGTGGTTGTCATGTAGGGGAGTTTACTCCCATGTGGTTGTCGTGTAGGGGAGTTTACTCTCCTGTGGTTGTCGTGTAGGGGAGTTTACTCCCATGTGGTTGTCGTGTAGGGGAGTTTACTCTCATGTGGTTGTCGTGTAGGGGAGTTTACTCCCGTGTGGTTGTCGTGTAGGGGAGTTTACTCCCATGTGAACTGTGGTTGTCGTGTAGGGGAGTTTACTCCCGTGTGGTTGTCATGTAGGGGAGTTTACTCTCCTGTGGTTGTCGTGTAGGGGAGTTTACTCCAGTGTGGTTGTCATGTAGGGGAGTTTACTCCAGTGTGGTTGTCATGTAGGGGAGTTTACTCCCATGTGGTTGTCGTGTAGGGGAGTTTACTCTCCTGTGGTTGTCGTGTAGGGGAGTTTACTCCCGTGTGGTTGTCGTGTAGGGGAGTTTACTCCCATGTGAACTGTGGTTGTCGTGTAGGGGAGTTTACTCCCATGTGAAGCCATTGTCCGAGTTTCTATTCCTGGGAGGAGGAAGCTCAAGATTAAACCTGATTAGCAGATTTCACGCACATATCAAACCTGATTCTCATGAAATCCTAACTCTGTCTCTGAAATTTGGAGCTGCGAAATGAAGAACCGCCGCGAATGATAGACTGGTGGCTTTAAAGGATTGAACTTTTACATCAAGGCTTAGAGGGTTTCACCGAGTAAATCTAGATGTGGTGACGACATCACCGGTTGGGCGATGTTGTCGGATCTATTCTTTCAATTAATTTTGATTTCAAATGTAGATGTAGATCACATACGTGATTCAATAACTAGATCTAGGTCAAGGTATTCAAAAAGTTAAAGATTGAAAAAAAATCAGAGCCTACAAAATTTACAAGGCAGTTGATTTAAAAGAATCACTTTTTGACATCAAATTATCGGCTACAAGTTTTTTTTTTAATTTCTTTATTAGTGAAAATTAAAGTTCATGTTTAAGCTTTAACTGTCTCAAGGAATTAAAGAACTGCTGAAAATACTAGAAATAGGGCAGTTATTTTTAGAATTTTTGTTACCTTGCCGAGGAGCCATCCCGGGTATAGAAAGGTGAAGAGATTAGGCAGGACACAGATCAGACCGACACACAAATCAGCAGCTGCCAGGTTGGCCAGGAAAAAATTGGTTCTTGTTTTCATCCGGGGACTTCGTGACGTCACAACCAGCACCAGCGTGTTGCCTGATGGGACAAGAACAGGAAGTGTGACAAATACATCAAGGCGAGATTGGTCATGGTATGTGTATGTATGTATGTATGTATGTATGGATTTTGCTGTGGGTGACAATGGTAGCGCAAAGCATGCTAAGCAATACGTTTAGAATAACAATTATATATATATATATATATATATATATATATATATATATATATATATATATATATATATATATATATATATATATATATATATATATATATATATATATATATATATACGCAAGGAAATTATTTCCATATTGGTATGTCTAGAAGGTACCACAGTAGCCTATATAATACAAGGGTATACTCTTTAATGATTGATTTTGGTCTGCCCCGTGACAAAACGTTTTATTTCACATTTCTGCCAGGGTTCGATAGCCGGCTGCTTGCTTATGACAAGTCACTCAGCTGAGGTCGCCATGGTTACGTATGATGCGGGTCACAAGTCAACTATCCACAAACATGGGTAGCATGAGGACCAACGACAGCATTATGGGCAATATGATGGTCAACATAAAGGTCAACTTGAAGGTCAACAAGAAGGTCAGCATGAAGGTCAACATGAAGGTCATCATGAAGGTCAACAAGAAGATTAGATTAAAGGTCCAGTGCTGTGACAGATCTAACCGTGAGAAAGATTCGAACCCAACAACCACAATCCCCAGGGAAAATAAAGCTGCTGACGTCAGAAGGTAAAAATGAAAAGATAATAATGGGGAATCTCAATCGCGAAGGTAAAAAAAATTAAATCGCAAAGGTAAAAAAAAATTAAATCACAAAGGTAAAAAAATAAAATAATTTCTTGAGCTTCCTGATGAACACGAAACGGGAATGTGTTGGAAATTGGTCCCATCAATGAATTACACCAAAAATAATTTTTTTGTACGATTCCCTCAACCTCCACATACACCCCACCCCCTTTAACTACGCCCCTGCTATGTTCCGTGACTTCAGGTTTGGTCTGTAGGGACGCAGCCAAGAGACACGGACAGTGGGAAAAATGTTTTCTTATGCATGGGTGGTTATGGCGAGAGTCCTTCAGTCACACACACAACTTTATGTTGGTGTTGGTCTCAATTCAGTTCTATTTCCTTCTTTCTTCAGAAGCTTTAACTTAGGTCACGGTGCCCGGATAATCATCAATTAGTCGTCAAATGTAAAAGTAAATATAACAGTGGGTTGCAAAATGTGTTGCGAAGATTTACTTAGCAAAATGCCAATTTTATTTTTACTACTGTAACTAAAAACAATTAAAAATTTAAATTTGTTTTTGTTTTAGTGCATTACATTTAAAGCAAATTATCACAAAATAATTTGGTTTTTAAGTTGATTTAAACTTTCGGGCCAGGCAGATGAAGTAGAGTTCACCTGTTTCTTTGACCTCAGCATGTGAAGGAATGGTGTGTTCAGCATTATGAGAATTTTCCCGATCGTTAGTCAGGTAGAGGACTGTGGAATGTTTTACAGACTGAGTCCGGGATTTGAACTCGCAACGATCAAGTTAACACTCGAACACTCCGCCGCTCGGCCACGTCATTCCGTCTTACAAATTCAACCATCCACAATTCACAGTTCGTGTTTTTATCTTGACCTAATTGTCGACTGTTCAGACGATGACCCATTATGACGTATTTATTGAAGTTTCCTTTGTCGTCTGATTAAATTCTTGCCCTGGTCCATTGTTGAAGCAACTTTTGTTTGGCGTGGCACAACGATGGAAAGGATAATCTGGCGGACACGAAAGACAAACACACAGACAAAAGACAGACAAACACACAGACAAAAGACAGACAAACACACAGACAAAAGACAGACAAACACACAGACAAAAGACAGACAAACACACAGACAAAAGACAGACAAACACACAGACAAAAGACAGACAAACACACAGACAGACGGACAGAAAGAAAGGGATAGAGGCGGACACAGAGAGTAAAAGTACACGAGGGCTAAATCATTTTTACTGTCGGATAAGGCTGGCTGGGTGACACATTGGTGAGTTGACCTAGATTACTGTTGGTGGTGAGTTGAATTAGGTGACATTTCTGGCCTTGAACTTGCAATGACACGTCACATATAGTCAAATATGTGGGTGGAGGGCGCCACACCAGATATAGACGAAAGTGTGAGTGGAGGGCGCCACACCAAATATAGACGAAAGTGTGGGTGTAGGATGAAAAGATTTATAGCAGGTGGGGCTTCTGGGACTTCATAGCTTAAAAACACGTCTGTCAACAAAATGCCCCACCCCTTCCCCCGTCATTCCCTGGATTACCGTCGCCATTATGTAGAACAACCCCCACCTCCTCCCCAAACCTGGACGTACACACCTTTTACATAGTTGATGTCATGAACTAGATAAGACAAAATCGTAGCGAAACTAGAAGAGTTCTACACACAGACTTAAGACATTCAAGCAAAAAAAAAGTCGACACCGAGGGATAAACCTGATGACGACACCGAGGGCTAAACCTGATGACAACACCGAGGGCTAAACCTGATGACGAGACCGAGGGCTAAACCTGATGACGAGACCGAGGGCTAAACCTGATGTATGTCTGGAGTAGTTATCCACCAGAAAAAAAAGGATTTAAAATTGTTCTTTTTTTGTGTCTACTTTCAGGAGAATCGTATTCAACCTCTCACTAGAGGGCTGGGTGTTGCAATAGAAGTCTGGGAATTGCGCCACATAAAAACATGTTTTCAAGGCTTAGCTCAGCGGGTCAACAGGAGTAATGAGGAAATAATAAATCAGCCAAGTTTTCAATAGCATTATCTACATAATCTGTACCGTTGTACGAGAAAGAAGAAATTAATGTTAAAAACGGATTTTCAATACGGATTTTTAAAAACACCAAGTCCAAGTCCTGTAGCTAACAGAGTAATCAGATAGTCTGCGATTGTTCTATATTCTGTATACAATATATTGATAAATTTATTAAAAATTGTATTTTAAAGTTTTACTTAGAATCTAGTGTTAATTAAAATAGTTAGCAAATGTTCAGTATCTCCACTTTGAATTATGAATAGCTATTCAAAACATACACTTTTTCGATGTTTATTTTATTGTATTCAAAATATTTGTAATTGTTAGTTTATAATTACATAGTATCAGTTATATTGTGAGAAATGTATCAGTCAAATTGAAAATATATCTGTTCGGTTTACACATGTATTGACGTTGAAAATATATCTGTTAGAATGTACAAATATGTTGACGTTGAAAATATATGTGTTAGAATGTACAAATGAGTTTACGTTGAAAATAAATAATTTAGGGCGTCAAAACGTTGTTTACATTACAACAATTTCGCTTCGGGGTTTCTCAAGGCCGAATAAAAAATGCGCATATCCCATCAACGAAGGAAATTTTTTCCAGATATAATCAAACATTTTTTTTTATCCCTCGTCCCAAAGCCTACGATATCCTTAATACCCAGATTATTCCCCAAACCGCAATTTTAAATACGACGTAATACCCGAATTCTGCTAAAAACAGCAATTTTAGGTGTGACGTAACTGTATAATACGTCTAAGCCACAACCCCCCACAGCCCACAATATCTATTGACCACACAATCTATTGACGAAACTATCTATTGTCGAAACTATCTATTCATATGTCAAGCATAAGAGGGGCTTAGAGTCGATTCAGCCTTAATGTGTACCAGTCACAGGTTTTCCACGTAGATCACAGCTTCTTTTCTTATTACCAACACAACACATTAACTCTACCTCACCTGCTCTAGTAACCGTTGATTCCCAAAATTAATTAAAATAGCTAGTGAAACCTAATTAAAGAAATTCGTTTGTCGAGAATCCCTGACCTTTTCTAAAATCTTTATAATTTTAATTTTGCTTACAACTCTAAACTCTATAAAATATGTTTACAGTTCTAAAATCCATTCATTTTGCTTACACC
This sequence comes from Physella acuta, assembly GCF_028476545.2. Lineage (NCBI taxonomy): Eukaryota > Metazoa > Mollusca > Gastropoda > Physidae > Physella > Physella acuta. Next base: position 229,020 of record NW_026732387.1, on the reverse strand, counting down.
TCTTAAACCCATAAACTATGCCTACTTCTCTAGAATCTAGATATATAGCTTACATTTCTAAAATCCATACACTTTGCTTAGATATCTAAAATCCATACACTTTGCTACATCGAATCTACACCCTGTTCTATTATCTCTGACGTGAATTGCACTTCTAACTCTCGGGTGAACCCGGTGCTTTTAATTTGTTCATCGCTTGCCTCGGCAAATATTTCATTGTTTCCACGAGAATCCAGCGCGGCAATTTCCTGCAATAATTAGCAGGCTGTTCCTTGTCTTACAGCGTTAATCTTCAAGTTAGACAGATACAGAGACGGGGACAGACGTCAGCAGATACATTTGTAGACAGAGAGATAGATGTGGAGACAGAGATTTGGTTTCTGAAAACTCTTGATGTAACTATGTTCTGATAAATTAGTGGCTGTTTTCTCTAACTTATTGTTCCATCTACTGTTCTTACCTGGTGAAACTTGTTCCGTCTATTGTTCTATAATGGCTAATCTTATTCGATCTATTGTTAATACTGACTAAACTTATCCTATTATATTCTATCGAGTAAATAAATTACTCTGTCTATTGTTCTACCCCAGATGTCCACTTTCCATTATCTTTCTAAATTGTTTGCTACGGCCAGGGATGAAATACGGACAGTCTACAAGACCGGACATTTAAAAAAATCAAAGAACAAGCCAGACCAACAGACGACGGTTAGCTGTTAGTCTGAGAAAAGTGACCAGGTACTAGATATTGGTTTGGGGGTGGGGGGGAGGGGCTGCAGGATATCATGAAGGTACAGGTGGGAATGGGATGGTTAAAAAGATTTCAAGCTCGCCATTAATCGCCAGTGTTCTCCAATGAGTGTTGTACTGTCGGGATTTTAGAAAATTAGGGGCGAAAATTTAATCTCGGTTGAACCACACAAAATATTGCACAGGTTTGGTACTTAGGAATGTTGCTTTGTGCAAGGGAGAAATAAAACAGTGAGACTTTGTGAAGTGGCGCAATGTGCAAGGAATGGGAATTACTGAGAAACTACTAAAAACTTGATTTATTTACACCAGGGTAAGCAACTCCGAACCAACACTTACAAGAAGGAAGGAAATTTGTTCACACGTTCACGTCGATGACCAAAAAAAAAATCCTACATTTTAATCCATCTGTTGGAATTGGATTCATGATTGTTTTTTGTCAGCCCACAGCAGGATGAATGATTGTCATCTTCATACCCTACATCTAAGTATCAAATACAAGCTTGTTTTCTTGTTCCCCAACATCACGATCCACGAAATTCTAAAAGATATCAGATAATTAGGTAAAATAAACACCGGCGTTAATGAACTTAATTACAAGTTAGAGATTCGCAACTTATTAATTTGAGATTTTTGGGACATCTCACGCGCATTCAACACGCGGCTCGCTGTCTAATGACGTCTTTCCGGTCACGTGATGAATATCACGTGGTCACGTGATTAATATCACGTGATGCATCTTCCTTGTAACGCTGAGTTCATTTTTAATCAGTATCAAATCTTTTAAGTAAATACAGAAATACATGGGCGATATTGAACATTTTTAAAAAAAATTGTTTTACTATATATATATATATATATATATATATATATATATATATATATATATATATATATATATTTATTTATATATATATATATATATATATATATATATATATATATATATATATATATATATATATATATATATAACCATTAAATATGGTTAAATAACCATTGTTGTATACCATTAAATGACAATGGTTCAGATTGGAAAAATTAAATATACGTCGGTACATTACATATGGAAGTAATTACATCAAGAACAGCAAGCTTAGCCAGATTATTAAAATGTCGAATAGTTCATTGACATCGCCATGGCATGCCAAAAGGCAATGAATAAAAGGATGCCACAATGAGAAACACAACTAATGATGACAGGATTTTTTAACTGAGTTCAGACTTGTATTTAAAAATGACTTAAGATTGTTTGGGTTTTACTCCAGACGTGTCTGTATCTGGCATGTACGTCTATATCACCTCCAGCGTTGAATTCAACAGAATATCCTTTAAAAATTATTCCGGATATGCAGTAACAAAAACAAAATTTTCAGGGAGGGGGAGGGGGAGGGGGGATTTGAAAATTTGGGAGGTGGGGTTAGGGGGACGAACTATATTTTCCGGTTATATTTTCTAAATAATCCCTATTTCCTTGGCGGCGGGGGCGGTAGACGTGCTTCGTGGGAGGTGGGGGGGGGGCAATGATGCCTTAAAGAAACACTGGTAGTGACCAATGTCGGACAATGACCTTAGACAACGTCTTTATCTGGTACAGATATCGATCAGCTTTGATTGATTGGGTCCATCGATCAGCCTACACGACATCAAGACATATTTAGCCCTCACGAGAAAACATGAGCGTCTTGGGTTCCAGTTCACAGGATGTGACGTTTGGCGCCAAAAACATGGCCAGATTTTTTCGTACTCAAACCTCTCTCGTGAGTGCCCAAGGGGAATGTTAACCTTCTAGAACTTTCTAAAATCTGTTTTAATAGGCAAAAAATACAATGCCAACTAGTCTAGCCTCGCGTTTCCAAGAAACGGAACAAGTTCTCAGACTATCGATTTCCAATATAATCGAATGTTTATCCTTTCAAAGAATTTGATTAGCTAATAAAATAAACTAATTAACGCGCACGATACGTTTGTTTTCATTGATGAATTAATGAGCGCGCCAGAAAACAAATAACACGAGCTAATTAGATCAGAGGGAGGAAGCTGTGGATGACTAACCTTGATAATTCAATCAGATCTATCGATACATATTTGATTTAATGTTGAGGAAGCAACGAGAGTTTTGTTTACAGTAAGCTAACAAGGGGGAGATACTGCGCATGACGGCATGCATGAATGGCCAAAATATTTGAACAGACGTACTCATTTCACCTCAATTCTGGGCTGAATTATGGGATCTCATAGACAAGGTGCCATGTTGACACCATGACGTCATGACCTCAATCGTAGATAGATGTGACGGCAAAGATAGTTGCAGACCTAACAATCTGACTCCATTTCTGTTGCACCAATTTGACCCCATTCATAGGTGTATCAATCTTACCCCATTCATAGGTGTATCAATCTTACCTCATTCACAATTGCACCAGTCTAACCCAATTCACAGCTTCTCCATTTGACCCCATTAACAGTTGTAGCAATTTGACCCCTGATAGGACCCCTGATATTAGCACCGATCTGATCCCAAATACTAATGTACCAACCTGACCCCATTTGAAGTTCTATCAAAGAGACCCCAAATGGACAGTGATACCTGTTTGACCTCATGAACAGCCACCTCAACCACCTCCCAGATTAAAACGTTCCTATGTGACCCCATTTACAGGCAGACGACCCCCAGGACTGATGCACTGGAAGCCCCCGCCCCCCTCCCCTCTACACACCCCCAATCAACTCTACAAATACATTAGAAACGAATCAGTTTTAACTTTCATAAAACAACCAACTTGTCCGAAACAAAATCGCTAAAACTATCATGAAAATATGTTTTGTTATATTGACATGAAAGTATATTTTGTTATATTGACATGGAAATGTGTATGTTTTGTTATATTGACATGAAAGTATGTTTTGTTATATTGACATGGAAGTATGTTTTGTCATATTGACATGAAAGTATGTTTTGTTATTTGACATGGAAGTATATTTTGTTATATTGACATGGAAATGTGTATGTTTTGTTATATTGACATGAAAGTATGTTTTGTTATATTGACATGGAATTATGTTTTGTTATATTGTCATGGAAGTATGTTTTGTTATATTGACATGAAAGTATGTTTTGTTATATTGACATGGAAGTATGTTTTGTTATATTGACATGAAAGTATGTTTTGTTATATTGACATGGAAGTATGTTTTGTTATATTGACATGAAAGTATGTTTTGTTATATTGACATGGAAATATGTTTTGTTATATTGTCATGGAAGTATGTTTTGTTATATTGACATGGAAGTATGTTTTGTCATATTGACATGAAAGTATGTTTTGTTATTTGACATGGAAGTATATTTTGTTATATTGACATGGAAATGTGTATGTTTTGTTATATTGACATGAAAGTATATTTTGTTATATTGACATGGAAATATGTTTTGTTATATTGTCATGGAAGTATGTTTTGTTATATTGACATGGAAGTATGTTTTGTCATATTGACATGAAAGTATGTTTTGTTATTTGACATTGAAGTATATTTTGTTATATTGACATGGAAATGTGTATGTTTTGTTATATTGACATGAAAGTATGTTTTGTTATATTGACATGGAAATATGTTTTGTTATATTGTCATGGAAGTATGTTTTGTTATATTGTCATGGAAGTATGTTTTGTCATATTGACATGGAAGTATGTTTTTGTTATATTGACATGGAAGTATATTTTGTTATATTGGCATGTAATTATGTTTTGTTATATTGACATGGAAGTATGTTTTGTTATATTGACATGAAAGTATATTTTGTTATATTGGCATGGAATTATGTTTTGTTATATTGACATGGAAGTATGTTTTGTTATATTGACATGGAAGTATGTTTTGTTATATTGACATGGAAGTTTGTTTTGTTATATTGACATGGAAGTATGTTTTGTTATATTGACATTGAAGTATGTTTTGTTATATTGACATAGAAGTATATTTTGTTATATTGGCATGGAAGTATGTTTTGTTATATTGACATGGAAGTATGTTTTGGTATATTGACATGGAAGTTTGTTTTGTTATATTGACAAGGAAGTATATTTTGTTATATCGACATGGAAGTATATTTTGTGATATTGACGTAGAAGTATGTTTTGTTATATTGACATGGAAGTATGTTTTGTTATATTGACATGGAAGTATATTTTGTTATATTGACATGGAAGTATATTTTGTTATATTGACGTGGAAGTATCTTTTGTTATATTGACATGGAAGTATGTTTTGTTATATTGACATGGAAGTATGTTTTGTTATATTGACATAGAAGTATGTTGTTATATTGACATGGAAGTATGTCTTGTTATATTGACATGGGAGTATGTTTTGTTACATTGACATGAAAGTATGTCTTGTTATATTGACATAGAAGTATGTTGTTATATTGACATGGAAGTATTTCTTGTTATATTGACATGGGAGTATGTTTTGTTACATTGACATAAAAGTATGTTTTGTTATATTGACATGGAAGTATGTCTTGCTATATTTCACCATGTTTAGTGTATGGAATATTCATAACCGTTTTTACATCGCATCTATCTTGATGCCAATCATTTGTAACAGTAACATAGAAAAAAGGTAATGATTTTTAGATCAAAGGAATAAGTAATTATCTCTGTTCATTACGCTAAATACCCGCTCGTGCCCTAAGATCACAGATTGCCAAGGCCATAATGTGGAGTTTGATTGTGTCTACAGGATATGACCCGAGGGTAGAGAATTCGTCAAGTTAATGTGTAATTAATGAACACTTGATTAGGTATGTTAAGGTTAACTAAAGCAGGTGTAGGGTTTAACTTTATTCGGGACATTTAAAATGGTCCGACATGACATTTGGACATAAAATTAAATTAAGACATGACATTTAGACATAACTTTCAAATGTGAAATTTTGACCTGCTATTTGGAATAGGCTTGGCATTTAGAGATGACATTTAGAGATATTATATCTAGACTTGACATTAAAGCATAACATTAACAAACAACATTTAGACTTGCATTTTGGACCTGATATTTAGACGTGACTTTTATAAATGGCATATAAACCTGAATTATATACATGACATTTAGACATGACATTTGGACATCTATATACTACTAAAAGTCAAGTTTGTTTACATGTTTGAATATTTATTTGTTTTTTTGTTTGTTTGTTTGTTTGCCTGATCGAATATCTCGCATGGTTGCACTCATCGTGGAAAGCTATAAAATAGTATGTAGGTAGAGAATAATTTTTTAATGCAGAGAGACTGTTAATCACAAATTTATTTAAAGACGTTAATTAATTTATTGATTTATTCATAGTTAAATTAACCGTATTTTTTTAAAAATGTTAATACTTTGAATAAACTTTGTGGGGATAGTGACGTCCCTTGATGTGTTTACTTTTTGGTTCAATAAAAATGGCGGACTCATCATAGACTTTGTGGCCCATTCAAAAGTTTAACGCGTTACAAAGCTAATTTTCTGCCGGCTATAACTTAAACAATACGTCCGTTTGCTGTATTTATTACGTTCCAACACTTATATCAATTTTCAACTGTCTTTTTCATTTAGTTTTACGATAAATTTCTCTAGATCTAAAGATCAGCTGTCGAAGGGAAGTTATGAATCTAGCCTAGATCTAGATCTAGCCTAGATCTAGATTCTAGGTCACTACTAGACTCAGTGTAAATTCTAGATCTAGACTTAATGTAAATTCTACATCTAGAATCTATTTCAGGCCTTAATACATCTAGAATCTATTTCAGGCCTTAATTATTTTATATAAATCTTTGTTTGGCTAATTTAAGATTAAATTTAATTTGAAAGTTACTACTACTAGATCTATGCGCGGAGACTCAAAAGTATAGTATAAAAATTCATTTGTGACGTCACGAGGAAATAGCTAAGTTGGTAGCGTAGCCCGCTCTCATGTGGGTGGCACAGGTTCTAGACCAATATGTCAATGATATTTTTTTTTCAATATTTTTTTTTTAGATGTGAATGATAAAGTTGCCTATCTGAACTTGGCAGGATACAGGGCAGGTGAAGTAGAGTTCATCTGTTTCTTTGTCCTAAGCATATGAAAGGATAGTGTGGTCAGAGACATGCTCGGCTGGAATCGTTTTTTAAACGATAAAAACATGTTGTCTGAGACTTGGCGGGACACTGGGCAGGTGAAGTAGAGTTGAGTAGGTCACATGCGACGTCAGTATATGAAGGGATAGTCCGAAATCAGTGTTTTCGGTGTTTTTAAAAGATAAAAAACATATTTTTGAATGTGGGGTCTGTTTTTTGTGACCATAAGTGACACTGCAGTAGCGTAGCGAGGAGGGGGGGGGGGGGCGGGAGGGGAGGCGGGGGGGGGGGGGGGGGGGAGGCGGGGGGAGGTGGAGGGGGGAAGGGGGGGCGGGGGGACATATGTTGGGGCGCCAAAATGGTTTGGAAAAATAAATTGAAAGGTTGAGGGGGGTGCAAATCGAAAGTTTGAGTGGGGGGGGGTGCACATCAAAAGTTTGAGGGGGGGGGGGGGGTTGAAAATCGAAATCTTGGGGGGGGGGGGTTAAAATCGAAAAGTTTGTCCCCGGGCGCCGGGAAGGGTCGCTATGCCTCTGAGTGACAGACGTGATGTTTTTTTATGGATGACCCCCGAAACCCACAGTTATCCAACGGATGACGGGTATTCTAGTGTAATTTATACATGGAATATGGACATGTAATTTATACACGTCTTTTGGACATTTCGTTTGGACATTTTATACATGGCATTTTGACCTAATATGTAGATGTGATTATTATATAAGACATTCGGGCATGTCATTTAAGATTGACATTTAGCAAAACGTGATGCCAACAGAAAGAAAACAGCCTGCAGCATGTACTTGAAGAATGTGCCAGACTTTTTGTTGTAGATGAGGGTAATCAAGATAATCATAGAGCACGTCACGTGACAGCCACACAGGGAAAATTATCGTCTATTTTTACACTTGGTGTGGGGGTTAACATACCGGAAGAATATCTATTTTTAGAACCAGGAAATTGTTGAACATGGACAATAGGAGTTAACTTGTTGTTTAGCTACATTTGGCTGCAATTTGGCGGGATGTTTGTGTGTGTGTGTGGGGGGGGGGTGTGAAGTCTATTGATGTGTGTGTGTGTGGGGGGGGGGTTGTACTCTACTGATGGGTGGTGTGTGTGTATGGGGGGTGAACTCTAATGATGGGCCGTGTGTTTGTGTGTGTGTGGGGGGGGGGGGTGAACTCTATTTATGGCGGTGGGGGGGGGGGGGGAGTGGATGAAGTCTCAGACCCGAATGTCAAGAATCAAGATGCAAGGGGACAGGTATAGAAATTATTGATCGTCGAGTAATTCAGCGCATTTATAAATCAAATTGTATCGATAATCATCAATAATTTGTGAACCGTGTATCGACTATTGATCTTTTTAAACAGAGGCCAAGGCTTTTTGTCACGGCACAATAATTTGCTCTTTCACTGTCAACAAAGTAATGTACGCTTTTGTACGGGAGACTACTCATTGTCGTAGTGATATACCGTTTTGTAATGGAAGCTATTCATTGTCGTAGTTACGTACCCTTTTGTAAAGGGAAGCTATCCTTCACTTCGAAGCAACGAAAGGCAAGGGACCAGAACTCGTGTTCTTAACATCCCATTATCTAGCGGATATAAAATATTTACAGAAACCCTACAGCCTATTTTTAAACCATGTGTCTTTTGTTTTCAAATAAAGCAGTAGAAGTTCCATAGAAAACCTTCAAAGTTAGGTAAATAGAACATTGGGTTTTGTCCATTGTAAGGGGGATAATTCAGCGCAACAGCAAACAATATGCTCAAACAGAATGTAAGAAAACTTGGGTTTGTTAAACACAGACACGTCATATGGTTGGCTCGGTCAAATCTAAGGGCATGTTCGTCTTTCTGTTATAACAAGTTAAATACGTCATAATACAGGACTGTTTATTTCAGATAATATACTCAAGGATATACACATGTACATGCGAGTGCAAATACAACACAGAACAGGTATATTCACAACGTACACAAAAGCACAAACAAGCAGAGAAGCAGATACGAACATAACATCAGAATGAAGTTAACAAAAAAAAACAGCAGTCAAAATCTGATTGACTGAACTAGATACAAGATATTCGTGCAGACTAGCGATGTATTGTTCTATGTATTCACATCACGATTGGAACACTGGCCAATGGTGGGCACTGGTCAGGTGTACTGATGCATGCATGCGACTGATCGAAGTTATGGCTAATATATGGCTAATGACGGGCTAATGATGGGCAAATGACGGGCAGATGACGGGCTAATGACGGGCTAATATATGGCTAATTACGGGCTAATCTAGCTCAATCAATTTTTTGATGTAACCTTCAACAACTACATCTACAACATCAAGAAGACCAAGTACAACAAGATAATTTACAACAACACAAAGACCCCCTACAACAATACACGGACCAACTACAATAACAAAAAGACCAAATAGAACAACATTTCACAGACCAACTGTAGCTACAACAACAACGTCAAGAGGACCAACTACAACAACAAAAAGACCATCTTAGACAACACACTGACCAACTACAAAAAAACAAAAAGACCATCTTAGACAACACACTAACCAACTACAAAAAAAAAAAGACCATCTTAGACAACACACTGACCAACTACAAAAAACAAAAAGACCATCTTAGACAACACACTAACCAACTACAAAAAACAAAAAGACCATCTTAGACAACACACTAACCAACTACAAAAAACAAAAAGACCATCTTAGACAACACACTGACCAACTACAACAACAAAATAGACCGACTATAAATGGATCAAAACATTTAATGTTCCATCGAGAAACTTAACCAAAATAAGTAAAATCAGAAATCTCAAGAACTTCTCGAACATTCCCTGTTAGCGCATCACAGTCGTCCGTTATCAGATGGACAGTCGGGCCTATCAGGCTCTAGTAGACCAACATCCACTGAGCTAAGGTCCAGTCACTCACATTTTATTGTCTGCACGATAAAACTGACAGGCTTTATGGTCTAGACTAGGGCCAATCTTGCTACTTATAGAGCTTCTGACTGAGAAGATAGTTTTAACTAATCGAATTTCTATCCATTTTCGTGCAATCCATAGCAGGGTGAACGACTCACGTTGTCGGATTCTAGAAGTTTCCTCTAGGGTCAGTGTGATCTTCAAACGTTTTTTAAAGTCCGTAAGCTGATTATTTGAGGCCAATAATGGCGTCAGTTCACAGACACAAAGGTTTGATTGGCATGGGGGAAGGGGGGGGGGGAGATTATATCGTGAGAGAGGGGAGCTCTGATTTTAAGACTGCTCATTGGAACATTTATAGTAGTTTTATTTAACGTAGTAGGTTCAGATTTACTTTATTTTTGTTGGCGAATAGCGTTGTTTTTATTTATTTCTATATACGATACGAAGGGTAACTACCATTAATGGTAGTTATTTAAAATAAAAGATTTACTGTTATATTAATAGAGAGAGTGGGGGACGGGGGGGGACGGGGGGGAAGGGGTGCCATTTTCAGAGTTTACAAATCTGTAACGTTTAGTGGAGTGGGGGGGGGGGGGGAGGGGGTAGCTGTTACAAATCTGTAACGTTTAGTGGAGTGGGGGGGGGAGGGGGTAGCTGTTACAAATCTGTAACGTTTAGTGGAATGGGGGGGGGGGGGGCTGTTACAAATCTGTAACGTTTAGTGGAGTGGAGTGGGGGGGGGGGTAGCTGTTACAAATCTGTAACGTTTAGTGGAGTGGGGGGGGGGCTGTTACAAATCTGTAACGTTTAGTGGGGTGGTGGGGGGAGGGAGCTGTTACAAATCTGTAACGTTTAGTGGAGTGGGGGGGGGGCTGTTACAAATCTGTAACGTTTAGTGGGGTGGGGGGGGAGGGAGCTGTTACAAATCTGTAACGTTTAGTGGGGTGGAGCTGCTGGGTTTTGTTCCTGCTCTAGTCACCTGACACAGGTGAGACGAGGGGAGGAAATGAGACCAAACTGCTAGAGGTTAAAGAGGTCAAGGTCATTGTATGACAGATGGAGTGCTCAAGGCCACAAATGGGCGATGTTCCGATCCATATTTTTTTTAAAACACTGTAATCTTTATTCCACACAACGATATAATTATACGTGATTCGTGTTTTTAATCTGCCGTTTTTAAACCATGTAACACGCTGGCCAGAAATACCGCTCACGTAGCGCCGTGAACTTTCTATTAACGAACCCCAGGATTTATTGGGATTTATTCCGGTTGTGTGTGAAACAAAAATGAGTTAATTCCATTAACTCGATCGCCGAGGTAATATGAAGCTAGAAATAACGAGAACTCGTCAGAGTTGTGTCCCCTGCTTTGTGTTTACCTCCCCTTGATTTGAACGTAAAATTAGCAGGTTTACATTGCTGTGGGGCTGAGAGATTTTATTAGTGCAGAATCTCAATTAAGGTAGTTGGCCCTAATGGGTTAATAATTGATTTTTATTGTGTCCTTGAGGCAAAGTTCATTGACCGTGGATTGTAACAGTGTATCCTGTGGGGGGGGGGGGGGGGGGAGGAGGTTAACTGGATGAAGTGTAAGGTTTGAAACATTTTGGTTTGGGTTTAAAAAATTAAAATATTATTTACGTAGCTCGATCTAACCTAAATGTTGACGGTCATTCAATTATACAAGAATAATGTTCTAAAAACGTTATCATGAAAGTGAGGTTATTTTTAGCAGCGTGTGGGCAGGCAACACTCAGGTAAGAACAAGAATTTTCCAGACGTTTTTCGGTACTTGAAATTTAAACATGAAACTTTTCACGCCAAGGGCTGTCACTCTCGTCGCCTTGAAGAGAAAATGGGAGACAACTCTAATCAACCGGTGGTGTTCAGCTGGCAACTTGAACTCTTTGCACCCAATTACCTTTTAGAGTGTGTGTAAAATTATATTGTTTCATTTAAATACAAAGGTCACATTTTTAAAAAAATATTAAAGTGTATGATTTCTAGTATCTGGTTTCTGTTCGGTGTATTTTTAAAAACTCGGTATCACAATTTTAAGACAGTTTTGTAAGACAGCACATCACGGATGTGAGCGGTTGTTTGATTGGATGTCTCATGCACGTGTTTTGAGCTGTGTTAGTTATGGATAAAAACTAACAACCATTAAACTTAATTTTCTAGATGTCACCATTCTGAAACAACACAAAAAAGACTCAACCCTTTCCAAACCAACCATGCCAAAGACGACCACTATACCGCCTCAAATACAACCACTGGTCTTTCAGGCACGTTCAAAGGTTGATCAAAACATTTCACTTTAAGCAACGACCCCCCCCCCCCACCCTCCACCCTCCACCCTGCCTAGTCACTCTAATATAAGCTAGCTACAAAGGTTAAAATGTTAAACTCTTTGTAGAAAAATATGCAACTCTAACAAGACAAAATCTGGAAGTCTTACTCGGCAAAATGTGGAAGTCTTACAAAACAAAATGTGAAAGTCTTACAAGACAAAATCTGGAATTCTTACAAGACAAAACGACATTTGAGCAACTAAAGACATGAAATGTCCTACAGGGGACAGGTCGATGTGACACAGTTAATACCACGTGACTCCCGAGTTAGCCTCTCTACAAGACGAGACCTCAGGCGAGTGTTTTCGTTTTGAAAATACATTTATCTCTTTCTCTGGTCGGTTCATGGCGTTATGTCTGATATAGGTTATGGGGGTGGAGAGGGGTTGGGGTTGGATGTGAGGGGGTAGGCACCGTAAGAGGGGAGGTGTGTTTGAGAGGGGAGGAGTATGTGAAAGGGGAGGTGTTTTGAAGGGAGTCGGGTGTGGAGAGAGGGGGGTCATGGGGGGAGTCGGGTGTGGAGAGAGGCGGGTCATGGGGAGGTGGCGGGTGTGGAGAGGGGTGGGAGGTCATGGGGAAGGGGGTGTGGAGAGAGGCAGGTCATGGATGAGTCGAGCTTGAGGTAAAGCAGTTGTGAAAATGAAAGGTCACGTGGGATAAGGAGAATGTAATCGAAGATTGAGGGATGATTCAATAGAGATTTGGAGCGGAGTTTCTTCCAGGCATCTTCGAAGAAAGTCTACCGCCCTATCCCGGAACGAAATGGAGTTTATATAGAAAATATATACTTTTAACAGTGTCCGCCCACCCCTCCCCGGAAATTTTAGTCCGCCCCCCCCCCCTCCCGAAAATTTTAAGTGCCCCCCCCCCCCTCTCCCGGAGAAAAAGTCTGGAGGAAGCACTGTTTGGGAGGGATTAAGGTAAAAGGGAAGGAGAAATTAGAGGAGAGGTGAGAGAGAGAATTAAATTATCAGTGAGGAATCGTGTTAACGACAGGGATTTAAAAAGAGATTAGTTGGTTTTTTTTTTCATATTTTAAAATTTGTAAATACAAACAACTAATGCGGGTTATCTCATAGAATTACTTACATATACAAACAACACAACATAAAGGCCAACAATATATGCTCAAATACATAGAAACACACAAATCGCAAACAAAACATACAGACATAGAACATGTTGACACACAACATTTTTACACAACATATAGTCAAATACATACAAACAAATATACAGACATACAACATATTACCAAATACATACAAACACATAACTTGCAAACAGAGTACACAGACATACAACATATTGACACAACATAGTCAAAAGGGACCTCCAACACAATCAACGGCATATCCAAGTTCGTTCAGCATCCAACACAGCAGCATATCCAAGTTCATCCAGCATCCAACACAACAGCATATCCAAGTTTATCCAGCATCCAACACAACAGCATATCCAAGTTCATCCAGCATCCAACACAACAGCATATCCAAGTTCATTCAGCATCCAACACAACAGCATATCCAAGTTCATTCAACACAGCAGCATATCCAAGTTCATCCAGCATCCAACACAACAGCATATCCAAGTTTATCCAGCATCCAACACAACAGCATATCCAAGTTCATCCAGCATCCAACACAACAGCATATCCAAGTTTATCCAGCATCCAACACAACAGCATATCCAAGTTCATCCAGCATCCAACACAACAGCATATCCAAGTTCATTCAGCATCCAACACAACAGCATATCCAAGTTCATTCAACACAGCAGCATATCCAAGTTCATCCAGCATCCAACACAACAGCATATCCAAGTTTATCCAGCATCCAACACAACGGCATATCCAAGTTCATTCAGCATCCAACACAACGGCATATCCAAGTTCATTCAGCATCCAACACAACGGCATATCTAAGTTCATCCAGCATCCAACACAGCAGCATATCCAAGTTCATCCAGTATCCAACACAACAGCATATCCAAGTTCATCCAGCATCCAACACAACAGCATATCCAAGTTCATCCAGCATCCAACACAACAGCATATCCAAGTTTATCCAGCATCCAACACAACAGCATATCCAAGTTTATTTCAGCATCCAACGCAACAGCATATCCAAGTGCATCCAGCTCCGAACATTCGCTTGTCCACATAGCTAAATTGTCGCAAATTCGCTATAAAGGCGAGACAGCTCCCTTTGTATTTTCCCCACTTCCATAAAAAATTCCGACTACCCAGCTCCTCCGCGGTAACTGCACACTCCAGACCAAATGTCACCCCCCTTTCCCTCTCCACCCCCCCCCCCCTCGCAATTTTTCTTCTTTGACATCTTGTTTCAAAAAGATTGAGTTCATCCGTTAAACTAAATGAACTAAATAGTAAAAAAAAAGACAAGCATTTTGTTGATGTTTGTTCAGGCGCGTTGATTTTTGTAGAAAAAAAAATCTCTAATCAGTTTTAATAATGAAAATTGTAGCTAATCCGGATTAAGTATTTGTAATCGATCGATTGTGCATATAATTAATTTTACAAATACATTTTTAAGGATCTGAAGCTGATGCTGGTGGTGGGTTTAAATTTGTTTTTGTACAAACAGAAAAAAAGTTGCGTCACACTTTGTTAACACCTCTATCTCTAGACGTCTTATCATATTATTAAAAAGTCTGACCCTCCCCCCTCCCCCAAACAACCCTAAGAGTGTGACGTCATGAGGTTGCTAGAGTTTGAGCCTCCTTTTGAAACCTGCGTCATTTTCTCCATTTCATGTAGCGTCTGATGATAAAACTGACCTTAATTTCGTTGGATTTTCTAACCATTGCAAAAATAATTGCAATGGACGTTTCTTGTCGTTGTGTCTGGGGTTTAGTTATATTTTAATTATAAGCATTTCAGTAATGACATTCTCAAATTTATGGCTTATTGAAACCATTAAAGATTTAGAAAACAATTTGTCAGCATTTTCATAATTAACTGGTCATAATGGTTACAAATAAAGAGATGCCTGACATTATTTCTAGACAAGTCTTATCATGGCTATGTCATTTTCCTGTCTATTACATATTTACTTGTCTAAACATTTTTTTTTTCATTTCTAGAATATTTTATCTTCTCGTCAGCATTGGAAAAAAAAACCTCCCCCAAAAATCATCTTTTCAGCCTAAAATATTAATATTTTGTAGTCTAAAAATACCAACAGTGATGGACACATTAAAAGATCGAACAGCCCATGGCCAACTGATCTAGCAAGTAAACCTAAGAGAGTATAAAGTCAAACGGATGGGGGATAAAAGACAAGACACAATTATCCAAACTTGGCTTTTTTTTTTAATATGACATGAGTATTTACTTTTTTGAGCTGTATATGTTTATATAATATATACAGGCATATAATATATATATATATAAATGCCTATATATATATATATATATATATATATATATATATATATATATATATATATATATATATATAGGCATATATATATATATATATGTGTATATACACATTGTATATTTAAGTATATATATATATATATATATATATATATATATATATATATATATATATATATATATATATATATATATATATACCGATGTATCAGATTGAAGTTACACTTTTTGCACCTCAACTAGACTAACGCCCCACCTCCACATGTGAAGTAGCTACAATGTGTATTAATTGGATAAAAAAAATGTTGATTCCCAATTTATTCCTATTCTTTGCATCGTGTTTTCTAAATTGAGTTCCTATTTCTACCAAGAAGGTCATCATATTTATCGTATCATTTCTTGGGTTAAAATATATGACCTTTTGACCTAGATCGACGAACCGATTTTTTTCTTCTGAGATTTGGTTTGTTCTATTTACGTCCAACGTTCCTCCCATTCAAGAAAAAGACCCTTAAAACTTGCAGGAAAATCAGCAGAAGCCGTACAGGTCCCCCTCCACACGCACACATTATGCAGGCTGTTGTTCTCAAGTACCTCTAACACTCTGTTGCCATCTCCAGTATAGGGGAGGTGGGGGGAGGGTCGTATCGGAGAAATCAATCAAACATTCAAGTAAACAAAAAACATCTCGAGTTCGATGACTTCGAGTTCAACGACCGACCAGCAGACAACACTAGATCTACAGAGTTCATTGACTGATGGTGGGTAAGTATGGGTAATGGGTCCGTCATTATCAGTAGGGTACTAAGTATACAGTGTATATATATATACATCCACATACACAGACATACATGCATATTAAAATACACACTCAGTTATATATATATATATATATATATATATATATATATATATATATATATATGTATATATATATATATGTATATATATATATATATATATATATATATATATATATATATATATATATATATATATATATATATATATATATATATATATATGTATATATATATATATATATATATATATATATATATATATATATATATAAATATATATAAAATTGTTAGTACATGAAGATGTGAAATTCGAGAGTCAATTAAGATGAAATGAGTCTGAAAATGAACGGCGAACAGCTTGGAAACTCATTACTCCATCTTTGACTTCACATACATTTCAGATTGTACCAATTACTGTCCTTCGTTAACCAAAAAATAATTTAAATCGTTGACATTCTTGGTAACTCTAAACGAAAGAAAAGATGTTCATTACTGAACTCGTAGAGTACATCAACTTGTTTCTCCTAATTTGTAGTATAAGGGTGACACTCTTGTAGAGCAATTTTAGCAGGATAAATTTTTCTATGGTTGTCTCACCAATACAAAAGGAAAATTTTGCCAAGTCTCACCAATACAAAAGGAAAATTTTACCAAGTCTCACCAATACAAAAGGAACATTTTACCAAGTCTTACCAATACAAAAATTTTACCAAGTTTTGTTCAAGAGAAATGAAAACTTTAGCGAAGTCCCCCGGAACAAATGAATACTGTAATCAAGTTAAACTCTTGTTTAGTTTAATCATTATCATCATCTTTTCTCGTTTGTGTCCAAGACAAAAGGGGCAAATAAAGTAGAGTTCATCTGTTTTAATTACATCGGCATACAAAGGGATAATGTGGTCAGCACTATACCCTTCCGCCTTAGTTTCTCTAACGTGAGTCAGGTACCCATCAGAGCTGGTGGAGTCAGGGACATTCTACTGAATAGAAACTGGAGTCGAATTCAAGACTTTTTGGGTTAGCAGATAAGCTCTCTAAAGCTAGGCCAAGCCGCTCTTTAAAATTAAATTTTCCAAATTAACCCCATGTGTTTATTTTTCTGGTGTGTCACTTTATTGATGCGTTTGTCGAGCTAAAATTTTGGAGCCGTTTGTAAAATTGAAACTTATTTTGTTGAACTATCAACACCTTGAACCGGAAGGGGAAGATTTATTTTCGGAGAGAAAACGAAACTAAAGTACAGTACCTACGGCTTGAGGAAAAGAACAATATCATTAGTGTCAACAGTTGTACATTCAAACAATGTTTGTCATTGAAATTGTTTTTTTTTCTCAATACCCAATGTTTGAATGCACTTTTATAACAAGAAAGATGCGCATCTTGATGAAAAGAATTTTTTTTTCATAAAATAGCTTGCACCATTTCAAGAGGGACTTCATAAAAACCATTCTTAGGGGACACGACAAGTGTAAAACGTTATAATGTGGCAGATGGGGCTCGTTAGCCGGGGACAACCAACCATCTAGGAGAGACAACTCGGTAGCTGGGGACAGCCACTCTTCTAGGAGAGACAACTCCAAAATCAAACAACTGCTGCCTTGTAGTTTGTTCTTGGTTGGACAAAGGCTATGGAAGCAAATCCAAAAATAAAAGCAGGCTGAAATCGGAGTCAACGACCTATATAGCGCGGAAGAAGTTAACACGTAATACTTAATTGTTTTGCAAGAAATATTTTCTATCTTACATTTAAGAACGAAGAAGAAGATGGCCACTCTCCTCACGTGACCCACTGTTTGTTTCATGTTACACGTTATCAATGAAACTAGGTCAGCCGTTAGATGTAACCATCAGGCTCGAAGCCTAGACCAATGAAATAGAAGATTCCATCCTTGCATAAAGCAATCGGCAAGATGGCGTCAACTTTGAAAACAATGACCCGGACTGACACTTTCATCAGCAGACGTTATTCGGCTGAGTGATTTCAGTGTGATTGCTGGTCACGCTTCAAAGCTTAGCTGTTGAACTCTTGCTATCTGTCGTCTGCTCATTGAATCATCCGATTGGCTGAAATCAGGCGGGTAATTACGTCATCTCATCTGCTGAAACTTAATAGCTGGTGACGTCATTTCACCGGCTGAATTCAATCAGCACACTACGTCATCTCATAGAAAGAAATCAGACATTACGTTACGTCATCTAGCCAACTGCTGGAGACTGCCCAACGGCCAATGAAAGCTAAAGTCTGCTGATATAATTCATCTTGATCGAGGCGTCTGCTATTTTTATATATGGAGTGCGGGGGTGTTTTGTTCGAAGATTATTTCGCATCAAGATTGAAATCACCGTTTTAGGCTGTTCACAGTTAATATATCAGAGAAAATTACGGATACTTTTTTTGTTTGCTAAATCATTGTCTGCTTATTCATGTCGACAGACAATACATGCAGACAACACAGACTAAAGGCAGACAAGGATTGTCGAAAATCGAAGCGTAAGAGCTTCATATCCCTTTAAGTGCTTGCTCTAAAGCAGGGGTCTCCAGGGCCGCATTAAGTATCAAATTTCAGTTCGGGGGCCAGTTTCTTCCGGGCATGGCTTTGATTTTTTCTGCGCAAAGTTCTTCAACCACCACCAACAAACGATTTTTCCTTGGACAAAAAGATATCGGCGGGCCGGATGAGGGGGCTTCGCGGGCCGCATCCGGCCCACGGGCCGTAGTTTGGAGACCCCTGCTCTAAAGCTTACAACAAAAGTACCTCGTGCAATATAAACTGTACGTCACTACTAGAATGGCTTCCAGGCATCTCTTCGGGGGAGGGGGCGGGGGGGGGGGACTCTCCCCCCAACACAGAATAAAGTCTATCGCCCCTCACATCGAATGCAATGGAATTTATATTGAAAATATATACTTTTAACAGTGTCCGCCCCCCCCCCCCCCCTCGGAAAAAAAGCGTGGAAGAAACACCGATGAAGACATTTAATACATCTAACTATTGCTCAAGAAATCAAATATCTATTTTAGTATCAGTCCTTCAACTGGCTGACATTTAAACTGATCTTGTTGCTGGGAGGTTTTTCCACTAAATCATCAAGCAATTTCATTAAAATTAAAACATAAATGTTGGATAAATTTGCCTTCATCGTATTCATTTCTCATTATTCAATTAGACTGCTCTTAACATTTCGTAAGTTGTATTTTATTACAAAAACTATTTTAGGTCTGGGAAAAAGAGATAAAATGGGCAATCAATCTATTTTTGTACGGTGTGGTGATGTTTATCTTTCACGGCTGACCGCGCCGACCAAGAGGCAAGAAAACAGTCAAGGGACATAATCAATAACATTGCGTGAACGGTGGAGTCACCAAAGGGCATGTAAATGGCGTGTTGGGTTAGCGCCCCTTAAGTTAGTCATACAAGGGAGTTAACAGCAACAGAAAGTCAGGAGTAGACAACTGTGAGGTGTGAGAATGACGCGTGTTTACAGCACAGGGAGGGTGAGGAATGGATGAAAAGCAGACCAGCAACGGTTAGAATGTCTGGTCACGTGGTAACATTTTAAATTTCCACAGACGATTCCAGAAAAACTAAAGTCGCCATTTAAACTGTGGATAGGGCTGTTGGTGATGGCATCGGATAGGGCATTTTGTTTGGTCAGTTTACAGTCTGATAGGTCATTGACCCTGTTTTGTCGTGTGAATTGCAGAACAGACCTTGTCAGAAGGGGTGGGGTTGCTAAGTTTCATGTGTGGGTGTGTCTTTATGTCTGTGTGTCTATGTGCACACGCGCGCGTATGATTGTATGAAGGGGGAGAAAGGTGCGCATGAAGAAATTGTAAAATTGTAAAATTGAGCAAGATATGATTTTGAGCATTTTGGGGAGTTTTAAAACTAAATGCTCATCAAGTTTGACCTTACCGCGTTGTGATTAGTTTAGGAAATATACACGGTAGCGCTTGGTGAGTACGTTTCGTACAATAGACGTAGAGTACGTCTGTTTATCTGGCCTGGGTTTATGAACGTATTGCTGGCATGCCCTGACGCCTCTAGTTCCAGGTACCAATTTTGGCTGAGTCTGTTTGAGCCCAGGTTTCCAACTTTAGGAGGTTTAAGTCGAGCAGCAGCGCTCTACCACTTTACCATGCAGTCACACATTGTGATGATCACAACACCACCACCACCATTCCTTAAAGCCGCTGATGACAGCAGAAGTGAACCGCTGAACGAAACATCGAGACCATTCACCATTAACCATTCACAACGACCTAGCATTTGAGCGAAGGCAAAACATGATTTTCTTTTCGTAATTGACGGTCCTGGATTTTAGAAAATGATAAGGATCGATATAAGGATCGATATCAGGTAGGCATTGATTGAATGAGGGCGAAAGTTAAAGGTAGATTGGGATGCAAATTGTTGGGTTGTCCACGTTTAGTGTTGTATTTTGTTTTTGGTTGTCACAAGCTAACTTTAGTAGAGATCAATTAATGTTTGGCCTATGATTTATTTAAGTGTATATTGCGCAATTAAATTATATGTGTGTATTTGTTGTTGTTGTTTTTGTTTTTAACTACACGTAGATGTTTTTAAATTATATTAATGCCAAAATAAATGTCATGACAAATTAACGATAAAGTTGTGTGAGTCCTAAACATTACCATTCGGTAATTATGAAATTCGGACGAAGACTTATGATGGAAACATCGACGTCTGTTTCTACAATACATGAATGTCTGTAGCAGACTAAAATCATCTAAGTCCCCCCCCCCCCCTCTCCCACCCAAAGGAATCTTTATCTCCACAAACTCAGGCGACAGTTATCCCCCCCCCCCCTCACTACACCCTCCCACCTTGACTTATCGTCGCACCACAGAGAAGAGACACGCATGTTGATTGCGAGCTGACACTCCAAGACTGGCCATCTCTCCAGAGTGACTGCCTGGCCCGACACTCCGGGCAAAACGATCTCTGGGATCCTCGACCACTCGAGACCTTGACCTCAAGGTCAGACAAGCAATCATGCCAGAAGGAGGCTAGCAGACGCCAGAGACAAGGCCGATCACTCACACTCGGCTTGACGGGAAAAGGCGGCGCTGATCAATGAACAGGGAGGCATTTAACGGATAAAGGGTCAGTTATTGGAAATCAGCGTGAAAACGATCAAACTCATGATTTTATCAAAGATTCCCCGATATATATTATATATATATATATATATATATATATATATATATATATATATATATATATATATATATATATATATATATATATATGTATATAAACTATGTAGTACATACAGAAACTGATGAATATATGCTAAAAATATATCACAAGTGCATAGGGCCACTGAGGGGTACCACAGTGATCTCCCTTTACTATTACAGATTTTAAATCTTCTCCTGAGCGGTTAGGCGGACTTATGCACGCGGGCCTTTAGTCATAGAATGTTTGTCTATCTGCCAAGTCACATGACTATTAAGACATGACCCTAAATGTAAATCTTCAATCACAAAACAACCATTTAAGACATTCTCCACATTAAAAGTATCATCACAAACCAAAGTTTCCGTACGTCCATAAGAAACACAATTTCTATAAGCTTCTTGGGTTGTGGCCCTTTAGACCGAATATACCTTAGCACATTGGGACCACCATAAAAAAATAGTCATAAACTGATATCCATCATATTTAGTCATAAAGTGACTTTTATCTGAATCCATGCCCACCACACTTAGTCATATAGTGACCATCGTAATTATGAAACCCTGTCCATCATAATTAGTCATATAGTGACCATCATCTCAAACCCTACCCACCACCATCTCACCTAGCGATACATTAACCATTATTGAAAGTCTGACTTTCCCACTAGCAAATATTTTTTGTGAAATCATTAATTTCTAGGATTCGCATTTTTTGAGAACAAAAAATCTAATCATGATCTGGAACTTCAAAATTTTGGGAACCTTTCAAGTGAGCATGTTGGTTCCTACATCAACACACCTAGCCATGAACGAACTACTCACACACCTAACATAAACCAAGTACTCACACACCTAACATAAACCAACTACTCACACATCTAACATAAACCAACTACTCACACGTCTAACATAAACCAAGTACTTACACACCTAACATAAACCAAGTACTCACACGTCTAACATAAACCAAGTACTCACACACCTAACATAAACCAAGTACTCACACACCTAACATAAACCAACTACTCACACATCTAACATAAACAAACTACTCACACGTCTAACATAAACCAATTACTCACACACCTAACATAAACCAAGTACTCACACGTCTAACATAAACCAAGTACTCACACACCTAACATAAACCAAGTACTCACACACCTAACATAAACCAACTACTCACACACCTAACATAAACCAAGTACTTACACACCTAACATAAACCAACTACTCACACGTCTAACATAAACCAAGTACTTACACACCTAACATAAACCAACTACTCACACGTCTAACATAAACCAAGTACTCACACACCTAACATAAACCAACTACTCAAACGTCTAACATAAACCAATTACTCACACGTCTAACATAAACCAACTACTCACACGTCTAACATAAACCAAGTACTCACACGTCTAACATAAACCAACTACTCACACACCTAACATAAACCAACTACTCACACGTCTAACATAAACCAACTACTCACACACCTAGACATGCACGTGCATACACTTAAGCCACTCTTGGCTAATTTCCGCAACAAAAAGTTTTACAGAACAGGTACAGACAAAAATGTAAAAACTCCGTCTAGGAATGTTTCCCAACCACACCCCCTCCCCCCCCCCCCCCCCAGTCAGACAGGATTGCCAGTCCATGTGTATGACGAGCCTTCTGGCACCCGTTCACCCCCTCCCCCCACACACCACACACTCTAGGTACACGAACAAGTTGACCCCACACACCACACACTCTAGGTACAGGAACAAGTTGACCCCAAGAAATAAATAACACCAGACGAGAGCATGTTTTCAGTGTTAGTCAGTTCAAAACAAACAAAAAATTAAACGAGCTATTTAAAACAAATCACGGAATGTTCCGTGAAAAAAAAGACCTCATCTGTCTTAGATAGAAACAGGTTAAAACGTTTTGCAAGCCGACATGCAGGATTGAATCTCCGCATAAAATTTTTATGTGACGTCAATGGTTTCAGCAACTGTGTTACCTAAGTTACAGGTTACACACGGGTGCATACATGCAAACCTCCCCCCCCCCCCCCTCCCCCGCTTGAGCCAGTGCATTACGAGGGTCTGACTAAAACAGCATCTTACAGTGTTCCCCCCTTTCTACAACTCAACCACCGACCACAATGGTGCACTGCATCTACCCTTCCCCATCTCTCTTATAGCCGTGCAAC
Source organism: Physella acuta (assembly GCF_028476545.2). NCBI lineage: Eukaryota > Metazoa > Mollusca > Gastropoda > Physidae > Physella > Physella acuta. Next base: position 205,237 of record NW_026732387.1, on the reverse strand, counting down.
TGAATGTCTTGCATGTGACCAAAACTGCTATACACACATGACAAAGTTACTGCCCCTGACAAAGTTACTGCCCCTGACGCGTCAATCTTGTGGCACAGAGTTCGAACTAAAAATTTCAGTAACTCAGTTAGACTACTCTGTTAAGGTTATCTTCCCTTGTTTAGGATTGGAAACCCCACTAAAGTGTTGAAGAAAAAATATTAGAGAATAATTAGATCAAAACACCATAATGACGGCCTTAGGGTAAAAGTTGAATCTAAATTTAAAACTGAGTTCTAAAGAAAGTGGAGGTAAGCGCTATCGGGTGTTTCCTGTTTTCTCTTGCTTAAGTTGCCAGGAGTTGCTATAAATTGTGCCAGATTTTTAAGGGCAGGTAACTTTTAATTTGTATTAAGTATCATGGATAGGTAACTATTTGTTTGAGTTTCTAAAGGTAGGTCACTGTTGGGAATTTTGGGGCGGGGGTGGGTGGGGGAGCGTGGACGAGTTTATATGATCATGAGAAAAAAAGCGGGGAGGGGGGGGGGGGCAATAATTATTTTTATGATGTTTCTTGAAAGTAGCTAATAAAACTTAACTTTTATTTTCAGAAGGAAAGCGATACAGTTTTATCGATTACCAATAGAATTAACGTCGGAAAAACATTTTTATGACCCCTTAAAACCTTTTCTTTCACGATTTATTTCATTAACTGCTGAAAAACGAGTTTTATATTTTGTAAAACATCACGTCAGGTTAATGATAGCCGATTCATTTTCATACAGAAACCCATTTAGACACATTTAGACACATTTAGACACATTTAAACACATTTAAACACATTTAGACACATTTAAACACATTTAGACACATTTAGCCACATTTAAACACATTTAGACACATTTAGACACATTTAGACACATTTAGACACATTTAGACACATTTTGAAACTGGAATGTCAACAATGTTAACGTTTTGCCAGCAAAGTTTTAGTATCAGACTCGTTTAAGAGAAACGGTTTATTCAAAGGGAATGGGGTGGTTAGCGGAGTGAGGTCTATCTAGGAAATGTTATACGATTGGAAGGATTGTGTTTTGAGTAGGAGTTTGTGTACGTTTTGGTGTTGCGAGTAGCTTTGGGTGTCGGGTTGTTGTAGGAATTTTTGTAAGAATTTGTGTAGGGTTTGATATATATTAGGGTTTGATATGTATTAGGGTTTGATATAGGTTTTGTGTTTTTTAGTGTGTGGTTTAGGAATTTTTTTAATGGATTGGTGTAGGGTTTAGTATAGGGTTTGAAGGTTATTTTATGGTTTATATTTCGGTGTGAGGGTTTTGATTCCTGGTGTCACAGTTTTAATCATGGCTACGACCAGAACCCCAGCATTTCTCTAGACCTCTCAGACGTCGGCGCCCACAATTCTTGCAAATCTTCCAACGTGATGGAGCACCCAGCATTGGCGCCAGCAGACTACTGCCAAGGTTGTCGGGTAAACATGTCGGTGATGGATGCTGGTGTTGGCTCAACTTGCTGGACGACGATGCCGGATGGGGGTGATAGATGTAGGACGCTGGACGGGTCAGGACACCACTCCTTTACGTCGCCTCTGATTAGCTAAGATAAACGAGCAAACAAACATTCGAACGGCGTCGTGTATTATTTTTGTTTAAAGTCTGGTGATATGTTATTGATTATCACGATAATTAATTTTCTGAACTGTAGAAGAGAAATTATTTTTAAAAAAGAGAATCACTTAGTTGTAAACTAGCGAAACAAATCTCCGGACAACTTTACCGCGGAGAGTATTTGAGTTTCATGGACAGATGTCTCCGTCTTGGCTATATAGGGAAGTAAGTTGGGCACCTTTGTAAGTTTTCTTCCTCTATACATGGTCTGTGGGATGACAGATTATTAGATGGCAGAATATTGAATGACAGACTGTTGGATGACAGACTGTTGGATGACAGACTGTGTGATGACAGACTGTGTGATGACAGACTGTGTGATGACAGACTGTGTGATGACAGACTGTGAGATGACAGACTGTGTGATGACAGACTGTGTGATGACAGACTGTGTGATGACAGACTGTGTGATGACAGACTGTGTGATGACAGACTGTTGAATGACAGACTGTTGAGTGACAGATTGTTTAATGACAGAAAGTTGAATGGCCAAATGCTGGATGAGAGGCTACCTAATGTAGGTGGAAAATTAAAAATAATATTATTAAGTTTCGTGTTATTACCATTAGAGTAACAGATTTGACTCCAATGTACTTAATTAATTAAGTTTCTTGATTATATTTTGGTAGAATAAAAGCCAGACTAATGGCCAAACACAAAAATTTATAAAAAATCCGACATAACAATGCAGATATTTAGGAGAGAAATTTATTTTAATAACGTCTGAACAAACAAAGATAGTGTGTAACATAATTAATTAATTGAGTTATTTATTTTTTAGAAAATGAAAATAAAAGATTTATCTTTTTAAAAAGCCAGCAGCACTTTCATATTTGATCACGAGAGCATGTCAAATGTTTTGTTTTATAAAGTTTATGTAACCGTTTTTGTCAAGTTAGTTTATTAGAGTTAATAGAATAATTAAATTATTTTTAAAGTTTGGAAATATTTGATTTCCCCGGTAATTATTTAAAATTATTTCGATAAACTAATTAGGTTTAAAACGAAATATACATAATTTTTTAGTATTTTTTTTTAATTTCCTTTAAAATATAGGACATTAATTTCCACCGACATTTTCCCCCAAATGATCTTGTTTTTTTTTTTGTTTCCCTCCATTTAGCACTGAATTATTAGACAAATAAAATATTTATTAGGCCTAACTAGCAGCTTTCAACATCAACCAAATAGGATCATCAGATCTTAACGCCAGTGGAGGAAGACTTGTGATCTAATGAAAGCTCTCACAACAGGGGACAATCGAGCGGAAATTACAGAGAATTTGTCCCATAAAAAATTGTACCACAACGACGGTCAGCCTTGTGGTAACTGTTTCTAGATAAACAAAAAATATTGAGTGCCACTTGATGCAAATGTTTTGAACAGATATTTGTGTCTTTAATCATTACCATGTGCTACATGCTAATTAAATCAAATACTGACACAGAACCGATGAGTTTCGCCCTAATCAACATGACTGTTAATTGGTTAGTCTCACCTGGACCTCAAGAATATATTAGAATAAAAATGACGACTCAGGGCTCGTGAAGATAAGGTTGGTTTAACTTTCATAAATCTCATGTCACGTGGAGCTGTGTGGCCTAGCGGTAGTGCGCTAGACTCCTAACATGTAGATACGATTGTTTCTTTTTCGTAAATCTCACGTCATGAAAACGTCATCAAGATGCCTGTGTCATCGACATGTCTTTAAGACTTTCAGCAGTGCAGACGATTCTTGAAGTGCTATCGTCTGCTGTCTGTTTGCTTGATGACCAGCCAGCACGTGCATGCATTAGTCTGACGTCATCTGGTCTCGAGACCCGAGTTCTACACTATTTTAATCAGCTGTAGCACAACCTTAGCGACATGAGCATATCAAAATGAAAATTCTGGTTTCACTTCATTACACTAATTGGGTGAGTATTTCTGGACGGCAATACGGCGGGGAAACTGTGTCTCCCTCCACACCACAGCACTGAGATAACGAAGTGACGAATTTCGAAATAATGTTCGATAAAAAATTAAAATAAAAAGATTGTACGGAAAATTTGATAGATTTATGTAAAAAGGTAAATCAATGTATTCATCAAACTATTCAAACTGCCTAGAGAGATAAGCGTGGGAAGTTAGCGGGTAAACTACCAGAAGATCTGACGTCATGAAGCTAATTTTACATCGACGCCTTTAACTTCAAACCCGTCCATTATGATAGCCCTGGGCAATGACCAAGATACTTTTCCAGTTAGTTTCATAAGGGGACTTTATGAAAATTTTAACATTTTGAAAATATTTTTTTTTAAATTTTAACATTTTATGTCAGGAGCAAAGAATTGTATTTTAAGTACAACGGATAATTATTTTTAATATTTCTCGACTTTGAAAAATATTTGCATAAGCATCCTACAAATTGAGTAATTTACATATTGACAAGAAGGCATATTTCAAAAAAGGTGAAAGTAGAGCGCCCTTTTTGACTGGAATCTTAAAATTTGACTAATATGTTAGTAAACAATTGAACAAATAAGTTGGTACAAAATTAGACAAATAAGTTAATAAAATAAGTTGGTTTAAATTGGACCAATAAATTGATACAAAATTGGACCAATAAGTTTGTAAAAAATGGGAGAATAAGTTGATATATAATGGCCAAGTTCTGGCCCACTAGTATCATGGCCAAGTTCTGGGCCACCAGTATCATGGCCAAGTTCTGGCAAACCAGTATCATGGCCAAGTTCTGGGCCACCAGTATCATGGCCAAGTTCTGGGCCACTAGTATCATGGCCAAGTTTTGGGCCACCAGTATAATGGCCAAGTTCTGGCCCACCAGTATCATGGCCAAGTTCTGGGCCACCAGTATCATAGCCAATTACTATCATTGAATAGAACGTTTCGTCCAAGCTGCTAACGAAGAAACCCACACATATGCAAATAAAAGTGAATTAATCGCTGTAAGAAACTCACACATATGCAAATGGAAAACTGGATTGAGCTAAAAGTAGGTTTAGGGCGTGTTAGCGGTGAATCAGGATATATTTCCACAGTTCTCTAGTGAGAAGTTCGTGAGTGATTAATCCGGCATCATTATCTAGGTAAAAACATGATGAAATAATACTAATCCCCCGCTTTTACTATTCAAATTTTGTAATGGCCGTAATGTATACCGCCCATGCCTTAAGCGAGACGCAGCAACAATTAAATCTAAGATTAATGAAGGGACCATCATTTCTATCGCCCTCGTACTCATACTCCACCCGGTGGGTAAAATGCGAAATCTCATGACACCATTAAATAAAATTAGGTATTCCAAAATATTCCAGTGTCTTGGAAGTTTAAATGTTCATTGTTTTATTAATTTATTTATCTGTCCTTGATTATAATTTCATGCTTTGAGCTACATTTCAATTATTCAAAAATCAGTTAAACAAGGTCCTCTTCTGCATGAACTTACAATGTTGTGGGACATAAGACAAGTAAAATACCGGATCCATTCAGTTCCGGATTAGATTCTGTGGTCATTTATTAGGGTAAAGAAAGGTCGATTTACTTTAGGAGTGAGTGCTTCATCCCTATTACATGGACTCATTGTACAAGATTATACCGAAAACATGAGCTGTAGGACTTCTTAACATTACGTAGATTATTCTATACTATTTCCATGACATGAAATTATATATATATATATATATATATATATATATATATATATATATAGGCTATATATATATATAGGCTATATATATATAGGCTATATATATATATAGGCTATATATATATATATATATATATATATATATATATATATATATATATATATATATATATAGCTTCCCCATATTCAGACAGACTTAACTCTAATGTTCAAAAATGTTCCCAACAAAGCCTTAAAGTTTTGTTTTCCTTAACATTTCTATGTTAAGCTCTTGATGAGATTTAAGTTTTGTGTCAAAATATTGAGACAAAGCCACGAAACTTTTTTCCCTTGATGGATTAAGAACACACCCATGTATAAATCTCTAAACAAACAACAACCCAAAAATGGAGTTTGAACAGTCTGGTTCTATTGAAACTCTCTCTCTCTCTCTCTCCCTCTTTCTATATATATATATATATATATATATATATATATATATATATATATATATATATATATATATATATATACTATATACTATGTAGATATTATTAAGATTTGTACCACACTGTAGGCCTATACATCAACCAAGATAATTAATGAGCAATTAGTACTAAGTCAGTAGAAATTGTAATTTAAGGATTACTCGAGTGCTTCAATGTCCCATTATGGAGGACTTCTGATCCAACTCCTAGTTACAGGCGTATTAAGTTTTAACCACTTGGGTAAACTGATAGCACCGTAAAGTCACAGTGCCGGAACTTTTATTCTGTTGAGGTTTTTAAAACAGAAAACTGGGTGGTAGCCCTTGAGGTTTACAGAATGTTGTCATTACTCCAAGATCTACAGCTATTTTCGTCCAAACCACAATCAGAGAGACAAGCAACCCGTTTTGTATAACATACAAAACTCATTTTGTACGTTTTGATCGTTGTGTGAAACAAGTACACTTATTGTAAGGCGCGGGGGATCAATATCGTGTAGTGTTAAGTTATTCAGAGTAAGACAAGTACGGTGATACGAGTTACGGTTCCTGTCATGTGGTTTATGTGCCAGTCTAACCCTGGCTTTAGTCTGATCTAGACTCTTCCATTTACATGTGACAATGGGTATAGATGCCAGGTCGTAGCCATGGTCAGATCTAGACTCTTCCATTTACATGTGACGCGGGATGGATGCCATCGGCATGGAGTCACTGTGAGTGAGAGTGGAAACTTAGCCGGGAGTCAGAAATATGGAGTCAGCGTCTTAAAGACGAAAATATGACGCCATTGAAGTCAGATAATTGAGTACAAAACAAGAAGTCATAGAGTCATAGACATAGAGTCACGGGTTAAGGGTTTAGTATTGAGTCACCCCGTGCGAGTTTTTCGGCAAAAATCAAGTCGTCCAGCAGTTTGCTTAGAGGGGCGGGGGGGGGGGGGCGGGAGTGGAGTGGGGGGGGGTGTTTGATAGACCCTCTAAGAACGAACCATCTCAAGACCAAAATCAATACAAATAACAACGTCAGCTTTAAACAACAAATCGTCTAAATTAATGATTTGAATCAACCTAGTTATTTTATTCCATGATCGCAGCTAAAAATAGATAACTCCCTTGAAAAAAAAATTAGAAGAAAAAAACAACGATTTCATTTTTACCAGACTACAAGATGTCTAAACAAAACACATTTTTTATCCTTCGTAAGCTTCTTTCAAATAGCCAAGTCATATCATTTCTCCACCAAAGCTGCTCTTATTGTAATTACTTGACATTTGAAATATAAATAATTTTAAGTCGTCCTCGATAACCTCCCTTGAAAATCTATTTTTAGTTGCTGCGTGTGCTATCCTCCCTTTATAACCTATATTTGGTCACCATTTTACAGCTACAACTGGAGTCGATAAAAATAGCCCGCGGTCTATTAAAGTCGACAGATGTAGGGTGAAATATACTTCAGATGTTGGATGAAATATACGTCAGATGTTGAATGAAATAAGTTTCAGCTTTCTATAGTGTGGGGGCGGCTTACTTGACAAAGCTGAGGAGACTGACACGCTTTTAGAGTGTTGATCATAAAATTGGCTCCTGACGAAATGTTTATTATCATTTTATTTTTTAAGCTAAAATTGTATTTGTGTCATAAAATCAAAAATAGACAAAGCCTGTTGAGCTAGATTAGATATTGCGTTTGATTCTGCTGTATGTTGAGATTGTTTGATGTCTAATTATTCGAAATACGTTATTTAAAATACAATTAAGAATATTATTTTGTTTTCAAATATACGTTAAAATGATGGCTGTCTACTTCTCTTTGTTTATTTTTAATATTTGAAAAAAAATAGACAGACATTGCAACATAACGGATATTACCAGAAAATCTTTCTCCACACTAAACCACACACCACCCAATCAACATCCCATACACCACACACATCATTAAAACAACATCCACACCACCACACACATCCAACCCACCCCACCACCACAAATTGTAAATCCAGTTAACATCCTCTCCACCAGCTAAACTTCAAGATCAACAAATATCTGTCCATTCATTGAAACATTCTCTTTAACGACACTACACTTTTACAACTAATTAGCCTACCATTTATAAATTAAATCTACATCAGGAGAAGACAATGCATTAAATTAATTATAAAACAAAAATAATTAGTCCTAAATGCAAACAAATGACAACACAAAGCCAGACGTTGTTTGAATGATTGTAGCCGACAAATGACCCAGGCGTTGTTTGAATGATTGTAGCCGACAAATGACAACACAAAGCCAGACGTTGTTTGAATGATTGTAGCCGACAAATGACCCAGGCGTTGTTTGAATGATTGTAGCCGACAAATGACAACACAAAGCCAGACGTTGTTTAAATGATTGTAGCCGACAAATGACAACACAAAGCCAGACATTGTTTGAATGATTGTAGCCGACAAATGACAACACAAAGCCAGACGTTGTTTGAATGATTGTAGCCGACAAATGACCCAGGCGTTGTTTGAATGATTGTAGCCGACAAATGACAACACAAAGCCAGACATTGTTTGAATGATTGTAGCCGACAAATGACAACACAAAGCCAGACATTGTTTGAATGATTGTAGAGATATTTCATCCGCTAGCTAGCTGGACATTTGCTTGTCTAGTGAAGACATTTATACAAGGGTGCGCCTACACGTTAATAACTCGTGCTGAATTATCACGGTGTCTATCTTGTTTGAACAAATTAGCTTGATGGATCTGGACAATTTGTCTACACTGTAGACATCTTGTCAACATCAATTTTTATTTAAAATATATTTGATTTATCGCTATTCGGGACAAATAATTATTACAGACATCGTTTGGGAACAATTGGTTCAGGAGATTATTCTTCAACACTCGCAGACTTCTCCAAAGCCATGTACATAAACACTGACATTTGGAGCAGATGTCAGATGACATTTTGGGTGATTTTTGTGTATTTTCGACAACCAATATAGGACATAAATTAATTATCACGGAAATATTTAATCAAACACGGCGTTTAAATTAGTCTCCAACGTGTCTGTAGCTGACTGAGCCAATGTGTTAACTGCTGATGCAAGCTGTCATTGTTTCGTCAAGTGAGAAAAGAGATTTTGTTCAAACAAAGTTAGGACAAAAAAAAGTTTTTCCAGTTTTGAATTTAAAAGTAAGACGTTTACGGTTAAAACAAGATAAAGATCTTCAGTCAACTCTTCTTTACTTTCGCTTAATTAGATTTGTTTTTAATGAAGTTTGCCGGTCACTGTGACATGGATAGAGACACGTTTAGAGGGTCTATCTTAGTGGACTTTTGATTTACGTAAAAGTACAAGTTTGCCGTCCAATCTGGCGGCTCTCGGGGCAGATGAAGTAGATTTCATCTGTTTTTGTTTTCTGTTTCTAAAGGAATGTTATTAGCCCTATGCACAGCCGTTCTTTAAAGAGAGTCAGGTACCCATTTGAGCTGTGTGGACTCAGTTATGCCCTACTTATTCAAGTCCGGGATCCGATCTCAAGACATTCGGACGTTCCGATTAGTAGACGTAAGCTCTACCACCCGACCACGCCGTTCCCTAACACACGCTATAGTAACACATCTACCTTTAAAACAGCTCTCTCGAGTTATGCCCACCGCTGATACTATTTGTGTTGATATGTAGACATTAAAGACGAGTCGAGAACCTGGGTACAGCTAACAAGAATGAGACACTCTGGTTCTACACCCCCCCCCCCCCCTCCCCCAGAGATGATCCATGTAATGACTGACTTTAATCAAGGGATACATTTTTATATCCCAGACATCGTTCAGTTCCATCAAACTTGCAGTACCAGCTTTAAGTCGAGCGGTTCTAAATTAAACTCAATTAATTCAACATTTAAAAAAAATCCAATTAAACATAAAAGACGTCATTGAAGTTTCTCAAGTTTTACGAGCCTACCGACTCTCATATTCTTTATTATGAGCGAGGCTGGAGAACCCCTCTCTTCGACATAAAGCATAAACTCACCTCTGTAATTAAAACAAAACCTACCCTCCAGAAATTAAACTATAAACACAATTCTCAACCAAAAAGAAAATCCACCGTACCAGCATACACGTAAACTCACCTCCCCATTTTGTTTTACAAGTTTGTTTAGCATTATTTAACAGCCTACTTTACTCGAGAAACTAACTCTTCCAGCCTAAGCTTCAACACCCTACCACCAAACCGTGTAAACCATAGAGTTCAAATATAAAGGTCCACACTAAAGTACTTTCAGACAGATTTTCCCCACATAAAGTTCCACACTAAAGGAAGATAGTCCCCGCATAAAGGTCTACACTAAAGTACTTCCAGACAGATTGACCACACAGTGGCCTGGCACAATGGACTTAAAACTTTCTCCCACAATGGTACCCCCGCCCCTAGCTCCACTTATTGGATGTATCTGGTATTGTTTGTTGGCTGCTCAAACTTCTAGACGTTATTGTGTGAGCTTGGGACCTTTGTTTGATCAGACTGGCTCACAACGTGTTGGAAGTGTGTGTGTGTGAGGGTGTGTGCGCGTGTGTGTGTGTGAGAGAGAGAGAGAGAGAGAGAGAAAGAGAGAAAGAGAGAAAGAGAGAAAGAGAGAGAAAGAGAAAGAGAGAGAGAGAGAACTTTTAGTTCAACGATTTTCGAATCGACCTTCGACAAAATGGTCGCGAATAATGATAACTCTTCTGTTTTTGTAGTCTTTGAAGAATCTAGCAACGGTGGTCTAAATTGGTCTTTTTGTTGTTGTTCTATTCTCATCCAATTTTAAAAGTATACAAAAATTATTTTATATATATATATATATATATATATATATATATATATATATATATATATATATATATATATATATATATATATATATATATATATATATATATATATACCTAGTAAAAAAGATACAGAACCTTGTTTAGAACGAGATTAAAAGAGAAAAATTAAATCCACGGTTTTCGATTCAACTACTAATTTTTTGTCTCCATATTTATGCAGGTACGCACGTTTGAGGTTCAGTTGAGGAGCGATAGGACAGAGGTAAACATTGTATCCAAAACATGGCAAGTTCATATCGTTGTGAGGGAAGATAAGCCACGATCGAATGTTTTTTTATTAAAAGGTTTACAACACATTTTTTAAAATTACAATAATAAATCTTGCCTTTAGCAAAAAAAGAAGTTAAAAAAACACTTTGAAATAAAAAAAAGGTTTGTTATTTACGTGAAGGCTAATTACACAGGTAGAAATGTTGTCCAACCACTTGCCACATATCGTGCCAATTCTGTATTTGGTACATAAGTAAAAATGGGTAAATGTCTATTTATACTCGCCACATACCTGTTGCTTATTTCGTCTACCGTTAAACCTAATAATCACTAATCTCTACATCAATGCTTTCATAATATTGAACACACTGTACTTTATTTTAAACACGATGTAAACAATGAAACAATAATTTGTAATTAGAGGCGTATCTATAGGAGGGCGGTTTGCGGCGGACACTCCGAGCGCCGACCCTTGGGCGGGAGGGGGTGACCAAACGGGGTAGAAAAAAATTAAAAAGTTACATTACTAAATTATACAAAGTTTAAACAATAGACAGCTACTTGGGTTTACGAAGTTCTTTACATGAACAGCGTAACACCGCATTTTTTAAAATAATAAAACAGTGACTGGTCACTGGGGGGGGGGGGGTCTTTTAGTAAAAGTGTATAACTATGTATAAACGGGGGGGGGGGGGGGGCAATATCGATAGCTCGCCCCGTGTTCCTGTATGGGTCGTTAACCCCCTGTCTATAGTTCTACAAGTACTAGGTTCAGAAGTCTGCGTCCTTCCAATTTGAGAAGCATCAGGCCCGAATAGTCAAGTACCATCAACATGCACTGAGTACTGTAGTCCAGCTAGAGTCCTGGACTCGACCGAACGATTAAGTGGCCAGATAATTGGTCAGCGTGTAATCTCCTCACTACCGAGATACTGGTCAAGTGTTTGGGTTGCCAGTGGTTAGGATTATCACGTGATTAACGTGATATCTAAGGGATTTAATTCATCAGGTTCAATTGGTTCAGTGTTCTCCCTTGTCGATTTCCACGTACTTACAAGATAAGGTCGAGTCGTGTTGTTATTCGGCTGAGTCAACAATTTGGAGTCGTCTGCTGGAATACAGATTCCATGGTTTTTTAAGCTGAATCAACAACAAAATTTAATTTGGAGAAGTAGGGTAAGTTTGGTGTGGTGGTGTGGTGGTTTGATGTGTGTGTGGGTGGCGGAGGGCGCATCTTTACCAAAAAAACGTAGCCCTGAGTTGTTTTCTTTTTGTTGATGTTTTAAATGGTTTCGTTTTACGTTCGTGTGAGCGGTTTAAATCTAAACTGCCAGTGTTACCGTTAATCGGAGGGGCTGGTATACATGTTAGTGCATTTAAATTTCTAGTGCTACTGCACCTATTGGTGCTACTGAACTTGTTGGTGCTACTGAACTTGTTGGTGTTACTGTTGGTGCTACTGAACCTGTTGGTGCTACTGTTGGTGCTACTGTTGGTGCTACTGTTGGTGCTACTGAACCTGTTGGTGCTACTGTTGGTGCTACTGTTGGTGCTACTGAACTTGTTGGTGCTACTGTTGGTGCTACTGTTGGTGCTACTGTTGGTGCTACTGAACCTGTTGGTGCTACTGTTGGTGCTACTGTTGGTGCTACTGAACTTGTTGGTGCTACTGTTGGTGCTACTGTTGGTGCTACTGTTGGTGCTACTGAACCTGTTGGTGCTACTGTTGGTGCTACTGTTGGTGCTACTGTTGGTGCTACTGTTGGTGCTACTGTTGGTGCTACTGAACCTGTTGGTGCTACTGTTGGTGCTACTGTTGGTGCTACTGTTGGTGCTACTGAACCTGTTGGTGCTAGTGAACCTGTTGGTGCTACTGAACTTGTTGGTGCTACTGAACTTGTTGATGCTACTGAACCTGTTGGTGCTACTGTTGGTGCTACTGAACCTGTTGGTGCTACTGTTGGTGCTACTGAACCTGTTAGTGCTACTGAACCTGTTAGTGCTAGTGAACCTGTTGGTGCTACTGAACTTGTTTGTGCTACTGAACTTGTTGGTGCTACTGAACTTGTTGGTGCTACTGAACTTGTTGGTGCTACTGAACTTGTTGGTGCTACTGAACTTGTTGGTGCTACTGAACTTGTTGGTGCTACTGTTGGTGCTACTTAACCTGTTGGTGCTACTGAACCTGTTGGTGCTACTGAACCTGTTGGTGCTACTGAACCTGTTGGTGCTACTGAACCTGTTGGTGCTACTGTTGGTGCTACTGTTGGTGCTACTGTTGGTGCTACTGAACCTGTTGGTGCTATTGAACCTGTTAGTGCTACTGTTGGTGCTACTGTTGGTGCTAATGAACATGTTGGTGCTACTGTTGGTGCTACTGAACCTGTTGGTGCTACTGTTGGTGCTACTGAACCTGTTGGTGCTACTGTTGGTGCTACTGAACCTGTTGGTGCTACTGTTGGTGCTACTGAACCTGTTGGTGCTACTGTTGGTGCTACTGAACCTGTTGGTGCTACTGTTGGTGCTACTGAACCTGTTGGTGCTACTGTTGGTGCTATTGAACCTGTTAGTGCTACTGTTGGTGCTACTGAACCTGTTGGTGCTACTGTTGGTGCTACTGAACCTGTTGGTGCTACTGTTGGTGCTACTGTTGGTGTTACTGTTGGTGTTACTGAGCCTATCGTGTTACTAACGATAAATCAGAAACCACTTTTTGAATTCATTATTATGGGGGAGACTAAATAATTCCCGCTCTATTAAAGATGACCTTGGGTTTGGCCTATTTAATCCTGCACCAATTACCTGGCTAGATCATAGGCCAGGTAAGTGTCACTGCCTATCCAATCAGCACTGAAACAGTGGTCGTCACGTGACTCATCCAGTGAGACTCAACTAATTAAAAATTTAACTCGGGTAAAAAAAAACTATCGACGATTCAACCAATTCATGCGATCACAAAACAAGCAGCGAGAAAATGAGTTTTTTTGTTGTTGTCTTTTTTTAACTTTTGTTTTAGTTCGGTAATAGAATAAAAAATAATTTATTTTCTCTATGGCATGTCAAAAACCAACGACCTTAGCCTATACTTAGGTCAATGACATATGATCACGATCATTATCAAACATCATTAAACTGGCTGTCTCATTAACTGAGAGAACTCCACGACGGGAATATCTAGTCCAGGATAATAATGATGGTTTGCTTTTTAATTTTTTTACAAGAAAACAAAGCTTTAAATGCCTTTAGAATTTTAACTAACCCAATTTAACTTGTCACATTTTGCACTTGTTTATAAGCAAGCATGATACACAACCTATTTTTCAATATAAATATTGTGAAATATATCATGACAGATTTCCTTAATTTGGTTGATATAAATATTGTTACATATAACATTACCAGTATCCCCTATTTAGTCCCCCTCCCCTCTGAGATAAAAGCCCTCCCCGCTAACCACTTTCCTTTCCTTTTAACTTGTATGACTTAACCTCTCTAATGAGCAATTATCCAGGTTCAGACAAGTGATTGTTGTTGTTTTGGTTTGCTTCTAGTTCTATCCAAGCTTTTGTTGGGCTTTGTTTAGAAGATAAACTCCTGGTACAGCATGGTCGAATGGTAGAGCGTCCGATTGCTAACCTAGCAGTCACGAGTTCGGATCCTAGGTTTGAGTTTGTAGTTAAGGTGACTGGGCATGGTGTTGACCACATGATCTCATCCTATGCCGTGGTCACAGAAACAGGTGAACTCTAGCTCATCCGTCGCATGGACAGCAGTTTACTTTAGTAGATGTTTATTCTTACAAATATTGTGAGTGTGATGTCATCATATGTAACTTTCGTTTTTTTTTGTGAAAACAAAGGCTCTCTTGATCCATGTGAATTCACGAGTCAACACAGCTTTTACACTTGGTATAAAAATGTGACAAACTAGGCTTTAGATGAAACTTGAATGTGAATGGCCAGGGTTCACTTGAACCTACACGGGATACAAGCATGGAATTCTTATATCAAAACGTTATACATTTAACTATGGCATCAAGGATTTCATTGATACATAAACAAAGTTTGTCATTAATATGATAAACTTTAAAGGGAATACAAATTCATCTATTCGTGTATTTCTCTCTAATGCTACTCTGTTATAAATGTTTTGTGTAATGGATATATTGTTCGAGATTGGTATTGGCTGGTAAAAGAGCTTAACATTTAAATGACGTGTTGATTTGCACGGTCTATGTTAATTAATGAAGGATATACCCTTATTAGTAAAACTAATGATTTACTACTAGGTGATTGATAGAGTTAACCCAATTACCAACGAAAACAAAGCTAATTACTAGGTCACTATCAACGTAATGAATCGACTGTTGCTAGCGTTGTTTATTTGTATGATGATAAACTTCGCAAAGTGTGGTTACTTTAAGTGGTTACTTTAAGTACACCTAGTGGTTACTTTAAGTGCTGACCTTTATACACCAACAACCTGTTATCTCCCTTCCACGTAGTATTTGACTTAGTTGAACTCAACTTGCCGGTGAAATTTTAACTAATCACATATGTGTGGGTGCTTCACAAAGCATTACAGGGAGGGGTGGGCCGGGTGAGAGAGGGGGTGTGGGGGGATATTAAAAACACATATTTAAGAAATTTGATTTTCTCATCTTCTCAGCCTTAATCAACTCTACATTGACACACCCCTCACATAGTACCACACACCATCTCAAAAAGTAAATGGTCTAATATCTGCAATATTTCACAAGCCTTTAACAACTTTATAAAATCATACACTATTTACAACATGTGTCCACTGGTGTCTACCATATTTTATACAATGTGGTTCTTATCTACTGTACTTTATATTCACATTTTTTTGTATGCTCTGTGTTTTACATGCGCTATTTATATTCCTCGCCTTTTAATTAACTAATCACACGTGTATCAATTAACCTATATAATCATCATCTGAAACCCAATCGTCCAAAGGACAACAAAGATCGAACTCTTGCTTTCTGGGAGCATACACAAGCTCATGTTACAAAGCCGAATGGCAAACAGCAGCTTTAAAACCCTGTAGCCTCATGTTCGTACTTTAGCAGGCCCTAGCATGCTCACAAACCCCCCAGGGGCGGATTGTGGAACGTCTTCTTGCGTGTAATCTCGCGGGAAAGTGCAGTGGTAGAAGGCGATATGAAAACAAGGTGATTGGATGAAAGACAATGGCAGCCATAAATACAACACATGCAACAAATCTGTACTCTTGACAGTTGTATGTGTCTTGTAATATAAAACATGTCTATCATATTGTGTTTATTTTGTATTAAGAAATCTGTCTAATGTCTCTATCGTATTGTGTGTACTTGTCATATATCTGCCTATCTTATATTGTGTATGTCTTGTAATTTAATATATCTGTCCTTTTCCCATATCGTATTGTATGTGTTTTGTAATGAAATTTTTTTGTCCATTCTGTGTGTGACACCCCCATCCCAACATTGTCGTGTTTTGTACAGAAATATCTCTGTCTGGTGTCCCTATCGTATTGTAGGCCGATGGAAAGCTTGTGTGATCAACACTATGCCCAGCCAATTTTAATTTCTCTAACATATGTCAGGTACCCATTAGAGCTGAGTGCGTCAATAGACTCGAGCAAGGTTGCGAACTTAAGACTTACAGGTTGGCAGTCGTACGTTCTACCATATCACCACACCGTAACAGTATTGCACATATTTTGTAATATATGTCCGGTGTCCCTATCCTGGTGTATCATTATGTCTCTTAACAAGCTATCCCTAAAGCGTTGTGTGTGTATGTCTGTCAATGAACTAACTCTCTCTCTACCGTAGTGTGTATGTCTGTTAATGAACTCTGCCCAAACTGTATTGTATATGTCTCTCAATGAACTGTCCCTACCGTATTGTGTATGTCTCTCAATGAACTGTCCCTACCGTATTGTGTATGTCTGTTAAAGTCCAAATTGTATTGTGTGGGTCTCTCAATGAACTCTCCCTATCGTGTCTATTACTATAAACCGCCAACCTGCAATAAAGGCCCACCACGGGATCTACGTCACATTGTTGACATGAAACGAGTTCTTTCAGATTGTGCTCTAAAGAGATCCCCTGTTACATTAGTGTATGTATAGTTGTCTGTGTGGGAGGTCTATAATCTCTATACGGTGAATTACTTGTTTCTTAAGCCTCGATACCATGGTGCCTCTAAACACCCACCAGTTTGTACAACAGACCCATCAGCGAACTTCCCATTACGTTTTCTTCAAAAGATTCATTTAACTATCATTGTCGCTGTCCATCTAGCTCTGATAGGCTGCTGAGTGGGTGGGGGGGGGGGGCGGTCTTAGAAAGTAAATAGGTTGAGCATGGCCTTGGCCTCACCTATTAAATATGTCAAGGTTATCGAAACTCGTTCACTCTACGTCATCTGCCCCGGGTACTGCTAGAAACATCCATTTTGTCCAGTGTCTTCTCTACTTTGACTAAAAGTGTTTAGTTGTTCTAGCTATGATCTATTCAAATCCCAGAATGAAGGAAACATTGTACTAAAACAAAAAACATTTGCAGTAAGTAGATTATAATCGTGTCTGACTGTTCGCGAAGAGGGGGGGGGGGGCAGTACAGTTTATCTTTTCAAACATTGAACATTACTGGACGGCCAATAGCCAGGTTAAATAAATGTGTGCACCAAATAGCAGGTTAAATGTGTGGACCAAACAGCCAGGTTAAATGTGTGTCCAAATAGCCAGGTTAAATGTGTGTACCAAATAGCCAAGTTAAATGTGTGGACCAAATAGCCAGGTTAAATGTGTGGACCAAACAGCCAGGTTAAATAAATGTGTGGACCAAATAGCCAGGTTAAATGTGTGCACCAAATAGCCAGGTTAAATGTGTGGATCAAATAGCCAGGTTAAATGTGTGGTACCCGCTGTCGCCACCGCTCAACACGACCTAGTCAATACAAGGACCATAACCCCGTAGAGGGAAAAGACATTAAGGAAGGAAATGGAGGCGCTGATTTCATAGCTCAATTGTTTAAAGACGTGCGATCGTTCGTTAATGTGTTTATTAAAATAATTGTGTACGAACGAAGGCTTAATGGACGTTTTATGTTGGTGTCCAAAGAATCAACCCTTTTCATGGGCGCTTTTTATTCTGTGATTAAAGTGGGCGGGGTATGGACCATCTCGAGTCAAGCCCCTCCCTAATGCAGCGTTGTGACCTTTACCTTAACAAGAGGAAGGCAAACACGCGCTAAAGATGGAGGTAATAAAGCGACATTTTGTCGTCTCGCTTGATAATGTCCACCGGTTCAATAAATCCGTGATGGATATTCCCTCGACACACGTCTCTGTCTTACACAAAATATCCCTTGATAGCCCCACCACCTAATGTAGCATTGGCACCGTGACTGTTCTCTACTTACTATAGTTACTATATACTCTGATGTAGTTTACTATAGTTACTGTATACTCTGATGTAGTTTACTATAGTTACTGTATACTCTGATGTAGTTTACTATAGTTACTGTATACTCTGATGTAGTTTACTATAGTTACTGTATACTCTGATGTAGTTTACTATAGTTACTGTATACTCTGATGTAGTTTACTATAGTTACTGTAAACTCTGATGTAGTTTACTATAGTTACTGTATACTCTGATGTAGCTCGCTATAGTTACTGTACACTCTGATGTAGCTTGTTATAGTTACTGTATACTCTGATGTAACTATCACAAACTTATTATGTGCTGACTAGACATTGTGACTGTTCTGTGTTTACTATAATTACTGTATACTCTGATGTAACTATCACAAACATTATGTGCTGACTAGACATTGTGACGGTTTTGTGTTTACTATAGTTATGTGTTACATTGATATCACTGTCACAATCTCATCCTGAGCTGGACAGACTAGATTTAAGATGACCTACACTCAACATTCTGTATTACGTTGCCCAAATGTCGTTAGAATATTTGTTCAATTTTAGTGTATGAAAGATTACAGGTACACTTATGTAGAGTGGAGACACATTAGAACTGGGCTCAATTTGATGACGTCTTCATTTTCTGCTGATTGTGATTAAAGATGTTTAAAAGGGAGGTCAGCCTAAAAATGGACCCAGCTGATTGTGATGAATGATGTTTAAAAGGAAGGTAAGCCTAAAGATGGACCCAGCTGATTGTGATGAATGATGTTTAAAAGGAAGGTAAGCCTAAAGATGGACCCAGCTGATTGTGATGAATGATGTTTAAAAGGAAGGTAAGCCTAAAGATGGACCCAGCTGATTGTGATGAATGATGTTTAAAAGGGAGGTAAGCCTAAAGATGGACCCAGCTGATTGTGATGAATGATGTTTAAAAGGGAGGTAAGCCTAAAGTTCGACCCTCACAAACACTGACGTAAGACATGATTAGATAATTAAAAAAAACAGTGTTCACTTAATTAAAGAGCGTTGATCATAATAATAGCTAACTATGCATGAATACACTACCCATTTTTTTTTTACTTTTTTCCTACAACTAATTAACAGCTCATTATATCCAAGTGGGTCATAACCTCCCCGTTCTAAAAACCAACAAAGCAAAAGCCGGAATTTTATACCAAAACATTTTTCCTCTGGTGGATTTGTCTTTTTTATATCCGTCTTTTACTTTTGGAGAAGCAGCCAATATCACTCATAGGGACCATTTATTCATCGTCATTTCTATAATTCAAATCTATGTTCTTGTACAACTATTACGTTAGCTGTGCCAAGGGGACGGAACTCTACACAGTGGAGATAAATCTTACACTGATGAACTGTAGGACAAATTCAAGTATCTATTGAGTTATCGTTATTACTTGCACATCAATAATTGATTTCTATGGTACAGACATTTTTTTTCTGCATTGATGGAAATAAATTGTTAGGAATATAATATCTGGGGAGCAAATAGCGGGTCTGTTGAAAGTGTTGGACCCTCACAGCATTGGCTGCGGATGTTAAATAGTGTGCGGTCAAACCAGTAATGAAGTATCAAATAGTGTTAAAGAAGGCAGTTTACTAATCACGTAGCTTCTTTGTTTAAGAGAACTACAATTAAGAGAACTGAACAAAGTAAACAAGCACACTTCAAGTAAGGTAAACACAGTAACTCAAATATTATCACGTGTGATCGCTCTACGATATATACATGGATATATATATATATATATATATATATATATATATATATATATATATATATATATATATATATATATATATATATATATATACAATTTATCAATTTAGATAAATAAATCATGAACAGTCGATGTTATCGTAAAAGTTTGGCAATAATTACCATTATCATTTTAAATTAAAATTTCTCTTTTCAAAATAATATACCTAAGACAAGGGTAGCGAAGACAATTATTTAAAAAAAATGACCTACCTATAACACTGATTAAAAATGATTTACCAATAAGAAAGGTAAGCAAAAATGACTAACGAATGAATCAGGTAGAAAAAAAAGATGTATCTATGACGCGGTAATTAAAAAATGACTCACCTATGACGCAGGTAGCGAAGATGACGCTGTAGATGACGATGAACATGTACCTGTAGAACAGGACACCGAATGGTGTGGGGTATGTGGGGTACTCCGTGTGGTTGGTCAGTGACGGCTCACTCTGGTTGGTGACGTCATCCAACATGGCCGACTGGTTGGACAGGCTGTTTACATACAGGTCCATGGTGACGTCAGAGATTGTATGATACATGTACGTCACAATTAATCAACGTCTAGAGGTTGTATGATACATAGACGTTACACTAGAGATTAGCGTCCAGATATTGTATGATACATGGACGTCCTCACAAGAAATAAACGTCAAGAGATTGTATGATACATGTACGTCACAATTAATTAACGTCCTGATATTGTATGATACAAAGACGTTACTCAATAAATTAACGTCCAGATAGTGTATAATACATGGACGTCCACATCAGAAATAAACGTCCAGAAGTTAGTTCACCAACAGCACACAACAGCACACAACAGCACACATTCTGAGCGACTGTCCACCAGCAGAGCAGCGTAAACAGTCATCAAATGCTAACCACACTGTAATGACGATGTAATGAGAAAACTAGGTTTTTATCACTACACTAAACACTTCAGTTTAAATGCAGCTATATTTAGAAATCGGAAAGATGTGTCCTCCAGCCTTAGAAAATAAAGAGGTCCAAGGTCACAGAAGAAAGGTATTAACTTTTGAGAATCTCCACCACACCGTTCTTACGAAAGAGGTCATGAACTTTGACTCCATGTGTCATTGTGGACAGTGCAGGGTACGTAGTAGGCCAAATATGTTGATGTACAGATGTGTTTGTAGCACTGTGTCAGGCAGGCTACTTCTCTGAAAGAATAATTAAATATTGATTAGTAATGGCATAATTTTATCTGAAAATATTATATATATATATATATATATATATATATATATATATATATATATATATATATATATATATATATATATTTGGGGGACTATCTTGGGGGACTGCCATGAAAACAGGCAGGGGTGGAAATAGCTTTTTATAACGGCCCCGTGTGTCTTGGGTACAAAAGGGAAAAGATAATGATGACGTAAATGTAATGGGGGGGGGGGGGGATAGGGGAGCGAGAAAGAGGAGGGAGAGAGAGAAATGGATGGAAAGAAAGATTTTTTAAAACTTCCCTATCCCATTGTTTTGACCCTCAACTCGCCTCAGAAAACTTCTTATGTCATTTGGAATTTTTAGCCGGCACCCATGGCGAACTCGTTAACGTTTCGAGAACATTCGAACTTTGTTCTCCAAGCTAACAATGGCGGACACGGCAGTGCAAGCAGACGACCGCTGGTTTTATGAAAAACTTGACTGTCGTCCGTTTGTTTGATCAATGGCTCCATGCATATTTTTAATACGGGAACTTAATTAAAACTGAATGATAGAGGTGAGATGCTCACGATGTAATGAAATATTGGACTTGGAATAAACAGACGCATCGCGGGGGGCTAATGCAGTTGTAGAAATAAAAAGAATGTAAGGCGGTTAAAGAACAGACACGATTGATGGTTATAGAAAAAAACCAGGTTGCAATGTAGTTAAAGAACAAACACGATTGTAATTTTGTTATCGGTAAATTTGATTTTAATGTTGTTAAAGAAAAAAAGTGTTGTATGGTTATAGAACAAACAATGAGCATTATAGGATATGTCTTTTCACAAGGCCGGTGTACTTTGAAAAAATGACAAATCTCTATCTGCAGCGTTTGGTGAAGACGTGGAACAGAGTTTCGATGTAAGTATCACATTGACGGCAAAATGGCATTGGCTGATAGACAAAGTTTGAATAAAAACTTGCACGTGGAGGACACATACAAATTATGATCTGTGTGAAGGTCACATAGTATATCTGGGTGAAGGTTACATGGAATATCTGTGTGAAGGTCACATAGTATATTTGGATGAAGATTACATGGTATATCTGGGTGAAGGACGCCAAACTGCCATAGTTGCGTGACTAGAGACAAAAATCGAACGATCGCCTCCACACTTTACGATGCCGTGATCGGATTATTGCTTCCGGTGTTTGTTACCGTAGATCAATACACTTTCAGACTGACCAATACAATAGATCAATACACTTTCAGACTGTCCTATTCCATAGATCAATACAAGACTGACCAACACAACCTATATCCGAATCACGAGGAGAATATTAGGTAAGCAATAATCTGTTCTGCGTTAATTACACATACTTTTATTGATACACTTTACACCACTATAACAGTGTTGGGAAGAATGTAGTGATGTAGTGATCATTCTATGTTATTGTGAGTGAACCTCAATTGGTTGGTGACAAGATTGTTCACATTTGTTTAGAGATCACACATGTGGTGACACATTATTGTGTGGTGACACACGCTTGTGTGGTGACACATAATTGTGTGGTACCCTATATAATCGAGTGGTGACACAGACTTGTGTGTGGTGACAGAGTTACTTGTTTGATGGCACATACACTCATATGGCGACACACTGACTTGTATCAACATGCAAGCGAAAAATGATGCGCAGAAAACTGGCATACACACACACACACACACCAACCGACACACACACACCGACCGACACACACAGAGACAATCCACCGACTCAGTCGGAAAAAAATAGACGAACACACAAACAAACAAATCGACCAAACAGAGAATGGTTTCTCTAAAATCTGTTTCCTATTTCAAGGTCACGAAATGTTTCTCCACTACCTATCAATAATTCAATGAATAAAATCAAAGTAGTCTCCCTTAGCACGGTCTTATCTACCAGAGTAGCGGGTCTTGGTCTGTACTCTCCTTTAAAAAAAATATTCTTTTATTTTTAAACTTTCTGTTAAATGTATCACATAAATAGTTGTCTGCATTGGGTGTGGGGAGGTTATTGTTTGGGAGTGAATTCTTCAACAGACATCACCTTTGTACCTCAATAGGCCATCTAATGTTAAGCTTGTCTCCATCTATAGGCAAGACGTTAATGCTTTGATAAAAATACTTCTTATTAAGTTCAATGCCCAGACCCATCTAGATTGTGTGTTTATCTTTCTAGATTAGATTAATTACATTTCTCAAGCTAGGATTAACTAAATCTTTATAGATTTAACTGAAATTGGGATTAGCTAAATATTTCTTGTTGGATTAACTAAATCTTTTGAATGGGATTAACTACATCTTTCTAGATGAGATTAATTAAAGCAATCTAGTTGTGATTAACTAATTTCTGTAATAGCCTAGACTAATTTCATCGTGGGTAAATAATTTATTTCAGCGAAAAGGAGAAATTTCTCTAATGTGTTAGACTATTTTTTTTAATTCGTTGAATAATTTAATTTAGTTAGAGTAGCTACTTTTTTTATGGCGAAGGATACTTTTTGTAACGATTGAAAGCTTGATTTTAGTGAATTGATCGGGTTTTCCTTGAACTGAAGGGAGGGCACGTTTTTTTAAAGGGAGTGGGGGGGTGGGGGGGGGGGGGGCACTGATTTCTCCTTCTCTCAACTTTCTACTTGCTGGTGACATGCGCAATGGGTGACATTCAACTTTAGTCAACTTTAGTTCAGATGTTCCTGATATACAGTATTGCTGTAGATGGTCCAGATATTGAACTATTGCTGCAGCTATATGGCATAAAACCCATGCCGTAGTTACTCCTGGTATATCACGTTAGCTGCAGCTATTCGATATATGATGTTAGCTGCAACTGTATAATATACGACGCTTGCTGAGGGTGTTACGAAAATTCAGCTTTTGTAACAGATTCTCCTGACGAAGTACCTTTGCTACATACGTTCTTGAATTTACCTATTCTCCTGACGAAGTACCTTTGCTACATACGTTCTTGAATTTACCTATTCTCCTGACGAAGTACCTTTGCTACATACGTTCTTGAATTTACCTCATTGTCCCGAAAAGACCATATTTAACAAAACGGCACCCGCTATATAAAAATTAATTGTAGATTTATTTTCTAGTTGATCTTTAGAGCCTTTTCGCTACTAATTCTGGACGGTTTGAGATGTTAAAAAAAGGTTATCTTGGCCTAACAGATCCCCTCAAGTTGAGAACAGCACATTGAAAATATTGTTTTGTCAGCTTACAAAGTTTACTTTTAGCGAACTGTCAGCTTACAAAGTTTACTTTTAGCGAACTGTCAGCTTACAAACTTTACTTTTAGCGGACTGTCAGCTAACAAAGTTTACTTTTAGCGGACTTGTCAGCTTACAAAGTTTACTTTTAGCGGACTTGTCAGCTAGTAAAGTTCAAACATGATTTTGTAAATGAAGACCTCATGAGCTTTCTCCACCGGGGATTAATGACATCATGATCTTTTCACACACTGACGTCATCAGTAGCGATCATCACGTGACCGCCAGTACAAAGACTTGATTAGCGTACAGAAATAACCAGCAGTCTATTATCTTTTGAGGAGATTTGTTTATCTGTTGGGATAATGTCCTCGAATTCAAATGATGCTATTTTTAGCCGCGATAACTGCGTGATGCATTCAAAATATGAATAAACACAAGGAAAGGTTAAGAAAGGACTATCAGAGTTTGGCTATGTGATCTAGAATTTAACTCAGCCGTTTAACGGTAAGATGATTCCGCTGCTGATTGCCAGCAGATTGTTTTATTCAGTGTTGTTTTGTTTCATTATGCTGGCCTCAACAATTCATGCGCTTGTCAATACTTGTGATAAATATCACATAATTTTTGTGTGTTATTGTGTGTTTTTAAAGTTTTATAAAGTGTTTTAGGGTGAAATAGTGTGGTTGATGGTGTTTTAGGGTGAAATAGTGTGGTTGATGGTGGTTTAGGGTGAAATAGTGTGGTTGGATGGTGGTTTAGGGTGAAATAGTGTGGTTGGATGGTGGTTTAGGGTGAAATAGTGTGGTTGGATGGTGGTTTAGGGTGAAATAGTGTGGTTGGATGGTGGTTTAGGGTGAAATAGTGTGGTTGGATGGTGGTTTGAGGTGAAATAGTGTGGTTGGATGGTGGTTTGAGGTGAAATAGTGTGGTTGGATGGTGGTTTGAGGTGAAATAGTGTGGTTGGATGGTGGTTTAGGGTGAAATAGTGTGGTTGGATGGTGGTTTAGGGTGAAATAGTGTGGTTGGATGGTGGTTTAGGGTGAAATAGTTTGGTTGGATGGTGGTTTAGGGTGAAATAGTGTGGTTGGATGGTGGTTTAGGGTGAAATAGTGTGGTTGGATGGTGGTTTAGGGTGAAATAGTGTGGTTGGATGGTGGTTTAGGGTGAAATAGTGTGGTTGGATGGTGGTTTAGGGTGAAATAGTGTGGTTGGATGGTGGTTTAGGGTGAAATAGTGTGGTTGGATGGTGGTTTAGGGTGAAATAGTGTGGTTGGATGGAGTAGATGACACGGGTGTCGAGGGCTGGGACAGGACGAATGGTTTGTTGTCATACATCATTCGGTGTGCTTGATGTGTGTGTTGTGTTTGGTTGTGCGTTGTGTTTGATTGTGTGTTATGTTTGATTGTGTGTTGTGTTTGATTTTATGGTGTGCTTGGTTGTGTATTGTGTTTGATTGTGTGTTGTGTTTGTGTATTTGTGTTTGATGTGTGTGTTGTGTTTGAATGTGTGTTGTGTTTGAATGTGTGTTGTGTTTGATTGTGTGTTGTGATTGATTGTGTGTTGTGTTTGGTTGTGTGTTTGGCTTGATGTGTGTTGTGTTTGTGCTTGATGTTTGAGTTGTATTTGTGCTTGATGTGTGTGTTGTGTTTGGTTGTGTGTTGTGTTTGGTTGTGTGTTGTATCACACCAAAGTTTACATTAACCAGATTAACACAACGCCGACTGAGACACAAGCCATATTGGATCAGTTTCACCAAAACCTTCAAGATTTTAAAGCCATCTTGTAAATGTGCTGCAATTGTTTACTTTGTCTAGCCACACAGCAAACACAAAAAACTCCCAACCACAAACAGCAACAACTCCCCAACCACAAACAGCAACAACTCCCCAACCACAAACAGCAACAACTCCCCAACCACAAACAGCAACAACTCCCCAACCACAAACAGAAACAGATCCACAATGCTGCTATCACGTGATGAAGACGAATGTTGTTTTCTAATTATAGATTCTTGCCTGGCCAAATTTGATAGACGTTAGATAGCTGTAGATGGGGGGGGGGGGGGGAGGTGGGGAGTGCTGGAGAGGAGATCTGTGCGGTAAAGGCTGGATGGGAGTGGGGGTGGAGGGAGGGGGTGTGGTGAAGGGAGGGGGTGTGGTGTATTTGTGTGGCGTATGACAGAGGTAACCTTTTTAAACTGTAAGGCTGGGTGTTTGGGTAACATGTCAAAACTCCATAGCTATTGGGATTTTTTTGTGTTTGATTTGTGTCGGGTAGGCTGAACTCTCGCTGAGTTCAACTCTTGTAAAGATAAGCTTAAGTTGTGTGAATAGTTCTTGCATCACACATGATGATAGCCTCCCTTAAGTTATGACTTGACTTATTGCAGACTTAAGTCAGAACTTGCGCCTCTCTGAGAACAGATTATCACACCACCTCCATAAATCAAGCACCAATTCATGAAACAGCAAAGAAACAAAGATAAAATTACTCAAAACCCCAAAAAGAAGCCGAATAAAACATTTTAAATACATCCTCTTTACGGCAAGCTCCGTGTTTTATTCAGACCAGAATCTAAACAAAAATATTGTCAAATTCCAGAGTTTGCTGTGAAAGGAAGTCTTCACTGCGCATGTCCCTAGATCACGATATCGTCTGGTGGTGATGACG
Organism: Physella acuta; assembly: GCF_028476545.2. Lineage (NCBI taxonomy): Eukaryota > Metazoa > Mollusca > Gastropoda > Physidae > Physella > Physella acuta. The sequence goes on along the minus strand of NW_026732387.1, from coordinate 178,040 downwards.
TACAAGTTAACATCGCACAGAATCCCCAGCAGACGATACGATAGTTAAACCAATCATCAGGCGGGATGTGAGAAGTTTTTATGATGAAATTGGGGAATATTATTTTATGATGTAACCACTTTCTGCAGAAATTGCTAACCATAAGCTAGATATATATGTCTGTAAAGCTAGATATATGTTTCTGAAAAGAAGTCTTTCATTTTTAACCAAGTTTTTGTAAGCCTAGATCTATATCCATTAGTCGTCTATCAATTTTCAATCCAAGCTAATAAAATGAAATAAATATAGAAACCTTTATATAGCAAGCTTTTAAATGCACTGAAAATAAGAAGAAAAAACTTCTTGGCAGCTCATAAAAACTCTTGAATGTTTTTGCGACCAAAATTTTTATGAATGAAATTTCTTTTATTTTCTTATTTTCAGTGCATTTAAAAGCTTATTATAATAAAGTATAAAGGCTTGTACATTTTTTTCTCTACTTTTTAGCCAGTTGTCCGAACTAAGACTACACATTTTTGCGTTAAAACCCGAATAGTTGCTTGTGATCTCTAAAACTGTCCCTAATTCATTCATTGTCAGTGTAAGGCGTGATGTCAGCCAACCAATCTATTTATAGATTCGTCAGCCAACCAATCTATTTATAGATTCATCAGCCAAATACAGATACATCAGCTATATACAAATTCGTCAACAATATACAGAATCAACAATCTATCCAGTAAAAGTAAAGTTTACTCAACAAATGTACCAATCCAGTGCTCAGAAAAAAAATTCTAACAAAAATTCTAACACAAAGATCACAAAAAGATCACACACAAAACACCAAAAATCCCAAACATATTACAAATAGATTACGAAAAGATCACAAAATATCACAAAAGATCACACAAAAAGATCACAAAAAGATCACAAAAAGATCACAAAAAGTTCACAAAAATATCCCTAAAAGATCATAAAAAGATCACAAGCCAGCAGGTAAAATGCCTTGAAAAATTTAAATACTTAAGATTCACATACAATAACTTTCACAAGAGAACGTACCTAAATCGTGAACACGTAGCCCTCTCAACGTGGCGATTACTAGTTTACCAGACCATGACAAAACTTTTCGTTTCAAATTCACCGCAAACAGTCTCTGTAGCAGCAAGCTGCGACCACAGACTGCAAACTTGTCAGCCTTCAAATCTACGGTCGATACACAACTACACCCCTAAATTCTGTCACCCCGTCTTACCCCACCACACCCCACCACTTATCTTAACTCAGCATCTAAAGATCAATCAACAACCCCAAACGCCCCCCCCCCCCCTCCCCTCATCCCACATGCTCACTGAGCAGCTAAAACCACGCTAAACTCGGATCAACGCTAGCTAATGCCATGCACAGATTACAGCAAGCGTCTCTCGGCCTGAAGCTGCCTATACTGCCATCAACAAAAATTAAAGTCCGGTCCGTAAAATCAGCTACAGCCGATTTAAACATTTTCGGATTTCTTTTCATCAATAATTTATTTATATATTTTTTAGCCTGTCTGACCACACACACACACAAAATTAAATATTCCAGTTTGCCCCCCAAAAATGTGGATCCTTTTATCTACAGTGGACAAACCACAAACCTTATTGGTGTTAGGTTTCGGAGAAAACGGTTGAATATTTGATGCAATGGCGTACATCGGCTGTCTGGTGTGTTGGAGGGGGGGGGGTGTCTGTTTCTGGAGATTTGATTGGTCGGAGAGTGCACGTGACTGTAGCATGCACGAGTGAAGACAATTAATGCTCATCAATTATTGGTCCGCACAGATCAAGTCTAGCGGAGTTTTTGTTGAGTCATTTGGGTCAATTGAGGTATCCTATAAACTGTGATGTTAAATCTCATTGTTACACTTCTACAGGGCTGTAGGCTGTTTTGTTTCATGGTGGCTGTTTTTGTGTTAGTTGGTATGTTTTGTCTTGTTTCCTTAATGTTGTATTGTGTCCATGTATTTGTTCATGTTTTAGATGTACGTTGTATTGTGTCCATGTATTTGTTCATGTTTTAGATGTACGTTGTATTGTGTCCATGTATTTGTTCATGTTTTAGATGTACGTTGTATTGTGTCCATGTATTTGTTCATGTTTTAAACACACCAGAAGCAAATACCTCAACAATCAATTGACGGCCTCGCTCCCATAACTCTGATTTTCAAACCGACAAGACAAAATAAACGTCAAATACATTGGATCTCAATTTCTATTTTACTTTAGCAAACTCACATTAATTCAAACAAATTTCTGATTATGTCATATTTAGATGCGCAAACGTTTTTATGAAATGTTTGTTTCTATCCTATTTAAAACCAATGAAGTTATTGTTTGTTTTCACGTATTTTAAGTGTAGCTACAGCTGATAAAGTTGCAAAGAGATAAATGTTGATGAGACTTGAAAGTTATGAAGGTGGGCAGTGTTGTGTTAGACACGTCAGCATCATGCAGCGAAAATAGCAGCCAGATCAAATTACAGTTGAAGGTTCTTTCAACAGAAACATTTTAGAGGCAGCGTACTAAAGACATGCACAATTATTAATGCTGACACTGATAAACTGTACGGACAACACTCCCCCCCACACTCATTTATATTTATATAAATAAATATTTATAACATTTATAATATATTATAAGCCGTGGTGCGACACATACAGTTCCCCCAAGCGTCGCTGTCAATTTATAAAATTTTCAAATTTGTACAGCCTCCCTTAAGTGAGTTCTCAATGTAAAAGTAGACCTTTATTCAATATGTGCTTCAGGAGAGATAATGTATTAGACGTGAATGCATCAACTGGTCAACGCAAATATTGTTAAATATTCGACAAGCCTGTATTTGAGCCACGTATTTATGTAAATATTATTCTTATCCTATTTGTTTGGCTCCACTTTATGTAAAGCTAGTGAAGTTAGTTCATATTTTATTTTATCCTTGTGAATATCATTTAACTAGGTAAATTATAACACTATAGTATGCCTACAATGACGCCACCATATGCCCACAATGACGCAATAATATGCCTACAAAATGACTACCATATATCCACAATTACTCCACAATATACCCACAATGACTCCACCATATATCCATAATGACTCCACAATATGCCTACAATGACTCCACCATATACCTACAATGACTCCACCATATGCCTACAATGACGCTGCTACGACACAGTAGAAGTCTCATGAACTGGTCTGCTTTGGACAAGAAAATTGTCTATACAACGCCACAGTTTTAACTGTATCCAGCCACAAATTGACCATATCTGAACCCACACACAACTAGATCTCACCAACCTAACTGTATTTAGCCACAAGTGGACCAAATCTTAGCCAACCCCCTCCCACCCCCCCCTCACCAACTGTTCTAGAACTCTCCAAATTTCCCAGGAGGCTGCAGGAGCATCAGATACTTATATCTTATTAATGGCCTCGTTACGTTTCCACTTGCCGTCTGCTTGCAATGTAAGTTTCTTCCAGCTCGTTTCTCAACGCTTTGTGACGTCATCTCGTGTATTCGCGTGTAGAAACCATCTTTGGAATTTTCTGACTTGGAATTTTTCCTGTGTGTGCAGTGGGTAGACTCGGGAATTTTCCTGTCTGAGTATTGACTGAATGTATGGGACAAAAAAATATCTCGGTAATTCCTGACTTGGAAGTTTTACTGTCTCTCCGTGTGCAGCCTTGGAATTTTCCTGTTTGTATGAGTACACTTGGAATTGTTCCCGTCTGAGCACACTTGGAATTTGTCCTGTTTGTACGAGTACACTTGGAATTTTTCCCATCTGAGTACCCTTGGAATTTGTCCTGTTTGTACGAGTACACTTGGAATTTTTCCCGTCTGGGTACACTTGGAATTTTTCCCGTCTGAGTACCCTTGGAATTTTTCCCGTCTGAGTATCCTTGGAATTTGTCCTGTTTGTCCCTTTCAGACTTTGAATACCTTCGGGCCGATGTTTATCTACTTCCTGTTGGTTTCACTTTTCTACCAATCCCCACCCCCACCCCCATCCCGCCTAATTTATTTCTCCCTTCAGGTCTGTATCTCGGTTAATTATGTTACATCCCACCTTTTCGAACCGTCACTAGCTGTGCCCCCCCCCCCACCCGCTTCCCCTCCCCCTATTGTTAACGTTCAGGGCTGTCCTTCCGTTTCCTTCCGTTTGTCTCCTATGTCTCAGCATACACCAACAAGTAGGCGTCCATTCCTCGGGCAATCCAAAACTGTCTCAATTGTGTCTGGTCCAACCGAACTTAATGAACTACCCAAACCAGATCACACAACCTTGTACTCTTCTCTAAGAAATATTTTCACAAAATAAAAACTAAAATCTGAACTATTAACTTCGAGGTCGGAAGTTTACCAGAATTAACTGTCATTGTTTTAAATTAGCATGACGGGATTAAAATGTCCGTCATTGATGACCTATTTTTGGATTTTCTAATCTCATGACGTTGCCTTCCTGTCTATCAGTGGACAGGATTAGGATAATCCGGGCTAGAGTTCACACATCTGACACGTGGGACACCAAAAGGACAACTAAACCGCTCACAGTCATCCTCAACTTATGATTGCTGGCCAATAAAGCCCGGACATAAACCCTCTGGAAATATTCCCTACCCCGACATAAACCCTCTGGAAATATTCCCTACCCCGACATAAACCCTCTGGAAATATTCCCTACCCCGACATAAACCCTCTGGAAATATTCCCTACCCCGACATAAACCCTCTGGAAATATTCCCTATCCCGACATAAACCCTCTGGAAATATTCCCTACCCCGACATAAACCCTCTGGAAATATTCCCTATCCCGACATAAACCCTCTGGAAATATTCCCTACCCCGACATAAACCCTCTGGAAATAACCCCCACCCCGACATAAACCCTCTGGAAATAACCCCCACCCTCGACATAAACCCTCTGGAAATAACCCCCACCCCGACATAAAACCCCAGACATAAAACCTCAGACATAAAACCCCAGACATAAAACCCCAGACATAAAACCCCAGACATAAAACCCTGGACAATTGACCGGAAACATCGACTTTATATTTTATATTTTTTTTTAAACTTCGTATAGCAAACCATCGTCCGACAGCTAGTGATAATATTAACCAAATGACATTCAATGTCATATAAGCCAAATGACATTTGTCATCTAAACCTAATGACATAATTTCATCTAAACCTAATTACTTTTATTATACCCTAAGCCAAATGACATTCAATTCATATAAGCCAAATTACATATATTGTCATCTAAACCTAATGACATTTGTTGTCATCTAAAGCTAATGTCATCTGTTGTCATTTGATTAGGACTGTCCCCACGATACGACAATGTCTCGACGTCCCATTTCAAACATCCGGGCGGATCCAGGCCTTCATTTTAATTCTGAATAAAACATCGTGTTCGTTACAGCGTATTGCGTTGGGATGTGTGTGTTGTTATGTCTGTGTGAGGGTCGTTATTGTGAGCACGTTTGTGGAGGTGTGGGGGGGGGCTTTGTGAGGATGTGTGTGGGGGGACGTTTATGTAATGACCTATGTGATTCAGTGGGACGTGTGTGAGGACGTATGTGGGGACGTGTGTGAGGACTTGTGTAAGGACATGTGTATGATAACATGTGTGGGGAGGTGTATGTGGTCACGAGTGTGTGGGGACGTGTGAGGGGACGTGTATGTTGGGACGTTTGTGTGGGGACGTTTGTGTTTAAGTGAGAACGTGTGTGTGGGGCGTTTGTGTTTCAGTGGGGACATGTGAGGATGTGTGTGGGGGGACGTGTGTGGGGAAAGTATGGGGGAGAATGAGGGGGAAGTGTATGTGAGAACGTGTATGTTGGCACTAGTATGTGGGGGCGTGTGTGTGGGGGCGTGTATGTGGGCACGAGTGTGTGTTGGCGTGTGTGTGAGGACGTCATTAAATGGCTGTGTGGTGAGGTCATGTATACAGACTTTAGTTTATCAAAGACGTGTTGTAAGAAGAGGTCAGTGATATGTTTATATTCCGTCAGCGATGGACACGAGACGTGCTTATTTACCATCCTGTCTGGTCCCTGGGCATCGAAGATTGGCTATTACCACCGTGCTAACGACCGCATTTATGAGATGTGATTCTCTCGCTCAGCATACCACAGAGACAATTGATTTCCTCTGGGCGGAAATGACGCGAATGTCTGGCGAATCGCGGCGCATCAAATGTAACCAAGCTAAGCCACAAGACAGAACCGGCTGTCTAGGACCATCAGACAACAGCTGGACCGTCGGCCGCTGCCATAGTTGAACCTTGACAGGGGCGGAACTACAGTGCCGCCAGACCCCGCAATGCGGGGGGGGGGGGGGGGCCAGACCAATTGGGGGCCCAAAAATCCTGGCTAAATTATTTAAAAAAAAAAAAAAAAAAATTAGGTGGAGGTCGAGTTATCTTTCTTCTACAGTTACAAACAAACACGATAGTCGGCAAACGTCTTTGAGAAAAATGCACTGACTATAGCTCGAGAGACCGCCAGACATATCGACAACTTCAAAGACGAAGCATCTGAAATTTGACTGTGCCGGTACGCTTTGAAATCGGGCTGGGGAAATGTTGCGGCGAGGCGACTATCCTGGTCTTCTAGACGATCGGAAAAAGTCGGCACTATTGATGTAGATGTTTATCGGCGCTTTCTTGTCCCCTTCCCTTCCCAACTCTCCCCCCCCCCCCCTCCCCCTACCCCTCACTTCTACCCCTCACCACACCCTTACTCTTACAATAAGATGTAATGCATAGATTAACGAACCGTCTATGAACTGTAAACTGACCACTTCTGCACATTTTGTTAAAGACACTAGTCAGTAGTTGTTCATTTACCTGATGAACAGGGGCGGAACTACAGTCCCGCCAGACCCCGCAATGCGCGGGGGGGGGGGGGGGGAGGCCGTTTAGGGGCCCACGGCTGACCAAAATTATTTTTTTTTAAATTTTGAATTTAATTTTTGCCTTAATATTTGGTTTGTAAAAGAAAAACACTGTAGCTGCGGTACGATTATCTTTATTTTACAGTCACTATACCACGCTCTTCCGCAAAAGATAAAATCCATTACACAAACTACAGTGTAAAATATAGGCAACTCTTCAAATTTTGAATGACTTCTTTGACTCGTTGCCCCCCCCCCCCCCTCCCTTTGATAGCTAAATAGAGGACACGTAACTGTTTGACCGATCCTCCAAAGTATACTGTGGCGGATGGGGCAGGGAATGGGGACCAAAAAGGGGGTTAAAAAATTGTCGACAAATTCTTTACATATTTAAAACAGTTATTTATAGTTGTTGTATTTTTTAACCATCGTCAAGGCCGAGTTCTATTTCCCTACAATCAAACACACGCTGTCGCCGGCAAAATTCTTTTTAAAAAAACAACAAAGTCCATAGCACGAAAAGCCGCTACATATGAAGTGGGCTTGCAATACTTTCTTCTTCTTCTCTTCTTCTTCGTTCTTAATTATTTGTGTTGAAGGGGATCGAGATTTATCTGCCAGTGGGTTTTGAACTCGAGACTTTTGTTCGAATTTATCAACCATGAGCTTTTGCCGACTCGACCACGCCTCCAACACAATTAAGCGTTACGTGTCAACTGGTTATGCGCCATTGAGGCCATTGACTCCGATTTCAGCCTGCTTTTCTTTTTGGATTTGCTTCCATAGCCTTTGTCCAACCAAGAACAAACTACAAGGCAGCAGTTGTTTGATTTTGGAGTTGTCTCTCCTAGAAGAGTGGCTGTCCCCAGCTAACGAGCCTCATCTGCCCGAGGGTTCGAACTCGAGACTTTTCGGTTTAGCAACCATGAGCTTTACCGACTCGACCACGCCGACCCCGCAATACTTTCAATATTTGCGGCATTGGTAGGGGACCCGAAATCCATTGTACATTTTTCAATGTTAATATGTGTTTGTGATAGTGGTTGAATTTGTATCCTGTACTATCTTGTATCGTACAAATAATTTTAAAAAAATAATATAATACTAGAAACTTCAGTTTTATATACGTTTACTTGTTTTTGATTTTACAAGAAATATAGTAAACTTTTAAGGCCTATACTTCAAATTATCTCCCCTGAGTAGGTTTCACAATGGGCGATGCTGACATACATAGATCAAGGCGTTTTGTTGTCCCTTTCAAGTTTTTTCCCGAGCCGACCCCTATCCCATCCCTCTTTCTCAACCTCACAAGTATCGAGGAGATAAATGTATCATTTATGAACTACTTCCTAACCGTACGATTCACCACTTCAGCACATTTTGTCAGACACTAGACAGCACTAGATCTAGTCAACACATATTAATTTACTTTCATAGTATTAGGCACATCTAATTCACAAAACAGGGCAGGTAAGATTATTTTTTATATAATTATTTAGAAATTAATTAGAACGTTTAGAATTAATTGAACATTATTAATAGTCATTGAGGTGGGGGTGTGTGAGGGTCAGGCTTTTTGTTAATCCCCCCCTCCCCTAAATCAGAAGGTTATCCAACGCGCGACCTGGCCACATACAGTTGTACATGTGAAAAACATTTTTCTCTCTATTATTATTATGCATTACTGCATCATTCACCCAATCGCCATGAAAACTTGGGAAGCTGTTGAGTACAGCCCCGCAAAGGTTTCTGTCATAGGCCTAACATTTGTACATATTTGAGTGGGGACTCCTAACGGAAATATGTGATTTAGCGCCCCGTGATCCTGCATAAGCGGATGAGGTTACTACTTGAATACAACCGGCGTCAGTGTCATCCTGAGCGCATCACATATGAGCAAGTTGGCCCCCACAGACAGTCGTTTAAAAGTTCCCACAACACTAGGAATAAGTCTCGCTACTACACTCGATGACTAAATCTAATTAGGTGTCGCACCAATGTTTCTTCCAGGGTAGACTGTTTTCGGGGGAGGGGAGGGGGGGGAGCTCTGCCGGAAGAAACAATGTGTCACACCCATCACCCGTGCAGTAATGTAACCGGTAGCTCCAAGAGCCCCGTGACTCCCCTGACACCTGGGCCGTCGCCGAGGGATTTACAGCATGCCTTGGCGTGTCTAGTTGGTAGTGTGGACAAACCCGCGCCCTAAGATCCAAGAAATGAACTGCCGACATTGTTAACATTTAATTCAACTTCTGGAAAACAGGGCACACGGTTAGTAACGTTTTGATGAAAGCCTCAGTTTAGTGTGTTGGACTAGATTTAGAAAGGGGCCAGCTCGTGTGTTGGAAAACCTCTGATTTATTCGTGTACCAGATGGAATTTTTTTTAAATTGAGAGCGAACCTTGTTTTATATATATATATATATATATATATATATATATATATATATATATATATATATATATATATATATATATATATATATATATATATATATATATATATATATATATATATATATATATATATATATATATATATGTATATATATATATATATATATGTATATGTATATATATATATATATATGTATATATATATATATATATGTATATGTATATATATATATATATATATATATATATATATATATATATATATATATATATATATATATATATATATATATATATATATATATATATATATATATATATATAGGGGCCCAAAAAAATTCTTCGGGAGGGGGGGGGGGGGGCTTTTTTTCTAGTTCCGCCACTGATACACATGACATGTTGTTGTGATTAGATTTAATTGAATTTTTTTTTTCAAAACCCGATCAGGCCAGAAATGAGTATCCTATGTTCGTATTGTGTGTTTATATATATATATATATATATATATATATATATATATATATATATATATATATATATATATATATATATATATATATATATATATATATATATATATATATATATATATATACATACATATATGGGGGGGCCCAAAAAATTTTTTTGCGGGGCGGCCCATTTTTTCTAGTTCCGCCACTGAACCTTGACCTTGCACATCAATGAGTCTGAGACAGCATGTCTGCTCACCGTAGACACAACTTGCGGTCCGAATAAAACGTGAGTAAACACAGGGGGAACCGGCATTCATGCTCCTGTCACGTGATATTGGCCAGTGGTATTGGCCACGGGTAACAGCAGACGGTAAACCCTGAACAAAGTCTGGCCAACATGGCCGCCACCAAAGATTTTTCTAGACACGTCATCTTCACTAGATGAAATGTTTGTTTCGGTAATTAGAGTAGCCTTGAGGTAAATTTACATACGTAAGCTGGAATAGTTGAACCTTGTGAAAACTTGGCGATGATGGAAATTGCATAATAAGACCTTTAAGCTTAAAAGATGTTGGTTTAATTTCTGAGTTTCTTGGAGAAGCGTTACGTGTGGGATCTTTTTGCAGGATATTTGTTTACGTTCGCGTCTCTAATACAAGGGCAAGCATGTGACGTCAGCAATACGAGATCTTGCATGTGACGTCAGACTAGCAATACGTTGTCGTGAATATGACGTCAGCAATACGAGGTCTTATATATGACGTCAGACTAGCAATACGAGGTCTTGCATATGACGTCAAGCTAGCAGTACGTTGTGACGTCAGACGAGCTATACAAGGTCGCGTATAAGTTGTCAGAATAGCTATTACGCCATGAAGAATTGACTGCATAAAATGACCCTCAACAAAAAGTCTTTAACGGTTCCAGAAAATATTTAATAAGTTACAATTGTTATAAAAGTTTTCTGTCTTTGCTAGACTTAAAACTAAATATATCCTGGAATTGGTTACGATAATACTGTGGTGTGTATTACTATAGCTGACAACTTTCTTGTATTTAATCAAGAACGCTAAGTTGCATGTCAGAAGTACGGGGTCCACAATGTTATCTATTGAATATCTTTACTAAAATTTAGGAAGAGACCCATACGTTTCTTTATAGTTTTTAAAAATAGTAGTGTATATACGAGCCGACCCGCGGCGTATCACACGCCGTTATTTAGTTTTATTTTCTACTTTTCAGTAATTCATAATTTGTGAATTCGACAGTACCAATGCTGTCACTGAAAATATTTGCTTTAAAACACTAACCCCCCCCCCCCCCCCCCCCCCCCCGTGAAAGCAGCCGCCTCTTAATTACCTCGCCTAAGTTTAAAATCATTTTAAACTAAATTATCTGTCCCTAATAGCCGTCACTAAACCCGGCTCTACGATTGTAAACATTTAGCGTAAACTACAGCTCACCAGACCATGTGGGGGTGGGGGTGGGGGTGGTTGCGATATGCCTAGAGAGGAAGAGAGGGGACTGCTAGGCGCGCTTACAGCTTTGTGTTTTCTAATGTCTCCAAAAAGAGAATTATATATATAGTTAGATTTTTTAAAAATCATTTATTTTCTCCTTTTTAGTGCATTATTAGAAGAGAAAAGCTTTTATTAAACCTTTTTTATGCATTTTATTTATATAAACCTCATATTTGGCAATCCGACCATAAGTATTTGAACACGGAAGTTTGATATGTGTGGTTTCCCTTTTTTTTGTTTTATTCTTTTGTTTTCTTGCATCTATATTAATAATTTTTAATGCACTCCATTTTATTGCTATGCCATTCTCGAGAATGTCTTTGTTGATAATAATTAAGAGAAGAAATAGCTGTTTAATTTGCTTAGTACAAAACTATATTAATGAGCTTTATGTATACCCTTATTAGACTATTTAAAGAGGAAAGATAAGCCATTGGCGTGTTTTGAAGGTTTGCCTATCTTTCACACTACGGCTCATGTAGTTTTTTTTCTATGCAATAGTTTTAGTTACTGTAGAACAATCACTGCTGTTATACATCTCTTTCTTTTTACAAATTCTCTAGTCTTTTATTTTAAGGTGCAAAATTTTTTTATTTTGTTGTTTTTGGTCGGACTGTGGTCCCCCTATTCCGCCCCTGCTAAACATCTATTTTCAAAATATGTAAATCGAATATTAAACCAACTGTGCATCCATTTCGATGAGAATGTTTCGGCTATTATTCGAAATATTACGTGAAGGTAGAATACTTTTAAAAAGTATGAACTGAACTTTTCTTAAATCAATAATTTGTAGGGCCTATATACATAAGCAGTTTTCACCAATATAACGCGATGAAACTAATGTTTATACGAAGAGAAAACCACATTAATCAAACATTAAACACAGATGGCAGCACTTTAGAAAAGATGTAATTTACTCGTTGAGAAATGTACTTCAGATTAAAATTCCACTGCAGATTGTGTTTTCTTTTTGATCCATTTTCGGAAACGAAAAATTTTCTCTTTAAAAATAACATTTAAAGTACACGTAACCCAATAAATAACTGTCCTGATTTAAAGAATGCCAAATTTTGTAACGAATAGGGGGCCTACTTTTGCATACGTTTTAATTAACGTTAATTTACCTTTGATACCTAACTATAAGAGTTGAAAAACTTGACGCCAAAAAAATGTCAATCTGCAAACTGCCAGGATTCAATCGCTTAATTCTCACTTGAAATAGCAACGCTAAAAACACTCACTCTCCTTCAAAATACCTGGGGATATTTTTACATACCTGGGGATATTTTTAACTGGTCGTGAAGCGTAAGATTAGTGATGTTCGTACGGCAAGTGTTGTCTGTTTTATTACGGCGTATTAAGAAGGAATAGCGTGGCCTAGCGATAGAGAGCTGGACTGTTCTGATGGGTACATAACTTATGTTGAGGAAAGTAAAGGCAGTAAAGTGCTGGCCACACTATCCGTTCATATGCCGAGGTTACAGAAACAGGTGAACTCTACTTCACTAGGCCAGTAGGCCGTAAAATTCCAAAGAAAATTTACTTTTTTACTGTTACATTGTAGCTTATGATATACATCGTAGTTTATGTTAACAGTGTATGTTAATGGTTGCTTATGTTAATATTAAAACTTTTACTCAACCTAACAGCTACGTTAAGCCCGGACCAACCCCAGTGAGGTAACGCTATGCAGATGCTCGGTGTAGCTGCCAGCGGACACTTTAACCACTGGGAGAACACCTGTATTAGTCACTGATACTGTTACACACGCACACTTTTTACAGTCACTGCGACAGGTACCTGCCACACTCATGTCACTGCGGCAATCGCCTGTGTCATTTAATTCACTGCGTCAGTTACCTGCAGCTGTTAAGTCACTGCTACAGTTGCCTGTTGCTACAGTTGCCTGTTGCTACAGTTGCCTGTTGCTACAGTTGCCTGTTGCTACAGTTGCCTGTTGCTAGAGTTGCCTGTTGCTACAGTTGCCTGATGCTACAGTTGCCTACCAACTCTGATGGGTACCTAACTCACGTTAGAGAAAGTAAAGGCGGCTTGGCATAGTGCTGACCACACTATCTCTTCATATGCTGAGGTCACAGAAACAGGTGAACTCTACTTCACTTGCCGCATAGACCGTCAGGTTTGAAAGGAAAACTTACAGTTGCCTGTAGATCTACCGACATCAACACTGCAAACTGTGAGGCCCTCCACACGTTGTCAAAACATAAACAATAACATGTCGACAGCAAAGTTTTTGTACCTAAACAATAACAACTCGATAGCAAAGTTCTTAACAAACGGAGGATGAACATTAACGATAACATATGTTATGGAGAAACTCTTTCAATCCATGTCAAACTGGCAAGTCAACAAGTTGCCAGATAAACTCCCACCGTCAGACATGACGACAACATATAATAAAATACTTTAAAAAAAACTTTTTAAAAAACCACGTTTTTCTTGTGGACTAAAAAGTAGAAAATAACTATTTACATACATTTGATGACAAAAAACGTGGGTACGTTCACCATCAAATTTCCCGACCCATCTGCCCGACCCACGTTTTTTGTCATCAAATGTATGTAAATAGTTATTTTCTACTTTTTAGTCCACAAGAAAAACGTGGTTTTTTAAAAAGTTTTTTTTTAAGTATTTTATTTTCTCCTTTTTAGTCCGTTGCTACACATGAAAAACGTGGTTTTTAAAAAAGTTTTTTATATAGTTTATTTTCTACTTTATCTAATGACTTGATTAAGTATGAATTGACTAAGTGTTTATAAATACACGGACTAAAAAAATCTTGAGCGACCAGGATTCGAACCTGGGTTGTCGCGGCCACAACGCGAAGTACTAACCACTATACGATCACGGCCAGCGCGCTCACATCGATTGGGGCCGAAGTAACTGTGTCAACAAGCCTCCAGTCTTGTCGGTATCTTTAGAAATCATGTCCTCAATTTTATGGTCCTTTGGGCGTAATTAAATTAAGCTAATTACGGTCTCTAATTGCTAGTTTTTATGATTGCATCTGAAATTGTTAGGCGAAAGTAACCTGCATGCCAAATTTCAGATCTATAGAGCAATCAGAAGTGGGCTAATTTTCGATGTCAATTTTAACAACAAACACATCCACGCGAAGCTGAGTTAATAAAAACGTGTTAAAAACCAAATCTCTAACAAAGAGAATGTGATCAGCTGTCTGTTGTTTACCACCTGTCACGTGATACATTAAACATGCATGTTTTCCCGCCTCATCTTTACCACAACAACAGCTTACCCGAAATACATTTGTAATGCCAGTAATTGTATCACAGACCTGCTAGTTTGAAACCTGCGCATGGATAAACGCCCTCTCTTTAATCCTCGTAACACGATACAAATAACCATATATTGCAGGAGAAGAAATACATGAATCTTCTTTCTAAATGAGTGACGTTAAACATTCACATCTTAACATATATGTGACATAAACAATTTTTTTTCAAATATATGACGTAACGGATTCAATTCTTACGGAATTAATGACGTTACGAACAATTCCTAAAGATTTGACCTTTAAAAGCCCGCACAGCATCCGGTAAAAGATCCTGAGAATCCGCAATTTGAAATAAATATCTGAACGTGTTATTTTTTAACTTCTAGTTTACACGAATGTAAAACTGTCGGCTCTTGATGGGCTAGACAGGTTCGAGTTCAACGCGATAAATATTTCGGTTATTTTAAAATAGATGGAAGATATCTGTGAATGTAATTTATCAAGGGGGGTAATGTTTCAAGGGAGTGAGACGTGAATCATAAGTTATTTTAGAGCTAGCTGCTAGACTCAATGTTTACGTTATTTTAGAGCTAGCTGCTAGACTCAATGTTTACGTTATTTTAGAGCTAGCTGCTAGACTCAATGTTTACGTTATTTTAGAGCTAGCTGCTAGACTCAATGTTTACGTTATTTTAGAGCTAGCTGCTAGACTCAATGTTTACGTTATTTTAGAGCTAGCTGCTAGACTCAACATTCAGACCTTATTTTGGAGCTAGCTGAAGTCAGCTATAATATCACGTTTGTCTAGTTAGCTGCAAGTCAGCCATAATATTACGATGTTTTAGAGCTAGCTATAAGTCAGCCATAATATCACGATATTTTGAAGCTAGCTATAAGTCAGCCATAATATCACGATGTTTTAGAGCTAGCTTAAGTCAGCCAAAATCAGCTATAGCCTACAACTGCTAGTGATATTAATTCAAATACCTCACACTCAGACGCCAATATTCCCCACCCCGGAGCCAATTCTTGGACCATTAGGCTTACAGAGCAGGTCAAGTAGAGTCGACTAGTATTACATAGGACAATTAATTAATGTTTTTGTCTTCACATACAACATGTGGGGAGGGTGTTTATTTAATGTTATCTTAGATAAATGTTGCCTATATCAATGACAATATTTGTTATATTAAAAAGTAAAAATTGAGTCCTTTCGAGATAGATAAAGCTTTTGACATAATTTATCTGCCCAATTAATAATCCTCATCAAATTTTGTTAAGCTATGCTTCATGAAATCTTCCAATAAACTGCACTAACACGCTAGCAAAGCTGCCCTTTGAAAGTTTTTTTTTTCGTGCTCATGTCTAACGTTTAGATTTTTTATTTACACAAGCTTTAAAAAAAAAGTAAATAAGATATTAATCAGCCACAAAATAGAATTATTTCAGCTGATTGTATGTCATGATGTCCTTCTGGTATGGGTGGGTCATGATGTCCTGGTGGTATGGGTGGGTCATGATGTCCTGGTGGTATGGGTGGGTCATAATGTTCTGGTGGTATGGGTGGGTCATGATGTTCTGGTGGTATGGGTGGGTCATAATGTTCTGGTGGTATGGGTGGGTCATAATGTTCTGGTGGTATGGGTGGGTCATAATGTTCTGGTGGTATGGGTGGGTCATAATGTCCTGGTGGTATGGGTGGGTCATAATGTTCTGGTGGTATGGGTGGGTCATGATGTTCTGGTGGTATGGGTGGGTCATAATGTTCTGGTGGTATGGGTGGGTCATAATGTTCTGGTGGTATGGGTGGCTCATAATGTTCTGGTGGTATGGCTAACTGGGTGGGTCATAATGTTCTGGTGGTATGGCTAACTGGGTGGGTCATGATGTCCTTCTGGTATGGGTGGGTCATGATGTCCTGGTGGTATGGGTGGGTCATAATGTTCTGGTGGTATGGGTGGCTCATAATGTTCTGGTGGTATGGCTAACTGGGTGGGTCATAATGTTCTGGTGGTATGGCTAACTGGGTGGGTCATGATGTCCTTCTGGTATGGGTGGGTCATGATGTCCTGGTGGTATGGGTGGGTCATAATGTTCTGGTGGTATGGGTGGCTCATAATGTTCTGGTGGTATGGCTAACTGGGTGGGTCATGATGTCCTTGTGGTATGGCTAACTGGGTGGGTCATGTTGTCCTGGTGGTATGGTTGGGTCATGATGTCCTGGTGGTATGGGTGGGTCATAATGTTCTGGTGGTATGGGTGGCTCATAATGTTCTGGTGGTATGGCTAACTGGGTGGGTCATAATGTTCTGGTGGTATGGCTAACTGGGTGGGTCATGATGTCCTTCTGGTATGGGTGGGTCATGATGTCCTGGTGGTATGGGTGGGTCATAATGTTCTGGTGGTATGGGTGGCTCATAATGTTCTGGTGGTATGGCTAACTGGGTGGGTCATGATGTCCTTGTGGTATGGCTAACTGGGTGGGTCATGTTGTCCTTGTGGTATGGCTAACTGGGTGGGTCATGATGTCCTTCTGGTATGGGTGGGTCATGATGTCCTGGTGGTATGGGTGGGTCATAATGTTCTGGTGGTATGGGTGGCTCATAATGTTCTGGTGGTATGGCTAACTGGGTGGGTCATGATGTCCTTGTGGTATGGCTAACTGGGTGGGTCATGTTGTCCTGGTGGTATGGTTGGGTCATGATGTCCTGGTGGTATGGGTGGGTCATAATGTTCTGGTGGTATGGGTGGGTCATGTTGTCCTGGTGGTATGGGTGGGTCATGATGTCCTGGTGGTATTGGTGGGTCATAATGTTCTGGTGGTATGGGTGGGTCATAATGTCCTGGTGGTATGGGTGGGTCATAATGTTCTGGTGGTATGGGTGGCTCATGATGTTCTGGTGGTATGGGTGGGTCATAATGTTCTGGTGGTATGGCTAACTGGGTGGGTCATGATGTTCTGGTGGTGTGGCTAACTGGGTGGGTCATGTTGTCCTGGTGGTATGGGTGGGTCATAATGTTCTGGTGGTATGGCTAACTGGGTGGGTCATGATGTTCTGGTGGTGTGGCTAACTGGGTGGGTCATAATGTTCTGGTGATGTGGCTAACTGGGTGGGTCATAATGTTCTGGTGGTGTGGCTAACTGGGTGGGTCATGATGTTCTGGTGGTATGGCTAACTGGGTGGGTCATGATGTCCTTGTGGTATGGCTAACTGGGTGTGTCATGATGTTCTGGTGGTGTGGCTAACTGGGTGGGTCATGATGTTCTGGTGGTATGGCTAACTGGGTGGGTCATGATGTCCTTGTGGTATGGCTAACTGGGTGTGTCATGATGTTCTGGTGGTGTGGCTAACTGGGTGGGTCATGATGTTCTGGTGGTGTGGCTAACTGGGTGGGTCATGATGTCCTTGTGGTATGGCTAACTGGGTGGGTCATGATGTTCTGGTGGTGTGGCTAACTGGGTGGGTCATGATGTTCTGGTGGTGTGGCTAACTGGGTGGGTCATGATGTTCTGGTGGTATGGCTAACTGGGTGGGTCATGATGTCCTTGTGGTATGGCTAACTGGGTGTGTCATGATGTTCTGGTGGTGTGGCTAACTGGGTGGGTCATGATGTTCTGGTGGTGTGGCTAACAGGGTGGGTCATGATGTGCTATGGTATGGCTAACTGGGTGGGTCATACCAACAATGATTTATGTTTTTGGCTGGTCCAATGCAAATCTCGAATTGAATTTGTTTTTGAAATTGATGTAACAGACCGACTTCTGATAGGGTAGAGAGATGATCGAACTGTCATTTTTCTCGGTCACATAAACACTGAAATAACAGTGAGATAACTTTATACTAAGTGTCACCCTGTACGGCACAAATCGTCTGTCATTCTGTATGTATAGAACATAGCTCCCGCCAAACGATAAGAAGGACAAATTGAAAGAGAATCTTGTGATTTCGCTAGCTAAAGCGTTCGTGATTGCGTGCCTTCGTTCTCGATTCAGATAACAGCGCCATTTTGTGTGGTAGGGGTGGTAATATTTTACCGCTCACAATAAACATACAAAGAATAACATTTTGTTAAGCTTTTTGTTAACATTTTCTACACATTTTTATGGAAAATTTTATGTTTTACATTAGCATGCATTGCACGTGTTTTTTATGCAGCCAAAGGGATTTTTTAAATGATTGACATGCATACGATAACTTGGCCGAGATTCTGTCTTCATACAAAAATTATTCATCTTGTTATAAAATATTTTTTACACGAGAAGAAAAAAAGAAACACGACATGATATTTAAATGTGATTAAAATTTTGAGCATCTGGTGATTGAATTAAACTTTACCGACTAGACGACAGCTATCGCGTTAGATCGGTGAATGAAACTCCGGCAGACTAGCGAGGAGAAAGTTATAGTTACGTCCCCTGCGCTGGCAGACGATAAGGTCAGACTTGGACATTGTCTTACACTCAAGTCGGGACACGATGAGAGAACGGAAAGTTCCAGAAAACTGATGGAGCCCGGCCCCCGTGGGAACGTTGCTATCGTTATCGAGCGATCGAAGTGGTCTGTTCGTTGATTGTTCAGATACTTGCCCGTGGGTCGTCCTTCCCGCCCTCTGCCGGCATCGCACGTTTAGCAGACGATAGTTCACGCTTCAGCTGTTGGCGATGGAGATATGACGTGTTTATGTATGCCGTTGTGTCACGTGATGAAAATGTTTGAAACCTGCCTGTATCACGTGATGAGCTACGTCACAGAGACTGTCTTTATCACGTGATTAGACACGTCACTGAACCTATATCACGTGATTACCGCTAGCCGTTGTGCCCAGACTACAACCCCA
This sequence comes from Physella acuta, assembly GCF_028476545.2. NCBI lineage: Eukaryota > Metazoa > Mollusca > Gastropoda > Physidae > Physella > Physella acuta. The sequence continues at coordinate 158,643 of NW_026732387.1, read as the reverse complement.
CACCCCTCCTGAGGTCTGATAGTTCATTTGGCGCGTCCACGCTGGGACGGACACTAGGCACTAGAATCCTGGATACACTTAACTGCCGCACATCCACTAATACCCCCCACCCATTGTACCGTAGGACGTCCACTAATCCCCCCCCCACCCATTGTACTGCAGGACGTTCACTAACCCAGCCCACAGTAGCAGAGATAGAGCAGCAGGCACACAGCTATATGGACTTAAGGGCCCTCTAACAGCCCAATTAAGCTTAGAGGATTGGAACACACGCTGGCACTGGGCAGTTTAAAACTGTTTTCTGTGAACGAAAAAATACAACCATAACGGGAACAAGATTTTTTGGGCTTAGTTTCGGATATAGGTAGAATCTTGGTAACTAGATCATCAAAAGTACCTAATAGACATCACGCAGTAAACAGACACCACCACCAGACAACACCATCAGACACCACCACAAGACAACAACATCAGACACCACCACAAGACAACACCACCAGAAAACACCAGAAAACACCACCAGACAACAACACCAGACAACACCACAAGACACCACCACAAGACACCACCACAAGACACCACCACAAGACACCACCATACACCACCAGACAACACCACAAAACACCACCATACAACACCACCAGACAACACCACAAAACACCACCTGCCAACACCACGAAACACCACCATACAACACCACCAGACAACACCACAAGACACCACCACAAGACACCACCACAAGACACCACCACAAGACACCACCATACAACACCACCAGACAACACCAGACAACACCACCAGACAACACCACCAAACACCACCTGCCAACACCACGAAACACCACCATACAACACCACCAGACAACACCACAAGACACCACCACAAGACACCACCACAAAACACCACCACAAGACACCACCATACAACACCACCAGACACCACCAAACAACACCATCAGACACCACCATCAGACACCACCACAAGACAACACCACCAGACAACACCAGACAACACCACCAGACAACACCACAAGACAACACCACCAGACAACACCACAAGACACCACCATCAGACACCACCACAAGACATCACCACCAGACAACACCAGACAACACCACCAGACAACACCACAAGACAACACCACCAGACAACACCACAAGACACCACCAGACAACACCACCAGACAACACCACAAGACACCACCATACAACACCACAAGACACCACCACAAGACACCACAACAATACACCACCACCAGACACCACCACAAGACACCACCAGACAACACCACCAGACACCACCACCAGACACCACCACAAGACACCACCAGACAACACCACAAGACACCACCAGACAACACCACCAGACAACACCACCAGACAACACCACAAGACACCACCAGACAACACCACCAGACACCACCACAAGACACCACCAGACAACACCACCAGACACCACCACCAGACACCACCACAAGACACCACCAGACAACACCACAAGACACCACCAGACAACACCACCAGACAACACCACCAGACAACACCACAAGACACCACCAGACAACACCACCAGACACCACCACAAGACACCACCACAAGACACCACCAGACAACACCACCAGACAACACCACCAGACAACACCACCAAACAACACCACCAGACAACACCACAAGACACCACCACAAGACACAACCACCAGACACCACCACAAGACAACACCACAAGACAACACCCCAAGACAACACCACAAGACACCACCATCAGACAACAACACCAGACAACACCAGACTACACCAAACAAACACCAGCAGGAACACCATTAAACATCACTATACAACACCACCAAACACCACCAGAGAACACCAAACAACACCAGACAACACCACCAGACACCTCCAGACTACACCACCAGATAACAGCACACAGGCCATCAGAAAGACCACACCCAACAGACTCTACCCTCTCGTCAGTACAAAATGTCTCCATCTCTCACTATCGATGTCAGGGCCAGCCCCTACAACCTTTTATGACCTGACATTTATGACTGTCATGACAACTTATGCCCACACTCTTTACACTAGGGACTAGTCACGTGATGTTGTGACGTAATTACACGTGGTGGAAGTGACCAGAGTCCACTGTACTTTCCCACCATCCGCACTTTTCTTTTGCCTGTCAATAAAACTGTCGCTGGGAACTCATTTTATAACGAACAAGTACCGGCAAGCTCTTGACTAGGATAATGTTTAAATTGGCATTGTACTTTTTAGTTGAAACAATAGCATTAAAGTACCGAGTACAATAACATTAAAGTACCGAGTGCAATAACATTAAAGTACCGAGTACAATAGTATTAAAGTACCAAGTACAAAAGCATTAAAGTACCGAGTACAACAGTATTAAAGTACCGAGTACAATAGTATTAAAGTACCGAGTACAATACCATTAAAGTACCGAGTACAATAGCATTAAAGGACCGAGTACGATATCATTAAAGTTCTGAGTACAATAGTATTGAAGTACCGAGTACAATAGCATTAAAGTACTGAGTACAATAGTGTTAAAATACTGAGAACAAAATCACTAGAAATCTTGGGGATTTTTTAAACTGTCAATTTTTGGTCGTGTTCAGTTGAGTTCTGGTACCCGGCATTTCACCCAATGGGGTAGGTGGGTGGGTTGGGTTAGCTTAAACTGTATGAGTATCCAAACTTTTGAACAGTTTCACACAGGTGAGATTAATCTCATTGGTTTAGATTACTTATGATTGTACGGACAGAACCCTGAGTTAGACAACAGAAACCGATAGTCAAACGACAGACCGCCTGGGTATATGACAGACATCCCGCGGCACATGACAGACATCCAGCGTCACATGACAGATCCTTGAATTAGACGACAGACTGACCAATCAAATGACAGACATCCAGGGTCACATGACAGACCCTTGAAGCAGTTTTTCGCCTCTCTGCTTTCATCAAATTACACGATATTACCATCTAGTACCATTCACCAAGCGAAGCTAGTTACACTGCTCTGTACCCCAGCGCTACACCCATCAAATGACACACCACAACACCCACGCCACACCCATCAAATGACACACCCATCAAACAACACTTCCCTACATCCCAGATTTACAATCTATCACTACTTTCTTTCCGTCCGCATTCAACAGAAATATGTAGATCTACCTTACAGGTAATGTGCTCATTTCTCATCATTGACACCAAATACACGTTCTTATAGGGTAATCAAGAACCGCACCATTCAGAATTGTGGAGTCATGAACCACACCATTCAGAATTGTGGAGTCATGAACCGCACCATTCAGAATTGTGGAGTCATGAACCGCACCATTCAGAATTGTGGAGTCATGAACCGCACCATTCAGAATTGTGGAGTCATGAACCGCACCATTCAGTATTGTGGAGTCATGCTAGACTGCTGACTCTACACCGACTCAGACGCCCGTCAAATTGACAGTGAGCACACAAGACAGCTACTCACGCGTACCTGATGAAACCTGCACGGGCAATTAGCGACACCCACCTGGGCGATGACGTCACACAACGGAAATAAAACGGCAGGTGTTGATCTATAGTCCCATGCCAGGTAACTCACCCCTTGATTGAACACAGGACACGCAAACATCATTATACTCGCTATGGGAGGCGGAAAGTGTTTAGTCCAGGGTGGTCTAAGGAAAATCTGTTTGATAAATGTCACTGCCGTGTATCATTATTATCATTAATTTAAACATATAATTAATTAGATTATAACCTTTATAAGGCTATCAACTTTCGGTGTTATTGGTTTTTATTTTGTAATTAGCTTAGTGTCATTTCAAAATGTATGTGCGAGAGGTTATAATGGGAATATATGACGGCAAAGACACTGGACTTTACACTTGATCCTAGCTACAAGTGAACTCTACTTCACCTGTTTCACGGAACGCTATGGGACTAAACTTAACAGGGATCCTGTATACAAGCATAGTTCAGCTGTAAAGCTGCAGCTTAAAATTGTCTGTCAGTATTAAGGGTTGTCCTTCCAATTGAAATATTCACGTAAAAAACAAGAAGTAGCCGGAGCTTGGAAAAACCTTACCTCCTTTAACAGTACAATCCTCCTTTCTATGGTGAAATAAGTTGATCAACAATTAACAACTAATTAATTACACACAACACAATATTTACAATATTTCAATTGACTACTGCAGTATTTTTAGCTATATATTTTTTTTCAATAGGATTAATTAATTATTAAAGTACGAGTTAATTGAGTTCTAGTAAAATGAATACGTATTTTAATCACCAAGGTGAAGTTGGACAAGTTAGAAAAGTTGACACTAAATAGTTGAGTGAAAGTAGTTTTTTGTGAGTGGAGAGGTTTTCATTCATGAGTCGCGTCTCGTCGACATGCTGAGATCGTGAGCCGCTCGTGTGGCCCGTGTGTGGCTCACTTGTGGCTGGCTCAGTTTTACTTGAGTCGGCAGCACGGTGGGGAGGGGGCGGTTTACGAGGGAGGGTGCGGAGTGGGTGAAGAGGGAGGGCGTAGAGTAGTGTACGAGGGAGGGTGGGGAAGGGGTGTAAAAAGGAGGGTGGGGAGGGGATGGACAAGGGAGTGTGGGGAGGGGGTGTATTAGAGAGGGTGTGCAGGGGGTGTAAGCGGGAGGGTAGGGAGGAGGGTGTGGAGGGGTGTAGGAGGCAGGGTGAGGAGGGAGTGGGGAGGAGGATGGTAGGGGTGTATGAGGGAGTGTGGGGAGGGTGGGGAGGGGGTGTAGGATGGTGGGTAGGGGGTGTAGGAGGCAGAGTGGGGAGGGGGTGGGGAGGAGGGTTATGAGGGAGCGTGGTGATTAGGGTATGAGGGAGGTTGGGGAGGGGTGTACGAGGAGGTTGGATGGGGTGTAGGAGGGAGGGTGGGGAGGGGTGTAGGAGGGAGGGTGGGGTTCAATAACTGAGGCTAGAGAAAAGTGTAGTTGAGTGTGAATGAGAATTGGTAAAAACTGGGTGTAGATGTAAAGGAGAGAATTGTTGTAAATATGTATGCAGGTAAATGAGACATTTATAGTACATATGTATGTAGGTAAATGTACATGCAATTATTGTAAATATGTATGTAGGTAATGTAAATGAGAATTATTGTTAACCAACTTTTGGGTAAATGTGCTTGAGAAAATTATCATGAAACTAGGTTATATAATTGATAGGATATTGTAAAACTATGTGCAGGTAAATGAAATTTTAAGATTATGTTAGAACTGTTAGTTACTTTTTAAAATGAGTGATGTCGACTTTATAAAAGGTTAATTAATTACAAAATATGCAATTATATTGATGCTATAACATGATCAGCGAATTATTACAGATATCATTTATCTATGCAAATGTATGTTAATTTTGACCTATTTTTGTCACATTATCTGGCACAAAAATACATGGATCGTGATGAAGGTCGACCATTTACATAGCAGCAGCTGTTGAGTCTGATTGACAGCCGTCACTAGATCAGGTACACAAAGGTCAACCAAACGTAGAGTCTACCTCCATTGATGACCTGAATTCAAACCTTTTCATACAGACTCCCAATCTCATAAACCATACCCTTTAACATACAGACTTCCAATCTCATAAATTATTAACCCTTTAACATAGTCTTCCAATCTCATAAACCATTAACCTTTTAAAAGACAGACGTTCCATCTCAAAACATTACGCTATGAAAAGAGTTAAAGCTGATAAAAATTAGAAGCTGCATGATGATGCATCAAATGGTATTTTCAAGTCATCAGAATAAAAAAATAGCTGCATTCAAAAACAATGCAATTCAGATCTGCACATTGCTTTGTTTCCCAATTTTCTTATAAAATATCATCCTTTTTACTTTCTCGTATATACGTAGTATAGAGAAAGTATTGTAATCGTGCAAAAAAAAAATCGAGATTTTTACAAATCTCGACGTTTTACACCTCACTGATACGGAAAAACATAATTTTGTAATCTTGTCCGTATGTCTGTGTGTGTGTGTGTGTGTGTGTCTGTGTGTCTGTGTGTCTGTCTGTGTGTAAACACGATAACTTGAGTACCGTTACAGCTAGGTTGATGAAATTTCATATATAAGTATTATATCAAAATCGTAGATCCGTATCAACTTTTGAGCGATTTCCGATAACCGGAAGTGGTACTTTTTCTACTCTAAATTTTTCAAAGGCCTATAACTTGAGTACTAATTCAGATAGATAAATGAAGTTTCACATGTAAGTAAAAGATCTAATTCTCTACCTTCTATCAAATTTTGAGTAATTTCCGTTGACCGGAAGTACTAATTTACGCTATTTCCGATTTCTCAAAAAACGCATGTATATTTATAAAGTACTAATAATATTGCGCACTATTACGCACATTTGGTTTTGGTGCTCGCTTGGTGCGCAATTTTTTTTCTACTAGATTTTATTCTATTTTTAAAAGTTTAAGTAAACAAAAATCATGTCTATATTCCGAGTTGACATCCCACGTAGTGTTATATTAGAATATTCGAGAAAGTTTAGGGGAGATCACTCCCGGTTTATTTTCACATACAATTTCTTTCAGTTAATTCAAGAATCTCCATTTTTGGACTACATTAAACCTAAATTTAACAAACGAAACAAAACAGATAAATTTGGCTGCTGGATGTAGTGTATCCTTGTAAACAAGGCAGAGGCGTAGCGAGGGCAGGGCGGGGGCTGCGGACCGCACCGAGTGACACCATTTAGGGGGGTGACACCAAGTCAAAAAATAGCAAAATATACAGAAGAAAAATGCTTTTTGCCAGTTCCATTAATGATTAATTATAGTACAAATCGACAATTATTACAAGAGGGTGGGGTAACACCATGACGTAAACATGTTAACTATAGAGAAAACAGTGCTACATCCAATAGACTATAGACAAAATTGTTATGCAGTGATTAAAGCGTATACACATACATGTAAGCGCATGCGGCATATATTTAAATTATAGGCTTATTTAGGCCGACACACACACACATACACGCACACACACACATATACATTGTTTCTTTAGGGGGGGGTGACACCAAGAAATGCCGCACCGGGTGAAACCCGACCTAGCGACGCCACTGAAACAAGGGAACTAACAATTCATGCCAAGTAGTTTCCATGTACTGTTGTTGTTTATGAACTATATAAAGTGAGCGAAGATTCATCAGTCTTGATCTGACCACTAATGAGAAAAGAGCAATCGATACTATTTTGATCACAAATCAATCAGTGCTATTTATCACCATCAGCCATAAACCAACACTACAAATGTTGCACCGGATACAACTCAAATCACGGAAATATTCATTGAAGTTCAGCTTTCTCGAGCGGCTAGTGACACGATCAGCTTAAAGTTAAAATCAGAAGTTAACAAATAAATATTGATTGTTTCTTGTTAGCGGAATTTTTTTTTTGTTAAAGCAATAACCGAATGTATAACCCTAGTCAGTAATAAGGTGGAAAATAGCTTCTGAAGTCAATTACTCCGGTAGCCACTATAATCGATTACTCCAATATCCACTATAATCGATTACTCCAGTAGCCACTATAATCGATTACTCCAGTAGCCACTATAATCGATTACTCTAGTAGCCACTATAATCGATTACTCCATTAGCCACTATAATTGATTTCTCCATTTGGCTCCACCCCATTCAACCAAACGTGTTTGACAACTATCTTGAAGCAAGACATTTACCTGTCTTGTCTGTGTCTTCAAGCGTGACACATGTCTTGTAGGTGGGGAATTTAAAATTCTGTGGAGGGTTTCAGGAACTTCCCTTAAGTATCGTGCGGGTCATCAATATTTAAACAACCTTACTTTGTTATGCTTTATTCTATCGTGTGACTGTACTCTTCGGTCGAATGATATAAATGTTGAGTATTATATCAATATGAAAGATAATTATTATAGTGGGTCTAAAACAATATTTTGGATGGGAATAGCATACGACGACCAATAACGGATATTGCTAAAAAGTCTTAATATGCTGTTATAAAATCTAAAATATATGTTGACGGCCAAGAAGGTGCACCGAAACAGATGAAGGATTAGGGTTGAGTTTTAGGATCCATTTAAGTGCTGAGATGAGTGAGAGATGTGTGTCTGTGTGTGTGTGTCTGTGTGTGTCTGTGTGTGTGTGTCTTTGTGTCTGTGTGTCTGTGTGTGCCTGTGTATGTTTGTGTGTGTGTGTCTGTGTGCGTGTGTCTTTGTGTCTCTGTACGCATCTGTGTGTGTGTGTTTACAGTGAGACAGAGAGGCCGACAAAGAGAGGGAGAGAGTAAGCCGTAGATCCTTAAATGAGAGAAACAAAAAGTAAACTTATGATCTCCAGATGAGCACTATTTGGCCATGCTAAAACTGGCACAAGCTCGCTGTCCCAATATTGACAGTTTTGTTTGGGGGGGGGGGCATGCCCGGGGAGAGGGTCGGTTCAAACACCTCATTACTCACGCCACTGAAACATGTTAAAAAATACTCTACTATCAATCATATAACCCGAGGCAGCTTAGAAAAAAATTACTTTTGTTTTCCATCTCATCAAAACAAAAGTTCCATGGCTTCCATGTATCCCTACCAGGACGAGACGGCCACAATTTGCTAAATCTGGAAACATGGTAAATCTGGACTGGTAAACACATGCGTTAAAACCTGAATCTCCTCAGTTACGTAAAGCTGTTTCCTGTGTTAAATTTTCAACACCTGAGTTCACGCGAGAGGTAATAAATATGTTATACCTGGGCTATTAAAATAATTTGTGGCGAGCCACGTGCGACCAATAAAATCCACACAGTTTACACAAAACGTTAAAATCTACAAGTTTAAGATGGAAAATGTTGAGTTTAATAATTAAAAAAAAATCAACATTGAAATGTTCTCCAGAACAGAGCACACTGAGTTCATGTGAGTGGCAAAAAACTAACTCATTGTCTTTAACGTCATGTCTTTTACTCTAAACTACAAACATTTTGACAAGACCAGTCAAAGCATTAGACTTTTAAAAAAAAAAGACAAACTGATCAATTTACCAGCAAAGATATTCAAGTAGAATTGTGTATCGCTCGGTTAGACATAGACATAATGACAACAATTCAGTTATTTGATGACGACATATCTAAGTAAATAAGTGATTGATTAAAATATATAAACACAAAGTATGTTGTATTTCCGATAATCAGGCAGAAGCCTTCAGTCGAAACATTACTTCAGTGTCACACCCTTCGCCGCTCCACGCGATAAAAATGGTGATGTGTAAGTCCTATTCCGTATAAAAGTCAATAGCCACTGCGATACTACCAATAGCTTACAGTATCGACAGCACTAGTATAGTAATGGCAAGATGATAATAGCAAGCTCATAGCTATAGCGTTACTACAGTATCGACAGTACTAGTATAGTAATGTCAAGATATATTAATTACCAATACCATATAAGTAGTTACACTAAGTCTCATCTTTTAAATTGAATGTTTGTAAACATAATTTTTTTTAACAACTACATCTACTCACTTTACGTTTCCAATCAGTAACTCGGTGTGGTCGGGTCGGATAAGCTCACGGTTGCTGAACCGAGGAGTCCCGAGTTCGAATCCCCGGGCAAATGAGGCTCGGTAGGACAGCCTCTCTTCAAGGAGAGACAACTCCAAAATGTAACAACTGCTGCCTTGTAGTTTGTTCTTGCTTGAACAAAGGCTATGGAAGCAAATCAAGAAAAAAAAAAGTAAGCTTAACGGAGTCAACGGCACATATAGCGCATAACTAGTTGACACGTAATACTTAATTATGTTGGACAAAATCCCTTCCAACACTGGAATTAAGGAAGAAGACGAAAAGATTCCATACATTATCTATTGCGACATCAATATAGTCTACGTTGTTTTTAGCTAAACCTTCCAATAATAACAAAATATATAAATTATGTATATATGTGAAATAATAAGATAAAATATGTTTACTACATATTTACAACGATGTTTACATTGTGGTGTGCATAAAAAAAAATCTGGCTGTCTACGCCCCTAAATCTGGTTACCCCAGACCCTATAATCTTCATTAAATTAATCCGTGTAATTTTATACCAGATCCTTCTCAATACATGCACTTTTGTGGATCTGTTGGTCGCAGTGAGCTGCGTGTTCTATTAACAAAGTCCAGCCGCCCCTACATGACCCACCAGCTGTTCCACCCACCCAGCCACCCCCCCCCCAGCCACCACCCACCCACCCAGCCACCCCTCCCCCCTGATCAGCTTGTTGTTAGAGGCTAACTGTCTTCTCCCAGCTGTCATCACACACTCTCGGGCCATCACCGACCGGTCCGTGACGTCACACAGTTAGACGGCTCAATCTGTGCTTTAACCCACCTGCCGAATCTAGTCGGCAATCTTCCAGACACTATGGCGTGTCATTTTAAATGTCAATCTGACGTAGCGTCTGACGATGACGTCACTTCCTTTCAAACACAATCGCGACATGATCAGAATTTAGTTCAATTTATTTCCCAAACTTTTTTTTAGAGCGGTGGGAATGGCTTTGGTTATCTCCCCTGTCCTGTGTAGTCACTAACATGGGAGGCTAGCGAGGTTGTTCGTGCAGACAAGACGATTGGTGCCATTTTAAAATCATATTTTGTTCACGTGATTGGCATTACCATTTTTGGAACCCACTCACCAGTTGTAAAGTCAGCGAAATATGACTGTGTGGTTAAGTCATACCAACCATTTGTACGCCGTGTGGTTAAGTTATACCAACCATTTGTACGCCGTGTGGTTAAGTCAAACCAACCATTTGTACGCCGTGTGGTTAAGTCAAACCAACCATGTGTACGCCGTGTGGTAAATCAAACAAACCATGTGTACGCTGTGTGGTAAATCAAACCAACCATTTGTACGCCGTGTGGTTAAGTCAAACCAACCATGTGTACGCTGTTTGGTAAATCAAACCAACCATGTGTACGCTGTGTGGTAAATCAAACCAACCATTTGACGCTGTGTGGTAAATCAAACCAACCATGTGTACGCTGTGTGGTAAATCAAAAAACCATGTGTACGCTGTGTGGTAAATCAAACCAACCATGTGTACGCTATGTGGTAAATCAAACAAACCATGTGTACGCTGTGTGGTAAATAAAAAAAAACATGTGTACGCTGTGTGGTAAATCAAACCAACCATTTGTACGCTGTGAGGTAAATCAAACCAACCATTTGTACGCTATGTGGTTAAGTCAAACCAACATTTTGTACAGGCCGATGCCTTATTGAAGGGGTGGGGTGGCTGGGTTGAAGATCTTAGAACTACCAACTACTGAAGGCCTGAGTTCGGACCCCAGGGAAGATGAGGCTGGGGGACAGCAACCTATCAACTCCATATTCAAACAACCGTTGCATTATAGTTATAAGCAGGGGTCTACGGACCATACGGCGCATAACACGTTACACTAACTACATTATAGCGTTGTCGTATATCCATGTTAACATTACATTCAATCAAGAACGAAGAAGGTGTCTTATTTGTGTACGTCACATTAATTATTCCGTTGTTGGATAGCTAATGTGTACGACAAACTGATTATTGCGTACAACTGATATGTACGTCAAATATATCAGTTTGTATAGATCAATGCCTTATGTGAATTTCAAATAAAGGATTTTGCATAGATTAGCATGGTGAATGTGTATGTCAATTACTACTGTTGTAGATCAGAGGCGTAGCGAGGTCGGGGCGGGGGGTGCGGACCGCACCGGGTGACACCATTTAGGGGGCTGAAACTTAGGCAAAAATAAAAATTGTAAAATTTACAATTTTATCACGTTTGTATCACGTTTTTAAATTTTAAAAAATTCGCAACATTTTTTAATTAAATAGATTTTTTTTTTCATAATTTAGGCCATCCATAAAATATTGGCCAAGCAAAAATATTTATAGGCCAACGATTGGATAAAAAATAAGGGCCATCGAAAATTGTGTTGGCTAACAAATATGCGATGCTTCAATGTAATTATTCATAATAACAGTTATTCATAAGAAACACATCTCTTTGATAAAGTTTTTGTTTAAAATGAAATTTTAAATTCTAATTATCTTAGCTGCGCCCTTGAGTTAAAAGGAAACATTTTTAGATTCATTTCTATACAGTGTAAAAAAGAAATTTGTGTTAAAAAAATCTGTGTAAATAAACTAATTGGCGAGGGGTCAGGGGGATTTTCAATCTGAGGTGAAAAAAAAATGTTTCCAGAAATAGCAGATTGGCTAGAATACGTGACCAGAATTAATGAACACTTGATGTATTTGGTGTGAGATATGTTAAACTGCTCATTGATAGGTTAAAGGCTATATGTTGGTCAGTAGCTGGTTATATTCTATACGGTAACGTGCTGGTGTGGGTGTTGTTGAGTAATGACTTACTTTAAAACTAGGGCACACTTGCTGTGACGAGTTAGCCGATCACACTGCTCCAACTCGCTTTCATTCAATTCACCGAAATGCTACACAGTTTTAGTCCTTTTATTTAGTTCACGAATACACAAGTCAACATAACACACTACACGCTGTCTGGCCTACATATCCCCCTTACAATCATTCACACAGCTTTTACACACACACACACACATTCGACCTAGGGGAAACAATACATAAACACATGGGTGAACTCAACACACACTACCCCTGATATCTAGACTATTCTAATCTGACCTTCAATGACACATAACACATACTCTCTAAAACTTGTGTCGCTAATAGGGCTTGTAAGTCTCGGTCTCTTTCGCTTAAAATTTGAAGTCTCGTTTGTCAGGCAGAAATAAAAATTTTCGAACTAAATTAATTGTTGAAAACGTGATTTTACATAGATAACAAAAACACAAAAACATGGCGACTTATTGTTCCTAGGCATCCACGATTACCCACAATGTAATAATTATGTAAATGTTACTAATATAAAAATCAAATTAAGTACTGGCAGGCCTAGTCTGATAACATTATACTAATACTTTTACTACGTCTAGGACAATCTGTTACGGATTTGAATAAATAATAACCAACTGTACGCTTCTTTAAAAATAAATCATGATTTTACGTAGGCTATATTTTTCTTTAAGTTATCCTATATCTATCATTATCATTGTACACGATTTCAAATAAACTTAACAATACCGTTAGTAACTTTGCTATTAATTTTTACCGTTTTAATAAAAATATTCGCATTTGATTTGAAAAATACTATGAGAACGAAAAGTTGGTGACCTACTTACAAGCCCTATTGTCAAACGAAATATTTCGATTATAAATCCTTGCACAGTTGTTAAAAAAAAAACTGAAAAAAAAAATTAAAATTGTGTTTATCCCACTTATAATATGGTAAGTGGCTGTACATTTAAAATTGTTTTCTTAAAGTATTATCAAACTACCAAAAAAACTACCAAATAGTGTTTATATTTCTGTTTAAAACTTTAAGTTTCTATAAAAAAAATGTATTGGTAAAAGATTTGGCGAATGTCTACTCATTAGCTCCGGCGATCTGTCACCCTCACTCCCCCCCCCCCCTCTACTTTCATGGTGTCAGCCGGCGCCTAAGGACGTACGTACATGTAATAGGCTATTAAGCTGGCTAGAGACATAGGCTTCCTTATTTCAATTCTCAATATGTGGTTTTGTGTCATCCTCTTGAAAATTGTCACCCTGGGCGATCCGCCCCCCCCCCTCCCCCCAGCTCACGCCTTATGATTAAAATGTGAAGCTATTGGGTCTACCCAATAGCACGTGACTGTCGTGCACGTGACCTTGATATTCTCGACAAAATAAGGATGTTCTAGGTCATCTTCACTCAAAGAGAAATCTTACTTCTGCTAGTAGTACCTCGTTTAACATGCCTCGGCTATATATAGACACACGTGATTATGTGAAGAAAAATATGTTTAAAATTTTGCTGTTTTCCTCCTTTTGTGAGGTTTCCCTTTAAAATACTAACTGGCTTTTGTTGCTAGTCTTTATATTTAATTATGTTGCTGGTAAGGTTATTGGCAAGGTTTTAATTGGTAAGTAGGTTACTGGTAACTAGTTTACTGGTAAGTAGGTTACTGGTAACTAGTTTACTGGTAAGTAGGTTACTGGTAACTAGTTTACTGGTAAGTAGGTTACTGGTAATTAGGTTACTGGTAAGTAGGTTACTGGTAAGTAGGTTACTGGTAAGTAGGTTACTGGTAAGTAGGTTACTGGTAAGTAGGTTACTGGTAAGTAGGTTACTGGTAAGTAGGTTACTGGTAAGTAGGTTACTGGTAAGTAGGTTACTGGTAACTAGGTTACTGGTAAGTAGGTTACTGGTAAGTAGGTTACTGGTAACTAGGTTACTGGTAAGTAGGTTACTGGTAACTAGGTTACTGGTAAGTAGGTTACTGGTAAGTAGGTTACTGGTAAGTAGGTTACTGGTAAGTAGGTTACTGGTAACTAGGTTACTGGTAAGTAGGTTACTGGTAAGTAGGTTACTGGTAAGTAGGTTACTGGTAAGTAGGTTACTGGTAAGTAGGTTACTGGTAAGTAGGTTTCTGGTAAGTAGGTTACTGGTAAGTAGACTACTGGTATGTAGGTTACTGGTAAGTAGGTTACTGGTAAGTAGGTTACTGGTAAGTAGGTTACTGGTAAATAGGTTACTGGTAAATAGGTTACTGGTAAGTAGGCTACTGGAAAATAGGTTAGTGGTAAGTATGTCACTGACAAGCAGGTCACTGGTAAGTAGGTTACTGGTAAATAGGGTACTGGTAAGTAGGTTACTGGTAAGTAGGTTACTGGTAAGTAGGTTACTGGTAAGTAGGTTACTGGTAAGTAGGCTACTGGGAAATAGGTTAGTGGTAAGTATGTCACTGACAAGAAGGTCACTGGTAAGTAGGTTAAATAGGTTCCTTGTATTTCCTGGTCAGCAGCAGAGTGTTTAGTTTGACCTTGTTAAACTATTTTTTCCTGACGTATTTAAACAACAGTGGCTAAAAGTTCTACATTGAGTAGCAATATTTTTTTAACCATTGGTTTAATTTTTTTTTATCTACTGCTGACAATCTGCGAGCTGTACTCAAACTATGGCAGCCAACACAATTCGGACATCTAAAACAGAGCACCATTTTAGCCAGACGTGACGTAATTCGCTTGCCTAAAATATTTGATCTCAAGCTACATATTCATCGCCTTCTAGTATTTCAGCATTCTCGAAAAGTCTATAAATAGATTAGCCTATGTGTACTTAAAATAAAGAAGGGCACCCAACTAAAATTGTGCATATAGAAACCGGATCAGATAACCGGCTATCTTGTCTGTCCTATTCGTCGAGCCGGATATTTCGTTCATTAACTGTCTTTGATCCCGATGTACCGTTCTGTTTTAAGTATCGGATGAGCTTTAAAGCAACATAATTAATGTTTAAACAAGAGATTAAACGATTGGCCGATGCCTGAGACAACAAAATTCTAGTCTAGCGCCGCGTTATCCCATCGGTCAGCTCAGATTTGTTAAATATGTTTTACTTTGGAACTTCTGGGTCTGTGGTGCAGATCCATTGTACAGAGCAAAATTTTAAATACAGGCTGGGAAAATGACGAATGTTCTTGCACTACTAAAATAAATTGTGAAATTCGAATGTAATTTTAAAGTTGGCACAAAGGATTCCATGAAAAGTACTTTAATATTAAATCAACTTAATAATATTGAGTACTCTAAATGCATGGATCGTTTAGTTCTTAAAGAAATGGAATCTCTGCAAGTCTGATCTGTGTTCTAAACTATAAGTGGCCGACGTCTGCTAGTCAGAAAGCATTGGCGTATTGAAGTGGTAGATCTATATCTAGATTTACCTTCTGTATAATGAAACATACAATTGAGTGTGTTTTTTACTTTCTCGTATACGAAGTAAAGAGAAAGTATTGTAATCGTGCAAAAAAAATCGAGATTTAGGCAAATCTCGACGTTTTAAACCTCCCTGAGTCGGAAAAACATACTTTTGCAATCTTGTCCGTATGTATCTCAGACTCTCTCTCTCTCTCTCTCTCTCTCTCTCTCTCTCTCTCTGTGTGTACGTGTAAACACGATAACTTGAGTACCGTTACAGCTAGGTTAATAAAAATTCATACAAAAGTATTATATCAAATTTGTAGTTGTGTCAACTTTTCAGCGATTTCCGATAACCGGAAGTGGAGTTTATTCTACCTTCATTTTTTCAAAAGCCTATAACTTGAGTACTGTTTCAGATAGATAAATGAAATTTAAAATGTAAGTAAAAGATCTAATCCTCTGCCTTCTATCAAATTTTGAATAATTTACGTTGACCGGAAGTAGAAATTTACACTATTTCCGATTTCTCAAAAAAAACGCATGTGAATTTATAAAGTACTAATAATATTCCGCACAATTATACACATTTTGTTTGGCGTCCACTTGTTGCGCAATTCTTTTTTTCTACGAGATTTTATTCCATTCTAAAAAGTTTAAGTAATTAAAAATGGATTTAAAAAGTGTCTATATCCTGAGTTGCCATCCCCAACAGTGTTATATAAAAAATATTCGAGGAAGTTTAGGGAAGATCAATCCCGGTTAATTTTTTCTCTAATTATCTTCTCTTAATGGTTTTAACCTGTTTTTTTTTTGCTGATTGATGGGGCAGTTTTTATTTGAATATTCTTTCATCATAAATATTCAATACACGTTTTGTTATGAACATTTTATTACAATAAACTAGTTCACTTGTTTCTGGCAAAGGTGCTAACTAATGTTGACCAACCTGTGTTAACTTAATGTTAACCAACCTGTGTTAACTTAATGTTGACCACCAACCTGTGTTAACTTAATGTTGACCACCAACCTGTGTTAACTTAATGTTGACCAACCTGTGTTAACTTAATGTTAACCAACCTGTGTTAATGTTGACCAACCTGTGTTAACTTAATGTTAACTAACCTGTGTTAACTTAATGTTGACCAACCTGTGTTAACTTAATGTTAACTAACCTGTGTTAACTTAATGTTGACCACCAACCTGTGTTAACTTAATGTTGACCACCAACCTGTGTTAACTTAATGTTGACCACCAACCTGTGTTAACTTAATGTTGACCAACCTGTGTTAACTTAATGTTAACTAACCTGTGTTAACTTAATGTTGACCAACTTGTGTTAACTTAATGTTAACCAACCTGTGTTAACTTAATGTTGACCAACCTGTGTTAACTTAATGTTAACCAACCTGTGTTAATGTTGACCAACCTGTGTTAACTTAATGTTAACTAACCTGTGTTAACTTAATGTTGACCAACCTGTGTTAACTTAATGAAAACCAACCTGTGTTAATGTTGACCAAACTGTGTTAACTTAAAGCTGACTAATCAAGATTTGTTCAAGTGACCTATCTCTCCTAATCAGGAAATGTTTGCACCACCAGTTAAGATGATTATCGGAGATTAGTGGAGATTAGCAGAGATTACTTTAAGATTAGTTGGTCTATTAAGGGTTCCAAGGTCATAAGAAGCAAAGTTGTATCTACTTGTCTGATGTACCTCGCGGTGAAATATGGCTTCACTGTGTGAGGCTTGGAGAGGTCTCATACGAGATGAGGGGGTCACGTGACATTGTGTGACATGTGACATCAGGGGATCAGTGGTGACATCGGCTGACGTAAGGTAACACGGGGTCAGCAAATCAACGGTTGGTAATTTAAAGTGACATCAGATCAGGTAAATTACACGTGCCAAGTGGTGACATCAGGTGATAGTGTGTGCAGTGAGTTGTGTCAGGTGACTTGTAGTGACACGTGGTGACATCCAGTAACATCAGGTGACTTATGGAGACTTGTGGTGACACGTTGTGACACGTGGTGACATGTGGTGACACGTGGTGACATGTGGTGACATCCAGTAACATCAGGTGACTTATGGAGACTTGTGGTGACACGAGGTGACACGTGGTGACACGTGGTGACACGTGGTGACATGTGGTGACATCCAGTAACATCAGGTGACTTATGGAAACTTGTGGTGACACGTGGTGACACGTGGTGGCACGTGGTGACATGTGGTGACATCCAGTAACATCAGGTGACTTATGGAGACTTGTGGTGACACGAGGTGACACGTGGTGACACGTGGTGACACGTGGTGACATGTGGTGACATCCAGTAACATCAGGTGACTTATGGAAACTTGTGGTGACACGTGGTGACACGTGGTGGCACGTGGTGACACACGGTGACACGTGGTGACACGTGGTGACATCCAGTATCTTTAAGTTCCAGCCGCCAGGTTCCTACCACCAAAACACCACTAGCCCACCTCACCAAAACACAACTAGCCCACCTCACCAAAACACCACTAGCCCACCTCACCAAAACACCACTAGCCCACCTCACCAAAACACCACTAGCCCACCTCACCAAAACACCACTAGCCCACCTCACCAAAACACCACTAGCCCACCTCACCAAAACACCACTAGCCCACCTCACCAAAACACAACTAGCCCACCTCACCAAAACACCACTAGCCCACCTCACCAAAACACCACTAGCCCACCTCACCAAAACACCACGAGCCCACCTCACGAAAACACCACTAGCCCACCTCACCAAAACACCACTAGCCCACCTCACCAAAACACCACTAGCCCACCTCACCAAAACACCACGAGCCCACCTCACCAAAACACCACTAGCCCACCTCACCAAAACACAACGAGCCCACCTCACCAAAACACCACTAGCCCACCTCACCAAAACACCACTAGCCCACCTCACCAAAACACCACTAGCCCACCTCACCAAAACACAACGAGCCCACCTCACCAAAACACCACTAGCCCACCTCACCAAAACACAACGAGCCCACCTCACCAAAACACAACGAGCCCACCTCACCAAAACACAACGAGCCCACCTCACCAAAACACCACTAGCCCACCTCACCAAAACACCACTAGCCCACCTCACCAAAACACCACGAGCCCACCTCACCAAAACACAACGAGCCCACCTCACCAAAACACAACGAGCCCACCTCACCAAAACACCACTAGCCCACCTCACCAAAACACAACGAGCCCACCTCACCAAAACACCACGAGCCCACCTCACCAAACGGCCTTTAATTTATGACTGGGCCAACATTTAACCAAGCAGGCGAGGAAAAAAACCGTGCAATAAAACTTATACAATCATTATACAAAACATACCATGTAAATCTTGCAGACAAGGTAAAGTACAGTCAACTTTTATACTGCTAGCAAAACAATGATTGAATTACAGTACATCCTACTCTGACGGGTACCTGACTCACGTTAGGGAAACTCAAAGCAGTTGGGTAAAGTGCTGACCATACTATCCCCATGTATGCCGTTGTCGTTGAAATAGATGAACTCTACTTCATCTGCCCGTTGTGTTTTGGGCATGAATTAGAACAGAGTGTGAGAACCCTGAACTACGCCCTTAAGGTTTCCTGGTTATGTTAGACAAAACCTTAGCCTACGTCCTACGTCCATAAGGTAACTCCTCGTGTTAGACTGAGTCCAGACCTACGTTCTACGTCCCTTAAAGCCAACAAATACATCCAACAACGTAGCTCTGTCATGCTGATGTGGTACCTCTATATATAAAAGCAGCAGACTGTCATACAACAAGGAAACGTTGTTTTTTTCCCTTCAGTTTTTTAATTGAACTTGTAACGAATACGTCATCATCTCTTTCAAGTGCGCCATGCTAGTGTCTGGATACAAATTCAGCATCAGGTTAGTGACGTCATATTACGTGTATTTATAGAAACTTTCATTTGATTGCAGCTTTTAAAGGTTGTATACGAGTCTCAGGAAAGTACAGATGTTTATTGTTTTATTGTATGAACATACAATGGGAAAACGGCAGAAGGAGCCAGTTGAGATCGTGTGCGTGTTGGTTTACTCACGTACAATCGTGGACCACACCTACACACACGTGCATTGGTGACGTGAGTGGTGAGTTATGACATGCTTTGTTTTCAGACATCATACAACTTCAGCGTCAACAGCAACATTAGCAGACACAAATATTCCGCTATACCATCTTCTAACTACTTCAATACGGAAAAAGACTTAATGCATTAATTTTATATATATGTATTATATATATATATATATATATATATATATATATATATATATATATATATATATATATATATATATATATATATATATATAGAGAGAGAGAGAGAGAGAGAGAGAGAGAGAGAGAGAGATAGAGTTACTTTTTCTTTGTCAAATTTCTAACTATATATACTTTTTGTGAGTCTACGTAAAGCGACACTTTTATATTGTTACCGTTAATTTTCGGTCAAATCTAGAATGGGTTACTTTAGCTTTCAGGCTATAAATCTGTCCGAGGGCGAAAAATAGTACAGGGGACCATCCGTGAAATTGCGCAATGGATGACGTCATATCCTGCCGTTAGGTACCTTGTCGTATCACATAACTAACGTCATCTGACACATGATCACCGGGGGTGAACAGTTGGTGATGGACGCTGTATATCTTCACTGGACTGTTTTGGTCCAATATGTGACATAAAACTTATGTTTTAGTCAGTCACCAATATGTGCCATAAACCTTATGTTTTGTTAGTCAGCAATATGTGCCATAAACCAAACCATAGTTTCCTCTCCTAAATACAGGCTGTGAAAGCTTTCTAAACTACTAGAACATTATAGCATACAGTCATATACACACATTTTATACATATATATATATATATATATATATATATATATATATATATATATATATATATATATATATATATATATATATACATATATATATATATGTATATATATATATATATATATATATATATATATATATATATATATATATATATATATATATATATATATATATATATATATATATATATATATATACATATATAGGCTATGCGACTCAACTACCAGGCTAAGTCCTCTTGATACGACAGCTTGTCGCAGCTTACAGTCCACCTACTCACCACAAACACGATCCTGTCTGACGTCACTGTAGCAGACCATCTGGAATATTCTCACCACCTCAGTATGGTGTAGGATCTGTATTTTACAATAGCCGAAAATGTAGAGATTTTAAAATAAAGGGAAAAAAATCCTTGCAGATGATGAATTACGGGTCAGATTTTTTTTTCTCATCTGTTCTGAGCCATAGAATATCTATACATTAATTTGCAGATTTTAAAATACATTTCCTGTACTTTACATAAATAGATGCGTAAAAAAATATTAGGTTCGTATCCTAGTTAATGTGTTTTTTGCTTTTTTGCTTTATCACATTTTTTGTGTGCTAAAATGCAAGAAATGGGATAATTATCATCTTGTTTTTCTTTTCAAGCGTAGGATTAGAAAAGTTCTTGATATATCTAGAGCAGTGGTTCTTAATCTGGGTCCGATAGGACCCCAGGGGTTTGGCGAAGGTCAAGACACACACACACCCGAAATATGATTCACGGTCGGATTTTGTCATTGCGGACGATAGAACTCTAGGAGGGTTCGGTGAATGCGCATATAAAACTGGGGGGTTCAATCCTACGAAAAACGTTGAGAATAATTGATCTAGAGAGATAATAGAAAACAACAGGAGATATTGGAAGGTGATAAGATGTGATAGAATTTCAGTTAACCCAGCAAAGATCTACTTTCACAGCTAGACGACCAACTGCCCCAGCTAGATGACCAACTTTCCCAGCTAGATGACCAGCTCTCAAAGCTAGATGACCAACAGTCCCAGCTAGATGACCAACTGTCCCAGCTAGATGACCAACTGTCCCAGCTAGATGACCAACTGCCCCATCTAGATGACCAAATGTCAAAGCTAGATAACCAACTATCACAGCTAGATGACCAACTGTCCCAGCTAGATGACCAATTGTCCCAGCTAGATGACCAACTGTCCCAGCTAGATGACCAACTGACCCAGCTGGATGACAAACTGTCCCAGCTAGATGACCAACTGTCCCAGCTAGATGACCAACTGTCCCAGCTAGATGACCAACTGTCCCAGCTAGATGACCAACTGTCCCATCTAGATGACCAAATGTCCCAGCTAGATGACCAACTATCACAGCTAGATGACCAACTGTCCCAGCTAGATGACCAACTGTTCCAGTTAAACCAACTGTCACAGCTAGATGACCAACTGTCCCAGCTAGATGACCAACTATCACAGCTAGATGACCAACTGTCCCAGCTAGATGACCAACTGTTCCAGTTAAACCAACTGTCACAGCTAGATGACCAACTGTTCCAGCTAGATGACCAATTGTCCCAGCTAGATGACCAACTGTCCCAGCTAGATAACCAACTATCACAGCTAGATGACCAACTGTGACAGTTAGATGACCAACTGTCCCAGCTAGATGACCAACTGACCCAGCTAGATGACCAACTGTTCCAGTTAGACCAACTGTCACAGCTAGATGACCAACTGTCCCAGCTAGATGACCAACTGACCCAGCTAGATGACCAACTGTCCCAGCTAGATAACCAACTGTCCCAGCTAGATGACCAACTGACTCAGTTAGATGACCAATTGTCCCAGCTAGATGACCAACTTTCACAGCTAGATGACCAACTGTCCCAGCTAGATGACCTACTGTCCCAGCTAGATGACCAACTGTCCCAGCTAGATGACCAACTGTCCCAGCTAGATGACCAATTGTCACAGCTAGATGACCAACTGACTCAGTTAGATGACCAATTGTCCCCAGTTAGAAGACCAACTGTCCCAGCTAGATGACCAACTGACCCAGCTAGATGACCAACTGTTCCAGCTTGATGAACAACTGTCCCAGCTAGATGACCAACTGTTCCAGCTAGATGACCAACTGTCACAGCTAGATGACCAACTGTCCCAGCTAGATGACCAACTGCCCCAGCTAAATGACCAACTGTTCCAGTTAGACCAACTGTCACAGCTAGATGACCAACTGTTCCAGCTAGATGACCAACTGTCACAGCTAGATGACCAACTGTCCCAGCTAGATGACCAACTGTCCCAGCTAGATGACCAACTGTCCCAGCTAGATGACCAACTGCCCCAGCTAAATGACCAACTGTTCCAGTTAGACCAACTGTCACAGCTAGATGACCAACTGTTCCAGCTAGATGACCAACTGTTCCAGCTAGATGACCAACTGTTACAGCTAGATGACCAACTGTTCCAGCTAGATGACCAACTGTCACAGCTAGATGACCAACTGTCCCAGCTAGATGACCAACTGTCCCAGCTAGATGACCAACTGACCCAGCTAGATGACCAACTATCCCAGCTAGATGACCAACTGTCCCAGCTAGATGACCAACTGTCCCAGCTAGATGACCAACTGTTACAGCTAGATGACCAACTGTTCCAGCTAGATGACCAACTGTCACAGCTAGATGACCAACTGTCCCAGCTAGATGACCAACTGTCCCAGCTAGATGACCAACTGTCCCAGCTAGATGACCAACTGTCACAGCTAGATGACCAACTGTCCCAGCTAGATGACCAACTGTCCCAGCTAGATGACCAACTGTCCCAGCTAGATGACCAACTGCCCCAGCTAGATGACCAACTGT
This sequence comes from Physella acuta, assembly GCF_028476545.2. Classification (NCBI taxonomy): domain Eukaryota; kingdom Metazoa; phylum Mollusca; class Gastropoda; family Physidae; genus Physella; species Physella acuta. The sequence continues at coordinate 135,008 of NW_026732387.1, read as the reverse complement.
TCCAGTTAGACCAACTGTCACAGCTAGATGACCAACTGTTCCAGCTAGATGACCAACTGTTCCAGCTAGATGACCAACTGTTACAGCTAGATGACCAACTGTTCCAGCTAGATGACCAACTGTCACAGCTAGATGACCAACTGTCCCAGCTAGATGACCAACTGTCCCAGCTAGATGACCAACTGTTCCAGTTAGACCAACTGTCACAGCTAGATGACCAACTGTCCCAGCTAGATGACCAACTGTCCCAGCTAGATGACCAACTGCCCCAGCTAGATGACCAACTGTTCCAGTTAGATGACCAACTGTTACAGCTAGATGACCAACTGTTCCAGCTAGATGACCAACTGTCACAGCTAGATGACCAACTGTCCCAGCTAGATGACCAACTGTCCCAGCTAGATGACCAACTGTTCCAGTTAGACCAACTGTCACAGCTAGATGACCAACTGTCCCAGCTAGATGACCAACTGTCCCAGCTAGATGACCAACTGTCCCAGCTAGATGACCAACTGTCCCAGCTAGATGACCAACTGTCCCAGCTAGATGACCAACTGTCCCAGCTAGATGACCAACTGTCCCAGCTAGATGACCACCTGTCCCAGCTAGATGACCAACTGTTCCAGTTAGACCAACTGTCACAGCTAGATGACCAACTGTCCCAGCTAGATGACCAACTGTCCCAGCTAGATGACCAACTGTCCCAGCTAGATGACCAATTGCCCCAGCTAGATGACCAACTGCCCCAGCTAGATGACCAACAGTCCCAGCTAGATGACCAACTGTTCCAGTTAGACCAACTGTCACAGCTAGATGACCAACTTTCACAGCTAGATGACCAACTGCCCCAGCTAGATGACCAACAGTCCCAGCTAGATGACCAACTGTTCCAGTTAGACCAACTGTCACAGCTAGATGACCAACTGTCCCAGCTAGATGACCAACTGTCCCAGCTAGATGACCAACTGTCCCAGCTAGATGACCAACTGTCCCAGCTAGATGACCAACTGTCCCAGCTAGATGACTAACTGTTCCAGTTAGACCAACTGTCACAGCTAGATGACCAACTGTCCCAGCTAGATGACCAACTGTCCCAGCTAGATGACCAACTGTCCCAGCTAGATGACCAATTGCCCCAGCTAGATGACCAACTGCCCCAGCTAGATGACCAACAGTCCCAGCTAGATGACCAACTGTTCCAGTTAGACCAACTGTCACAGCTAGATGACCAACTTTCACAGCTAGATGACCAACTGCCCCAGCTAGATGACCAACTGTCACAGCTAGATGACCAACTTTCACAGCTAGATGACCAACTGTCACAGTTAGTGTACGAAATTATGTTTCATGGAGCTGGCTTTCATCTGTTATTGGTGCACTGATACCTAATATAATTTTGACACACCGAATTACTAGATCACAGAAAATAATAATTACAGACTAAACCATTTATCAGACTCCAATTTGGGAGTGTATTAGTGGTGTCGAGTGTTCCCTCTACCTACCCCAACCATGGTTGAGTGTATTAGTGGTGTCAAAGTTCTCTCTACTAGACCCAGCTTTGGTTGAGAGAACAGCAACATGTGACGCGCGGGTCACAAAATACATTCACAGAAGGAAGTTCAAAGGTCGCATCACGCAAGTTCGACCTTGAGTAGGATTTTAAAGCCTTCACTCACAGAATAATATTCTAACGCACAAAATAATCTTCTAGAATGTTCTCGTCTCGAAGTGTGAAATGTCATTTATTAATACCAGCCTACAATAGCGCATTAATATACAGTCCAAATAAAAAATAAATAGCGTCCTTGAGACATAGCGTCGCTATTTCTTTTCCATCAAACCCGCAGAGATAAAGATTGTAATGTATGTGTGAGTCAGGGGGAGTTAAACTATGTATCTGTGAGATCACGTGATTACACAGGTCAAATATTTATCACCTCTAAACAAACTGATTTCAATTTATTTTCAATTACTGCTTGAACGAAAGCATGGCAGGAAACGGAGATGTTCTCCAAAATTACGCATTACAGGGAGGTTTTAAAAAATAAAGCGGGAGCTAGCTCCTGTAAACTTACTTGTATATTATTCAACAGTAATGGTTGCTAAGGCAATGATAGTGGAATCGGACTATATATATATATATATATATATATATATATATATATATATATATATATATATATATATTCTATATAATAGTTTCGCTGTCTGACAAGAACGCTCTGTCTGACAAGAACGCTTTGTCTGACAAGCAAAATAAAAACATGCACAGTAATTCGAAAAACGAAATATGACGTCGACACATTTAGCGTAGAGTAGAACATAATCTCAAGGCGGAAAGTGCACACAGTAAAATGACGTCATTGATTATCGCGTAAACATTGAAAAAAAGGAAATGTTGTCTAATCTAAATGGTTTGCGTGAAGAGTTTCTTGCATACAATTCTTCGGGTAGGGGCGAAGCCCCACCCCCCGCGTAAGAACGTCTGAGCCCCCCCCCCCCTCCCCAACTCAAAAGAAATTTCCTCATCGATACTCTATAATAAAATTACCGCCTAATTAATGTGTCTAATCTAAAAAGTGGTTTTCTTGCAATGGGACGGTAGACATGTTTTTTTTGGGGGGGGGGGGGGGGGGTGGAGGGGTGGGGGGGTGTGTGGGGGTGGGGGGGGGGTGGTGTGTGGGGGGGTGGGTTGGTTTCAGTGTTTCTTTCAGACTTTTTCCTCCCCGGAGAGGGGTGGGGGTACTTGAAATTTTCGGGGGCGGGGGTAGAATTTTCTGGGAGGGGGCGGACACTGGAAAAAGTATATAATTATATTTCGTTGAATGGGACGGTAGACATGCTTTTTTGGGGGGTGGGGGTGGTGGAGGGGTGGGGAGGGGTGGTGTGGGGTGGGGTGGGGGTGGTGTGGGGGGGTGGGGGTGGTGTGTGGGGGGGGGGTGGTGTGTGGGGGGGGTGGGTTGGTTTCAGTGTTTCTTTCAGACTTTTTCCTCCCCGGAGAGGGGTGGGGGTATTTGAAATTTTCGGGGGCGGGGGTAGAATTTTCTGGGAGGGGGCGGGCACTGGAAAAAGTATATAATTATATTTCGTTGAATTGGACGGTAGCCATGTTTTTTTTTTTGGGGGGTGGGGGGTGGGGGCGGTGTGTGGAGGGGGTGGTGTGTGGGGGTGAGGGGTGGGGGTGGGGGTGGTGTGTGGTGTGTGGTGGGGGTGGGGGTGGTGTGGGGGGTGGGGGGTAGGGTGGGGGTGGTGTGTGGGGGGGTGGGTTGGTTTTAGTTTAGAGAAAAGAGACTGCACTATCAGCCTAGCGCCCGTTGTACCCTTCCTCAACGGGCCATTTTTCTCGTATATATATATATATATATATATATATATATATATATATATATATATATATATATATATATATATATATATATTCAATACGTTTAATACAAAACTGCTCTTTTAATGTTTAATGATTTTTGAGAAATCGGAAATAACCTCCATCTAACTGAAACGGCATTCATGTAATTGATATAAACATCTACCACATCTTCAGAGGTTACATACATATCAACTGCATGAGAAAAGGCTACTCAAGTAATTAAGCCTAACCGTAAAGGGACTTAACTCTCTCCACTCCCGAACTAGACCAAAAATATTTTAAGTATGATCGCCTGTCAAGCTAACGACCCCTACACCCGACTGACCCCATTTCACCCGACTGACCCCATTTCACCCTCGACTGACCGCGGCACGATCTGAGTAAATCTGAGTCCCCAGTTGTCGTTAGGTCAGGCGAGAGATTTTATTTGCTCTAAAACTTCTCGGTTGTCTATCATCTACTGGGTCGCAAATACCCTGACCTATTTATTCCTCTCTCTCGTCACGTGATCTAACCGGAAACGTCGTACACGTGACTTCTTAAACTTCCGGTTCTTGCCCCCAACCTCTCATCTCACAGGAGATAGGTTCTACTTAATACGAGTTATATAAGTATAGAGAAAGTATTGTCATCGTGAAAAAAAAAATCGAGATTTTTACATCTCACTGATACGGAAAAACATAATTTTGCAATCTTGTCCGTATGTCTGTGTGTCTGTCTGTGTGTCTGTCTGTGTGTGTGTAAACACGATAACTTGAGTACCGTTACAGCTAGGTTGATGAAATTTCATATATAAATATTTCACATGTAAGTAAAAGATCTAATTCTCTACCTTCTGTTAAATTTTGAGTCATTTCCGTTGAACGGAAGTAGTAATTTACGCTACTTCCGATTTCTCAAAAAAACTAATGTAAATTTTTAAAGTACTAATATTATTGCGCACTATTATGCACTTTTTTATTTAGCGTTCACTTGGTGTGCAATTCTTTTGTCTACGAGATTTTATTCTATTTTTAAAACTTTAAGTATTTAAAATGGATTAAAAATCATATCTATAGCCCGAGTTCCCATCCCCTGTTATTTTATATAAAAATATTCGAGAAAGTTTAGGGGAGATCACTCCCGGTTTATTTCAGTAACATTTGTTCGATAATGTATACCATGGAAAGTCTAATTACTCTAGTAACTTTTGTGATAACATTAGACTGCTAGCCACAAAATGTTATCGAGTTCGAATCAGGTTTAAAGTCCATAGAACGTCCCTGAGTTATCGAGTTCAAATCCGTGTTCAAGTCAGTAGACCGCCCCTGAGTCCACCCAGCATGACGTGTGCCTGACTCACGTTAGGGAAACTAAAGGTGGCTGGGCACCGTGCTGCCCACACTATCCCTTCACAGAAACAGGTCAACTCTACTGCATTTGTCACAAGGACCGTCAGGCTCGAAAGGGAGCAATGTGGAGCTGGGGTTTTAAAGCCTGGGTCTTAAAGCTGGGGTTTTAAAGCCTGGGTCTTAAAGCTGGGTTTTTAAAGCCTGGGTCTTAAAGCTGGGGTTTTAAAGCCTGGGTCTTAAAGCTGGGGTTTTAAAGCCTGGGTCTTAAAGCTGGGGTTTTAAAGCCTGGGTCTTAAAGCTGGGGTTTTAAAGCCTGGGTCTTGGAGCTGGGGTTTTAAAGCCTGGGTCTTAAAGCTGGGGTTTTAAAGCCCGGGTCTTAAGCTGGGGTTTTAAAGCCTGGGTCTTAAAGCTGGGGTTTTAAAGCCTGGGTCTTAAAGCTGGGGTTTTAAAGCCTGGGCCTTGGAGCTGGGGTTTTAAAGCCTGGGTCTTAAAGCTGGGTTTTTAAAGCCTGGGTCTTAAAGCTGGGGTTTTAAAGCCTGGGTCTTGGAGCTGGGGTTTTAAAGCCTGGGTCTTAGAGCTGGGGTTTTAAAGCCTGGGTCTTAAAGCTGGGGTTTTAAAGCCTGGGTCTTAAAGCTGGGTTTTTAAAGCCTGGGTCTTAAAGCTGGGGTTTTAAAGCCTGGGTCTTAAAGCTGGGGTTTTAAAAGCAGAGGTCTAGAAGCCGGGGTCTTGAAGCTGGTCTTGAAGCCGGTGTCTTGAAGCTGAAGTCTTGAAACCGGTGTCTTGAAGCTGGTCTTGAAGCCGGTGTCTTGAAGCTGAAGTCTTGAAGCCGGGGTCTTGAAGCTGAAGTCTTGAAGCCGGTGTCTTGAAGCTGAAGTCTTAAAGCCGGTGTCTTGAAGCTGGTCTTGAAGCCGGTGTCTTGAAGCTGGTCTTGAAGCCGGTGTCTTGAAGCTGAAGTCTTGAAGCCGGTGTCTTGAAGTCAAAGTCTTGAAGACGGTGTCTTACAGCTGAAGTCTTGAAATCAAAGTCTTGAAGACGGGGTCTTGAAGCTTGTGTTTTAAACCCGGGGTCTGAAGCCATCGTCTGTGACGTGAGTTAACATGGGGCTTAAGGGGATCACAAGCACGTGATGAGCAGCGGTGTTTGTGAAATGTTAATGACAGTTCAAACCGTTCCTTGACATCATGAGTGGGGGGGGGGCAGATGGGGTTGACACGAGGGACAGCACGCAATTTGTTTACTTTGATAAGCTGCTAATTGGTCTTGCTTAAAGTGCTGTCCTTAACAAGAAAGATGTTTAAAAAAAAATTCTGTTCACATCGAGTTCATAAACATCCAACTTGAGGGTGAATGGCACCAATCCGACAGGTGTCTGAATCTTAAGGACTACGTGGTCTAATGACATTAAACAAAAGGTGACTGAATCTAACCGACTGTGTGGACTAATGACACCAATCTACAGGTACCTGAATCTAACGGACTGTGTGGACTAATGACACCAATCTACAGGTACCTGAATCTAACCGACTGTGTGGACTAATGACACCAATCTACAGGTACCTGAATCTAACGGACTGTGTGGACTAATGACACCAATCTACAGGTACCTGAATCTAACGGACTGTGTGGACTAATGACACCAATCTACAGGTACCTAAATCTTAAGGACTGCGTAGATAATATTTTGCTTGCCAACCCAAAAGTACGAGTTCTGTTCCCAGGTTCAAGAGGTTAGTTTATCCTAAACCAGGGGTTCCCAACCTTTTTTTACTCAAGAGCACATTTAAAAATATTGGTAGGGTGGCGGGCACCACCTATTTTAAATCGACAAACTCCTTCCAGAGGCGTAGCGACCCTTCCCCCTCAAACTTTCTTCGATTTGCACCCCCCCCCTCAAATTTTCAATTTGCACCCCACCCCCTCAAACTTTCGATTTGCACCCCCCCCCTCAAACTTTCGATTTCCATCCCCTTCAACCTTTCAATAATGTTTATGAAAAAAATTCTGTCTCAGTCGAATAGTGAGAGGCGGGCACATACGAATCGTTCGGCGGGCACGGGGTTGGGAACCCCTGTCCTAAACGATCTGCCACACAGCTTGATCAGGGCAGATGGAGTAGAGTCTGTCTGAAACAAATAGCAAGTGAGAGCGCTTCACAGTGTTTCTTCCAGACTTTTTTCTCCTGGGGGGCACTTGAAATTTTCGGTGGGGGGGGGGGGCAGTAGACTTTCTTCGGGGGGGGGGGGGGCGGACACTGTTAAAAGTATATATTTTCTATATAAATTATAAAAAATTCATTTCGTTCGGGGGGGGGGGGGGGGGGGGTAGAATTTTTTCGGGGGGGGGGGGGGGGGGGGCTTCGCCTGGAAAAAACTCTGGTCCTTCAGTTGATTCTGTCACTGCGTCTGTCTGGTTTACATAATCAATGCTTGAGCCATCTATTCTTGTATAAGTAAGAAAAAGTACAAGTGAAATCATCAATTTATAACAGATCTTGTCATGAAAAAAAAAGCCAGCTCTATTTCATTCTGGCCGTTGGTGTGAATCTCAAGCACACTTTGCATGCTGCCCACGTGCTCGTTTGAATTATGCTAATTCTGGTCCACGGATGAATCCGGGATTATGTTAATCTATTCCCACTTCAGCTATTAGTTGAGAGTTAACATAAAATTCATTTGAAATTCATGCTACACGGAAGTTAATTAAATCATACATATACTGGGCGAGGTGACACTTTAATTTTGTTGTTTGCCCAGGTCACCATGTTTAATACAGGCGGTAAAATACTAAGGATCGATTTGGACACATTCTTAATAGGGAGATTTTTTCTAGGGGTGTGCAAGGCACGAGTATCAGTAAATCGTTAAATAAATGAATAAATTACTCAAATAAATAGAAATAGCTTGGTGGTTACTACGCGACTTACTTCAAGCACAGCTCAAAGCGTTTGTTGAAATATCTCTGTGTAAGTGGCCGACTTGACCCACTGTATATATGGTCCACTTAACTCACTGTATATAACCACTACATATGGTCCACTTTATATATGGCCCACTTGACCCAACTGATTATATGGCCCATTTTGCCACCTTTATATGGCCCATTGTATATGCGGTTACATCAACACATCCAAGTTTAATATCCACGCTCAGCATTAATTTGGGACGTTTTAGGATTTGAACGGGATTACATTGATTGGTTTTTAAATAATAAATTCCATGGCTTTCAAGAGAAGTGTTATTTTTACTAAAATAATTCTAGGCGTTAAGATTTCAAAATTTCAATTTTTATTTGCAGAATATTTTACAGGAGTGTTAAATAATTTGATCATAAAATCCGAGTTTTTATTGATTGCATTTAATTTTTGTGTTCTTCTGTATTTCAAAATACTTGGCGACTCCTATCTAAATGTGTGACCTATTCCTACCGTCACTTGATTTTTACACATTATAGATCAATAGTCGTTTCTAACTAGCTTGCTTCAATTTGTGAATCAAGTAAGCATTCTACTATCTTTCATGATTAATTTCATCTCTAATTTAATTAAACGGTGTGCTAGGATCGGGGAGATAACTCCAAAAATCCAAAGTTTAGACCCTGGGTAGAAAAGGCTCGTTAGCTGGAGACAGCAACCCCTCTAGGAGAGACAATTCCAAAATCAAATAACTGCTGCATTGTATATTGTTCTTGGTAAGACAAAGGCTAGGGAAGAAAATTCAAAAAGTTATCAGGCTGATGTCGGTGTCAAGGTAATTATGTTGATGGAAATTCCCTTTAAATATAACAATTTAAAAATAAAAAACCGTCCTCCTTTGTCTGTGACTTAAGGAGTGTAAAATAAGAATCGTTTGATTGTGTACAATCGTCGCCTTCAACCATCATAACTGTGTCTGGGCGTACAGTTAATTGTGTTAAAAATGCTGCAGAGTTAGAGTTAGGCTTAGACTTAATCTGCCCACGTTTTAACCCTCTTTAATGTAGACAAACTAATTTTACTATACTTATATTTAATAAGTCTATATAATGTCTTGCTATGATGTATTTTGTAAACAAAATTAGACTTTAGAAAATAATTAAGTGCAAGGGGCGCTAGAAATAGCAAGAATCAATACTGTAGTCAATTGAGCTAGCTACATATTGGATATTGTTATTGTTCTATCGATTTTCTTCTACAATTCCTCCCGCTTTTTCCCCACTATTTTCTTAAACACAAATAGACAAGGAAGTAAAAACAAATGTTAAAATATTTTCAGTTTTTTTAGCCCGATGAAAAAAATAGACATCGTTTTATTCAAGGTTACATTAAAACCCCTAGAATAGATCTCCTATCCATATTGTGTTTGTTCACACAACAAAACACAGCAGGCGCCCGTGGAGGGGGGTGGTAATGTAGACGATGTTTCGTCATGAGGTCTGTGGGTTACGTAATACATCTTGTTGCCCCTGTATCTAATTAAATCAGCCTCCGTGTACCGTCACATTTAATGTTTTTGGCAAAGTTGTGTATCATATATATATATATATATATATATATATATATATATATATATATATATATATATATATATATATATATATATATATATATATATATATAGAGAGAGAGAGAGAGAGAGAGAGAGAGAGAGAGAGAGAGAGAGAGAGAGAGAGAGAGAGAGAGAGAGAGAGAGAGATGGAGAGAGAGCAAGAGAGAGATAAATATATACATTTGGATATATATTTATACAAAATATAAAAAGGGCGATATTCGATGACTTTAAAAGAAACAACGTGAGTATAGAGACTGCAGTTTGTTGAAATTCTCAATTTTTAACTCACCAACAGACGCACGTACCTTAAAGTAAATTATGAAAGTTCCCTTTTCGAAACTGACAATGGTTTATGGGGGGTAGGTGAAATAGCGTCTACCTCTTTCTATCATCACGGCGTATGAAAGGATAGTCTGCACATACCTTAAGGTGAGTTGAAATGTTCAAGCCTGCTATAATAAAGCCAGCCAATATACTGTAAAACCGCGTGTGACCAATGCCATAAACATCTTTTTACCATCGCTGATTTCTATTTCCAAAAGTTTTATTTCCGGATTTTGTGTGACCACAAATCAAGGCAGCAAAAGGAAGGGGACGCAATCTTTATTTGCTCTCAGAAAAAAGGGGACATAATTAAAGTGTTGTTAACGGTCCTTGTTACAGTGTGGTAAAATGTCAGCCTTGACTGTATGAGCTTCGTGTAATCGGGGTTGCTTTCATCTAGCGGCGAAGCCTGTGATGGAGGGAGCCATTCAGTTGTTAAATCTTGAGAACTGGTTTTCTGACTTTTTGATTAGGTCAAGGTTTCCTGGACACCTGAGCTAAATCTTCAAGGTTGACTGAAGAAGGTGGATGAATTTTCTGTACTCGTCAAATATCCAAATTATTGGCTCTAGTACAAGTCCCAACTTCTCATATTGGTCCAACATTCTCTCTAGTGCAAGTCCCAACTTCTCAGGTTGGTCCAATGTCTAATTTACTGGTCCAACATCTCACCCCACACCCTATAACTCTGTGAAAGTTATATCTCTACATATCTGCCTTGGTTACTGAACGTAAACATCAGCCGTTGATCTTTGAATGATTTCCTTTTTATTCAACCCAAATCAAATGAACATTTTTTCAATGATCTGATTCAAATGTTAGCGTATTACCATATTGTTAACATTGTGTAAACATTCTGAGACCACGAAGTCAATACGCCGACAAGGTTTAGCTACCGATTTAAAATCAACAAACCTGTGTAATCGATCACGGGGAAATGAAATCGGATCGATTTTTACTAGATCGATCCTCTGTATGTATACATCAATGACGTGCGTATCACAATGACGAATCGATACCCCATCTCATTAAGGTAGTCACCTAGCAGCGATTTCCACCAAGTCTGGCATTGTTGAGATCGATAAGTTCTACTAATTTACGGTCTTTTTGTATCGTGAAGGAGGAGAGTGGGTGGGGGAGGGGGTGGGGGTGGGGGTGCTGCCTGGATAAAACAGCTGAGTCAGCTGTCAGTTACAGGATTTTCTGGAGATTTGGGATCTCTTGCGTCACTTTCAGTGAGATCTGTCTAAGTCAACATCTCTTTTAGCGGCAGTTGCTTTTTACTCGTAGTTAGAGAAAGATTTGGTTTATTTTAACTGTACAGTTTTTTGCTTCGTTGAATGTTAAAACGTTGATAAAAATCGTATTAGAAACTCGAAGGGGTAATATCCAGACATTTTAATTGAAAAGTTAGCGAAGTTATGTGTGTGTAAAATCTAAAGCAATATATGTCATCTGATTGTCCTGCTTGTAGTGAAGGTATGGTGAGCACCAGAATGTCCTGCTCTCAATGAACGTAAGACAAACATCAGAATGTCCTGCTCTCAATGAACGTAAGACAAACATCAGAATGTCCTGCTCTCAATGAACGTAAGACAAACATCAGAATGTCCTGCTCTCAATGAACGTAAGACAAACATCAGAATGTCCTGCTCTCAATGAACGTAAGACAAACATCAGAATGTCCTGCTCTCAATGAACGTAAGACAAACATCAGAATGTCCTTCTCTCAATAATGGTAAGACAAACATTAGAATGTCCTTCTCTCAATAATGGTAAGACAAACATTAGAATGTCCTTCTCTCAATAATGGTAAGACAAACATTAGAATGTCCTTCTCTCAATAATGGTAAGACAAACATCAGAATGTCCTTCTCTCAATAATGGTAAGACAAACATTAGAATGTCCTTCTCTCAATAATGGTAAGACAAACATCAGAATGTCCTTCTCTCAATAATGGTAAGACAAACATCAGAATGTCCTTCTCTCAATAATGGTAAGACAAACATTAGAATGTCCTTCTCTCAATAATGGTAAGACAAACATCAGAATGTCCTTCTCTCAATAATGGTAAGACAAACATCAGAATGTCCTTCTCTCAATAATGGTAAGACAAACATCAGAATGTCCTGCTCTCAATAATGGTAAGACAAACATCAGAATGTCCTTCTCTCAATGAAGTGCAATACAAAAATCAGAATGTCCTGCTTCCAATGAACGTATGGCAAAACATCAGAATGTCCGTCTTTCAATGAATGTAATGCAAAAATCCGAATATCCTGTTTATTATAAAGATTTGGCAAACATCAAAATGTCCTGCTTTTAATGAAGGTTTGGCGAACACCAGAAAGCTCGGCTCTCAATGAGTATAATGCAAACATCAGAATGTCCTGCTCTCAAAAAATTCAACTTTTAGCCTAGCCAGTATTTAAGGATTGGTGGAATCAGTCCAAGACAGCGAGGAACGTGCAATCAAATCAGTAAAAAAAAAAATCCCAGCCAAGTAAAAATAGATTTCTTATCCTTAATGTAAGCTGTTGGTTCAACTTATGAGGAAGCTAATCCTTTGGTTTCAATAAATCGATTGAGAGGTTTTTTTAAACTGAATTTACAAACAAATCTACAGACATAGGCTTTTTCACAAAAACAATGCAAGTGCTTCCCAATATACAAGTAATCAATACAAAACTTATTTAGCATACCGACGAAGTTTTAATGGCGAAACATGCGTCACTTTTTCTTAACGCAATTGACGCCATATTTGATGCTATATCATTTTGTAGAAACTCTCGACACCAACCCTCTAACCCAAATGTTGGCTGCATACGGATCAGACACATAAAAAGGTGTAGAAAGGTCTTGTCTGCCCACACCAACCAATGCACAAATTATGGTAATAAACGCCAACACGCTAGCTGACCTAGACACCAACCGTCATTATTCTAGAACACACGGAATATGATATTGGGTACAGCCTTGTTCGGGGTCACCTTGACCCAAAAATGTGAGGGTCAAATTAGGTAAATTGTAATAATGAAATACTCAAATCAATGAAACTTGTGTAAGAAATGAAAAAAATTTAATTGATAAAAATAAAAAGTATATTATTCAACAAAAGAAAGCGAAGACCTAGCGAAAAGGTAGTGAAGAGGTAGCGAAGAGGAACGAAGAGATAACAAAGAGGTAGCGAATAGCTAGCGAAGAGGTACGAAGAGGTAGCGAACGTTGATTGTATAAACACATCCACCAAAGCCTACAAGTCTGAAGAAATTCTGAAGATCTGAACAGAATGCCGTATCAACAAATTGGTCTTGGTATAATCGACCTTGCCATAGTACAGTCGACCTTGCCATAGTACAATTGACCTTGCCGTAGTACAATCGACCTTGCCTGTTTGTAATCTACTCTAACATCATGGACAACCACTGGCGAATCTGTCTGTTATTCTGTTTCACATTTTATCAGATGAAAATATTTACAAAATATCGATACCTTAAACATTTTTTATTTTTTCGAAAATTTTATTCATATTTACAAAATGACGATATTTTACATTATATCGATACTTTACAAAATATCGAGGTAGAATTAGGTAACTGGGTTGGTCATAAACAAGGTAGCCTCGATTCGATAGAAAACAAATGAAGCGTAAAAGTAGTTTCTGTCAAAGAAATTGAATATATTAAAAGTTCTAGAATGTCATAAAAGACATCCTGGACTATTCACAGGGAGGAAATTAATTTTTTCAGATTAAATTATTTTTTTACTTATTGAAAACTAATAATAACCGTCTGAAATCAACAATTCTAGTTTAAAATTTTGACGGAGTCCGTCAAGGACTAACGTGTCCGTGTGCCTTGTGAATATATATGATAAGTCGTTATATAGCGGTGGAAAAATGCAGTGATAAGAAATTCTTATAAATTCATTAAAGTAATTGTTTTTCAAAATCATAATTTGAAAGATATGATATTTTTAAGTTAAATAAATCCATTGAAGTAAAAATACAACTCATTTTTAAAGATCTGACATTTCTTACATTACATGAATTCAATAAAAGAATTGTTTAAATAATTGGAAGTATATATTTCTGACGTAACACCTATAGTGATGGCTATGAGAGAGAACTAAAAATTTTGCAGCAAAGTGGGGTCGTTTTTGTAATTAGCAAATAGTGAGAGTGATCGTTCGTGTAATTAGACATGGTTGTGTGACGTCACACTTCCTGATTCTGCTATTTTGTCGATACAATAGCAGAAGGTAGACCTATAATTATAAGTTTGGTATCATGCTAATTGTTTTTGTAGATACAAATACAAACTGAAGACTTAGCCATTTTAACTTGCTTAATTAATTGACCAGAAAGAGGCTGATGAGTATCAATCAAGTACAGACGGTCACATTTGTTCAGGAGAAAATGTGCTACTTGTACACACATTTAGGAAGTCTTGCTGTACGCATTAATTAATCAATTAGTAAACTTGGAATAAGATTACACTAGTTATTTTTTCTCACACTCACATGAAGATAAAAAATGTTACAAATTTTGTTCCGTGTCAGATACTTTTGATTTTTACATTGATTTGAAATCATAAAAGCTGGACAAGAGGATTCAACGAGGGCTTATATGTAAGACTTGTTTTGCTAACATAGATGATTGTTATGTTTTCACACATACATGTCCAACATGTTTTCACACATACATGTCGAACATGTTTTCACACATACATGTCGAACATGTTTTCACACATACATGTCGAACATGTTTTCACACATACATGTCGAACATGTTTTCACACATACATGTCGAACATGTTTTCACACATACATGTCGAACATGTTTTCACACATACATGTCGAACATCTTTTCACACATACAAGTCGAACATGTTTTCACACATACATGTCGAACATGTTTTCACACATACATGTCGAACATGTTTTCACACATACATGTCGAACATGTTTTCACACATACATGTCGAACATGTTTTCACACATACATGTCGAACATGTTTTCACACATACATGTCGAACATGTTTTCACACATACATGTCGAACATGTTTTCACACATACATGTCGAACATGTTTTCACACATACATGTCGAACATGTTTTCACACATACATGTCGAACATGTTTTCACACATACATGTCGAACATGTTTTCACACATACATGTCGAACATGTTTTCACACATACATGTCGAACATGTTTTCGCATATAGATTTCAAAGATGATTTTTGTACAAAGATATGTTTTCGGCACCAGATAATCCTTTAATCCGCCTTAAACCCGAGCTGCATCTATTATTGACACAAGATTAACTGCGGTGTCAACAAAACTCAGGTAATGATCTTAAGCTCATGTTACCTAACTGTATTTATGGAAACATCTCCACAAAATTTTCTGACCGCATTTTGCTAAAAAATCTTTTTTTTAATGCATATTTTTAAAATTCGAAAAAATAAAAAGATTTTATTTAAATCTAATCGCCATGACAAAAGAGCTCATAAATAGAGTTCTCACAGCTAAAATTATATATATTAAATGTAAATAAAATACTTATCCTTAAGAGTTCAACAAAATTTCCTGAACATTTGTTGTAATATTTGTTGTAGTATTTGTTGTAGCATTTGTTGTAGTATTTGTGGTAGTATTTGTTGTAGTATTTGTTGTAGCATTTATTGTAGTATTTATTGTAGTATATGTTGTAGTATTTGTTGCAGTATTTGTTGTAGCATTTGTTGTAGTATTTGTTGTAGTATTTGTTGTAGTATTTGTTATAGTATTTGATGTAGTATATGTTGTAGTATTTGTTGTAGTATTTGTTGTAGTATTTGTTGTAGCATTTGTTGCAGTATTTGTTGTAGTATTTATTTGTTGTAGTATTTGTTGTAGTATTTGTTGTAGTATTTATTGTAGCATTTGTTGTTGTATTTGTGTAGCATTTGTTGCAGTATTTGTTGTAGTATTTGTGTAGTATTTGTTGTAGTATTTGTTGTAGTATTTGTTGTAGCATTTGTTGTAGTATTTGTTGTAGTATTTTTTGTAGCATTTGTTGTAGTATTCGTTGTAGTATTTGTTGTAGTATTTGTTGTAGTATTTGTTGTAGTATTTGTTGTAGTATTTGTTGTAGTATTTGTTGTTGTATTTGTTGTAGTAT
Source organism: Physella acuta (assembly GCF_028476545.2). NCBI lineage: Eukaryota > Metazoa > Mollusca > Gastropoda > Physidae > Physella > Physella acuta. The sequence continues at coordinate 119,289 of NW_026732387.1, read as the reverse complement.
TTGTCGTTAGTATTTGTTGTAGTATTTGTTGTAGTATTTGTTATAGTATTTGTTGTAGTATTTGTTGTAGTATTTGTCGTAGTATTTGTTGCAGTATTTGTTGTAGCATTTGTTGCAGTATTTGTTGCAGCATTTGTTGTAGCATTTGTTGCAGTATTTGTTGCAGCATTTGTTGTATTTATGTCTGAAGTAGGACGACGGTAATACAACCAAGCTCTGAGCTAACTTGACTAGAGGAAAGAAAAACGTCACCCATAGAGCTGAAGTCACAGACGCACAGCAAACAGTTTGGCCTTAAAGAGTACACTAGTACCCTGCTACATTTTTATTTGGCTGCTGCAATAAAGTTTTTAGTTCGTTAAAAATGTGTGTTAGATTTAATTAACTAACGCGTTATTTTTACAGAAGACTCTGTTTTTTACACTGTCCTCTCGTAAGGTCAAGTCTGTTTTTTACACTGTCCTCTCGAAAAAACTGTCCTCTCGTAAGGTCAAGTCTGTTTTTACACTGTCCTCTCGTAAGGTCAAGTCTGTTTTTTACACTGTCCTCTCGTAAGGTCAAGTCTGTTTTTACACTGTCCTCTCGTAAGGTCAAGTCTGTTTTTACACTGTCCTCTCGTAAGGTCAAGTCTGTTTTTACACTGTCCTCTCGTAAGGTCAAGTCTGTTTTTTACACTGTCCTCTCGTAAGGTCAAGTCTGTTTTTACACTGTCCTCTCGTAAGGTCAAGTCTGTTTTTACACTGTCCTCTCGTAAGGTCAAGTCTGTTTTTACACTGTCCTCTCGTAAGGTCAAGTCTGTTTTTTACACTGTCCTCTCGTAAGGTCAAGTCTGTTTTTACACTGTCCTCTCGTAAGGTCAAGTCTGTTTTTTACACTGTCCTCTCGTAAGGTCAAGTCTGTTTTTACACTGTTCTCTCGTAAGGTCAAGTCTGTTTTTACACTGTTCTCTTGTAAGGTCAAGTCTGTTTTTACACTGTTCTCTCGTAAGGTCAAGTCTGTTTTTACACTGTTCTCTCGTAAGGTCAAGTCTGTTTTTACACTGTTCTCTCGTAAGGTCAAGTCTGTTTTTACACTGTTCTCTCGTAAGGTCAAGTCTGTTTTTACACTGTTCTCTCGTAAGGTCAAGTCTGTTTTTACACTGTTCTCTCGTAAGGTCAAGTCTGTTTTTACACTGTTCTCTCGTAAGGTCAAGTCTGTTTTTACTCTGTTCTCTCGTAAGGTCAAGTCTGTTTTTACACTGTTCTCTCGTAAGGTCAAGTCTGTTTTTACACTGTTCTCTCGTAAGGTCAAGTCTGTTTTTACACTGTTCTCTCGTAAGGTCAAGTCTGTTTTTACACTGTTCTCTCGTAAGGTCAAGTCTGTTTTTACACTGTTCTCTCGTAAGGTCAAGTCTGTTTTACACTGTTCTCTCGTAAGGTCAAGTCTGTTTCTTACACTGTTCTCTCGTAAGGTCAAGTCTGTTTTTACACTGTTCTCTCGTAAGGTCAAGTCTGTTTTTACACTGTTCTCTCGTAAGGTCAAGTCTGTTTTTACACTGTTCTCTCGTAAGGTCAAGTCTGTTTTTACACTGTTCTCTCGTAAGGTCAAGTCTGTTTTTACACTGTTCTCTCGTAAGGTCAAGTCTGTTTTTTACACTGTCCTCTCGTAAGGTCAAGTCTGTTTTTACACTGTTCTCTCGTAAGGTCAAGTCTGTTTTTACACTGTCCTCTCGTAAGGTCAAGTCTGTTTCTCACACTGTTCTCTCGTAAGGTCAAGTCTGTTAAAGAAGGTCCCAGACAGAATAAAAGTTCACTTATTTCCACATCCGGCTCTAATGTTTCACGTCGGAACTGCTGAGACTGCAGTAAAAAAAACGGGTTTTTTTTGGTGACTTGTAGCCTTTAAAATTGTGGCCGAAACTTTTTTAGAATTGTGACTTGAAGTCTTCAAATTTGTGGCTGAATTTTTTTTTTTAGTTTTGTGACTGTTGGTCTTCTGGCTTTTAGTCGAAATAACTAGTCAATATTAACTTAATTAGTTCATGATTTAATTAAATATAATTAACTTGATTATTCAACAACTGTGTTTTCATCTTCACCACAATGTGCCGCTGGTTTGGAAAACACACAAGCACATTCGGTTTCCACATTCAGCCATCGGCCTTCACATTCAGATCTTCAACCTTGACCTTCAGACCCACAACCTTGACACTTAGAACCTCACCTTGACATTCAGACTTTTAACCTTGACATTCTGACCTTAAACGTGGACATTCAAATCCTTAACCTTGACACCTAGACCCTCAACCTTGACATTTATATTCTAGGCCTTGACATTCAGACACTTGCCTAGATCAAGACATAGTCTATCCCATTCAGATGCTAATATTGAGTTACCACCGCTGCTATATCTGTGAGCCCACAGTGTATACCAAACCGGACGAGCGTTTCTCATGTTCGACCCATAAGGTGTAGATAAAACTTTGCTGTACTGGAATATGTTCTGCCTCAAGGTGATTGTTTATAATCAATCAGATTTTTAGCAAATATCAGAGTTGAAACCTTTAATGGCATAAATTGGGTTCTTTATTTTTCTATCTTTGCGATTCTTATTTTTTCGGATCCTCTATTCAAAAAATCTCGCAGAACATACACAGTGAACAATCTACCTTTGGGTACGGTAAAACTGTACTTAGTATATTTCGATTAACTGTTGTCTACATTCCTTTACTTTTGAACTCTACTCACTGAAGCCTATTCATATAACTTTGAATATACACTGTATAATCCATAAAATTGCTTGTAAACAGTGCCGGCGCCACTGTTATTTAGCGCCCTAGGCAAAACTTATAAAAACGCCCCTTCTACACAAATTAATTACTAAAACATACGTATAAGAAAACAATTAATTAAAAGTGACTTATTAATAATTAATTTATTATCAATTGCATACACTTTATAAGTAGACATCAAAATCAAATTTTACTTGCCTCTTTCGTCGCGAAAGTTTGTACTCATTCCTTCAATTCCAGTTTACAAGCGTAATCACATTCTGTTGAAATTGTTGCTAAGTCCACGAGCCTACTTTGTACTTTATGACATAGCACCCCCCCCCCCCCACCTTAGAAAATCGTAAGTGCTTCCCCCCCCCCACCCTAATCCCCCCTCCCTCCCGGAAGAAATAAGTTTGGAAAAAAAACCACTGAAAAAATCCACAGCTTTTGTGGTGTTAAGCTCTCTACAGACCTCCCAATGTGAGTTCTAGATGGGAACTTACCTGTTTAAAGCTTGACTGTCTTTAGTTGAAATAGTGAAATGTCTATATTGTGTGATTATGTAAGGATTTTTGTTTTTGAAAAAATAAAAGTTGACAAATGTTATAGATTCCAGCCTACAATTGTTATATATGAATCCTTTAGGGGAGGGTAAAAAATATGAATGAAACACTTAATTAATTAGATGATTAATTTCCGACTACGACGATTTTAGACACATTTGTTGTATATTTACTAACATTAAGTATTGCAGTATACAACGGATGCTGATGTGTTTGTTTTTCAAGTTCATAATGCAAGAAAACCGACCAAATTATTTATTAAAGTTAAGCAATAAATTATCTCCAAATTTGAAATCCAAATACCAAAATTTTATTCAAGGTAAATAACTTTTACAAGAATTGCTAAATTAAAAACTAATACTAGGAAATGCTTGAAAAACACAATAAAACACTTTAAATTTCATTACATGATAATTATAACACACTTTTTATATTACCTATGTAATTTTGTCAACAGAATATATTTTAATAATTAACTATTTAACTCTAGGTTTTGCTTGAAAGTCTAAATACGGTAGCTTTATTATAACATACTTCTAGTCAATTTTGATAACCAACAATTTATTGTATTATTCCATTGGGGGTGTCATCGTTGTACAATTTTTTGGATAAAACAAATCAAATACGTGAACTGTTAAAGACATGACAATGACGTTTGATTAAATATAAAAAAAATATAATTAAATAAAATAAAGTTTACGGTTAGTTATAAATTCCAGCCTATATAGTATTATATATTAATACTTTAAGAGTAGTAACATAGATTCCTAAATAACAAGATTCTTTTTCAGTAAGATTACGCCTACCTTTCTTTGTAGTGTGTTCCGTCCTGAATTGAATTCATCTAACTTACGATAATCTCGACTACTCGATATACTCTTCTATATTCACAACACATACCAAACTTCGATACCTAAACATAACTAAACTCGATGCTTTAGAACAGGGGTCTCCAAACTACGGCCCGCGGGCCGGATGCGGCCCGCGATGTCCTCTCATCCGGCCCGCTGAGATATTTTTGTCCACGGAAAAATCGTGTGTTGGTGATGGCTGAGGAACTTTGCCTAGAAAAATCAAAGACATGCCTGGAAGAAACTGGCCCCCGAACTGAAATTTGATAGTCAATGCGGCCCTCGGACTGAAAAGTTTGGAGACCCCTGCTTTAGAACTACGACACCACCTCGCTTAACTTCACCAAACTCTACAAGCGGTACTCCCAATCAACATAGATTTAACTGGACCTGCTACTTCACGATAACAGTCATCACACTTCGATACCTTAATACCACAAGGCTCGATACTCCCGAACTCCAGAACTACGATACCTCATCACCTACATTCTCATTTCTCTACTACCAATCAGATTCCACTAGACCAGGGGTCGGCAACCTGCGGCTCTTTTGATGTCAAGGTGCGGCTCTTCAGCTCCATGCACAACTATTAATTTTTATTTTATTTTATTTTTAAAACTCATAAAAATATTAGTCTGCAACACTCTGTAATGAACGATATAATAATAAATATAAACAATAAACACTCGCTATTCAATTAGAATATTTAGGTACTCCATTTTTCAATGTACTTCCTTGTTTTCTAAAACTGACTTATTTAAATGTAAACAAAGCCTGTGCTAGGATCATATTTACCGGTGCACGGCTTTACCTACACTACGGCCCAGCGTGTAAGTTAATCACTCACTGTAATATCACCGTTAATAAATCACCGCTTAAGTGTCGGGGACAGAGAGTGGCGCTCTTGTGAACCCGATAACAAAATCGCAGGGACGCCACGTACAGCCTCTAGCTCGGTTTAATCGCCGAAAGTCGTGTGCCGCATTATCAATATTGTAGGGTGCTCCTTAAAACTAACGTAGGCGCGTAGTGCTCGCGGGATAGCCCTGGGCGCCAAATTGCACCCTGCAGAGACGTTGGAGGATACGCCTGATTCGATTTAGTGAGCGACTATAGCAACCCATTGTATTGAAAACTAACGTAGGCGCCATAATGCTCGCAGGTGAGCCTGGGGCTCTTCGGGTCACGCAATCGACGAGGGTCCGGCGTCTGCGACTGTTGCAGTTTTGCCGCTGAATATAGTAGTATCCCATACCCGCTACGTATGACGCCAGATTACAGGATGCCAAGTGCTAACATACCCACTCTGGAACTCTGGGCGCTAAACTGTTTATTGACGAAAATCGCACCCTCGGGGCGCTGCCCATTAGAATTTTTTTTTCGCAGAAATCTTCTCGGGAATATTCTCATTTACTCTCCGAAATTTCATGACACCTTGGATGAACGGTGTCGAACCGCACTAGGCTTTTATTTTTTATATACCTAACCCTCCCAGGGCGCCGCACTTGCGAAATTAAAAAACATTCTTTTAAACCTCCCCTGGAGTGTTCTAATCAACTCTCCAAAGTTTCATGGCGATCGGATGAACTGTGTCAATCAGCGATCGACTTTTAATTTTACAAACCGAATCACTCCTTGCCGGGGCGCCACCCGTGCGAATTTGATTTTTTTTACAGATACCTCCTCAGGAGTATTCCCAACAACTTCCTAGATCATCATGGCGATCGGATGTATATATGTCTATGTATATATATATATATATATATATATATATATATATATATATATATATATATATATATATATATATATATATATATATATATATATATATATATATATATATATATACCTAATCAAAGATCATAATATTGAAATTAAAATGATAGTGGCTCTTTAACAGCTGGGAAATTTTGAAAATTGTAACTTTTGGCTCTTCTGTCTCAAAAGGTTGCCGACCCCTGCACTAGACCTACTACTACACAACAGACAAAGAAAAATAACGAAACTTTAACACTTCGATACAGTATACCTACGAAACCATATCAACAACAGCTTTCCGCCGTTACTCCCAAATCTTAACGATTTATCAAAACTTACCAAACAAGTACAATACTTTGAACATCCCGTCATTACAAAACTATGTACACCAAAACCGTTTTCTAATTGAAAGTAAGAGAAAATGAGACTTACAAGCCCTATTAAAAATTAAAATTGCATGTTTTTGGAACGTCCCGTCATGCGCTGGAGCGATTACAAAGTCAACATTAAAATTAGATAACCGTTTGAAATGTTCGAAATGTAAATTACGGACTTATTTAATCGTTTTCTACATCAATTATGTGACACCAAAATAAAAAGGCAAAGTGACCGGTAAAAAGCGCTCCAGGCTTTCCAAATTAGAGAGGTGGGGTTGCATTTTCACCAACGCGATTAAATATAGTACTATATAGGCCTAATTTGTGGGTGGAAGCGCAAAATTGATAGTTCGTCCTGTGCGCCGAAATAGATCGCTACTCCTTTGTATATTACCATCTATAGTTTATAAAAAGATAATCAAACTTTTTAATTATTAGGTACTTTTGGATAATTTGCGATTAAACCTTTTTGCGCCCCATAAAATGACGGTGCCCTAACGCGACCGCCTAGTTCGCTTTATAGGTAGCGCCGGCCCTGCTTGTAATATCGAGTCTACAATATTAGCGATAACTTGAAAAGTCAACATTGCATTAATTTAGAGGATTTGCTCAATTTTGTTTATTAACAAAAATAACTTTCATTGACTGACTTTGTGGTGTACTAAAATTTTGAACTCCAGCTGTCATTACTTCGACTTTGATGTTATCGAGTTCGGTGCATTATCTCTGTTTTGTGAGTGCATAGCACACATTTCCACGCGTGTACGTGTGTGTGTGTGTGTGCGTGTGTGTGAGTGTGTGTGTATCGGGGTGGTGGGTGGGTAGCTATAAACCTCCACTATGTGAACCTGCTAATATCAAAATGTAAAGGCGACGGCATGAAATTATCTCTCTTTGTTTTGTAAGAGATCTGTGATTTTTTTAATCTATTAGATTAGCTAAAAAATTATGGATGAAAGAATAAAATTCTTGACTAAAAAGTGAAGCATTGAAGCTCAGAAGCTGAAATTAGGTGAATAAAAAATAGGAAACCAATGAAGGCGTTTAACGCTATCAGAATATCATGAAACAACACGTCGTATCGTTGTCTTTTGTGGGGTTTCTAGGTGTCTGAGATTCTAGGAGTTCTGTTTTGGTGTGCTGGCTTTATTTCCAAACATGGTGAATTTGAAGATCAGGGTTAGGGTTAAGGAAGGTGAAGGTTAGAGTAAGGGTTAGGGGAGATTAGGGTTAGGGGAGGTTAGGGTTAGGGGAGGTTAGGGTTAGGAGAAGTTAGGGTTAGGGGAGGTTAGGTTTAGAGAAGGTTAGGGTTACGGCTGGGGATGATAGTTAGGGTAAGGGGAGGTAAGAGAGAGAGAGAATGTTTACAGTTATACTATTAAACAAATATAATAAACCTTTATAATTAAAAGTTTTTAAATAAAGTTGAAAATAGAAATATAAAACTGTGATGCTTTCATTAATAAAATCTTTGCTCGCTCATGACACTTTTTAAAATGTTATAAATATTTTTACATTTGTTTTATTTCCAACTTTTAAGTCTAAATGAAGTTGACTCCAGCTAGTCAAAGCACAGAAAAATGTGCGTTAAAATCCAACTGTAGCTGGCGTCCCCTAAACGAAAGTTATCTGCCCCTGCTTCATGGCAGATGCCCAGCAAGAAATCGGCCAACCGTGACATACAGTTCACCCTCAACCGAGAGCAGATCGCGATCACTAGTATTTAATCTTGTTATCTCCCTTTTCATTATTGGATAATTATTATAAATAAAATTTTAATGACCGACCTAATGTTTAATTAGATCGAAAACTGGATATCCATGATTGATCATTTGTGGGGGGGGGGGGGGGGGGGAAGAAGGTATCTCGAAAGTGTAAACGAAATCGTTGCATAAGATGTGGGTCGAAATTGAGTTACAAGATTTGCCACCCATCCACAAACAAACAGACGTCGTAAAACTATGTACAAGCATGTACTAATGGTATACACACGATCTTAATCCTACTCTAATCACACTTACACTGTCCACCACACCCACGTCATATTTTTTCCAACAGTTAATAAGCCGCCGTCAAAATTAATTAGAAAATCGAAAACTAATTTTCACTCAGAATTTTTAAATTTGTTTGTGTTTGTCCACCCCCATGTCGCCAGTTAATTAAAAATTAGTTTTTAGATTAATAAAGTCTCATTTGTTAGAAATTTAATTGTGTGTAAAGGTCAACTTGTTAAAATGTGTTTAGATTAAATAAAGTCTCATTTGTTAAAGCCTCGTTTGTTTGTGTTTAAAGGCGAGCTTGTTAAAATGTGCTTAGATTACAATGAGTTCAATTTTTTGAAACTTGTTTAGATAAAATAGAACTTGATGTGTTAAAAAAGAATGTTAAAATAACAAAAGAATGAAACAGTGCCATCAATATGGCAGGTTTAACAACATACACGTGAATGGTACGACATGGATCATTAAAGCATTAAATATAACAAACTTGCTTCCTTTAGCAAAAGCACTTTTCGCACATAACATTTTTCACACATTATAGCCACTGATGTTTTTGCCAATGAAAGAAAGTTTGTTTCATTTTTATTTTTCGGTGCATTTAAAAGATTGTGATATTTAAATATGTTTTAGTTTTATATTTGTTTTATATGTAGCAAACTTTCTGTCGGTGACTTAATATTAGGGACAAAAGTTTGATGTTTGTGTTATAATCTCAGGGACAAATGTTTAATGCTTGTGTTAAAATCTCAGGGACAAATGTTTTATTCTTGTGGTAGAAACTCAGGGACAAATGTTTGATGCTTATGTTAGAAACTTAGGGACAAATGTTTGATGTTTGTGTTATAATCTCAGGGACAAATGTTTAATGCTTGTGTTAAAATCTCAGGGACAAATGTTTTATTCTTGTGTTAAAATCTCAGGGACAAATGTTTGATGTTTGTGTTAAAATCTCAGGGACAAATGTTTGATGTTTGTGTTATAATCTCAGGGACAAATGTTTGATGTTTGTGTTAAAATCTCAGGGACAAATGTTTGATGCTTGTGTTAAAATCTCAGGGACAAATGTTTGATGTTTGTGTTAAAATCTCAGGGACAAATGTTTGATGTTTGTGTTATAATCTCAGGGACAAATGTTTGATGTTTGTGTTAAAATCTCAGGGACAAATGTTTGATGTTTGTGTTATAATCTCAGGGACAAATGTTTGATGCTTGTGTTAAAATCTCAGGGACAAATGTTTTATTCTTGTGGTAGAAACTCAGGGACAAATGTTTGATGCTTATGTTAGAAACTTAGGGACAAATGTTTGATGTTTGTGTTATAATCTCAGGGACAAATGTTTAATGCTTGTGTTAAAATCTCAGGGACAAATGTTTTATTCTTGTGGTAGAAACTCAGGGACAAATGTTTGATGCTTATGTTAGAAACTTAGGGACAAATGTTTGATGCTTGTGTTAGAAACATTTATTTACACAGATTTTGTTGCTTAAATTATAAAAGAAAAGAAACGTTGGAAATTAACAAAAAAGTTTTAATTAGAAAGTGTAATGTCAAGTTGTACTCACAAAAACGTTTTATGTCGACTTCAACGGTTTTTGTCTATGTCCATGTGATATCAACGGTTTTTGTGTAGAAGTTCAAGTAATTGGAAACGTTTTTAAGTAATATAATCCAACCATGTTTTTTTAAAAAGACAAATGAGACAAAAGACAGCAATTAGAGTCGGATGCATAGTGCTTTCTATTTCAATGTATTTCTTGTTTTGTTTTTGTACACATTTTTATGCTGCACATTTTGTTATTAATCTTACGTTTTAATAGATTTGCTTCTGTATAGGAATATATACGCATAAAAAAATATGCATACAATTATCATCAAGGAATAAAAATATACGTTGGCCGTCCAGTGTAAGGGTGATATTGACGTCTATTATACAGTGACCGTCCATTTAGTTAAAAATCTTTTATTTTCATAACACACTGGCCGTCCATTATACATGTAATGTTGATGTTGATACTATGGTCGTCCATTACACATGTAATGTTGATGTTGATACTATGGCCGTTCATTATACATGTAATGTTAATGTTGGTACTATGGCCGTCCATTATACATGTAATGTTGATATTGATACTATGGCCGTCCATTATACATGTAATATTAATGTTGGTACTATGGCCGTCCATTATACATGTAATGTTGATGTTGATATCATGGCCGTCCATTATACATGTAATGTTAATGTTGGTACTATGGCCGTCCATTATACATGTAATGTTGATGTTGATATCATGGCGGTCCATTATACATGTAATGTTGATGTTGATATCATGGCCGTCCATTATACATGTAATGTTTTTGTTGATATCATGGCCGTCCATTATACATGTAATGTTGGTGTTGGCCGTCTATTAAACAAATACCTCCTATGTCGATGATCTACTGGCCGTCTAGGTGTGAGCAGACTCTATCTACCCAGATATTTAACCGTCTAAGCACCACGTATCTCTCCGGCATGCTAACAAAAACTCCCATATACACGCAGACAAAGCAGCCATCTAGCCAGAGTTTGGTGAACGTGTGAGTAAACTTGTTAGCTCAGACACAGCACCAAACCATCCCAATAGATCACGTACTACTGAAGTCATAGACTTTAATTGTTTCTTAGAATAGCTGCCGCTGTCAGGGGAAGTAAGCACTGAATTTCCTGGACGGAATAAATAGAAAAATATCCATTACTAGTTGTTTTTGCCCGTTGACGAAGAAATACCACGGGCGCTTTTTTTTATACCACCCTGCGATGTTTTAAAAGTAAAAAGAAATTCCCTTTCTAAACTGACGGTTTATGTGACAATTGAAGTAGATTTGACCTGTTTCTGTGGCATCGGCATACAATATTAGAAAAGGTATTCAATGCTAAACATTTATCTACATTTACGTTCAGCAGTGTCTGAGTACATGCGTACTTAGAGATGAGTAGACCATATTAATTAATTTATAAGGTTGGTCATGTTTAAATAAAAGTTAACACATTATACTAACCTTCGATTTTACAGTAATATAAATAGTGGTAAATATTATAGCTGAAGAGGACCATATTATCTTTTTTTTAGTGTAAAACAAAACCACTTTTAGGAGGTAGAGGTTTAAAATGTTATTTTTACTTCAGCTTACGTTGTATGCACTTTGACATTCTAATTTCCCATTTTTTTTAAAATGTCCTAAAATGTTTTAAATTAACGCGATTGCATCAATTGGTATTTTCTTTACACCAAACGCATAATTACCGCATTTATTTGAAACGGCGGCCATCAAACAACTTGATTAAATCAAAACATTAAAGGAAAATTATCCTGTCTGTGTGATGATTAGAGACTTTAATTACAGCCTTCACTTGAAATAGGGTGGTTGAAAGTTGTACTGAAATAGATTAGATTTTATTTTTACGCTAATTCAAAAATATTGAACGAAGCTTGTAGATTTGGTGATAGTTTAAAATTTTACTTACATTGTCACGTTTTAACAGTGGCACAAAATGAGTTTTAAAAAAAGGACTATATGTTCGATGTAATTGAGACCGATTTCATGCACACATTATATGCTGACTGCAGAAGCAGAAATCTGCAAGGACAGTCGACATTGTGAAAGTAATGGCAAAAGAAAAACAGATACATTAGAATGTTTCTATAATTGGTTTCGCTTCTCAATTCTGCCTTTGTAACGGAAACATGGCGTGCGGTCTCTTGGGTTTACGTGAAGCACGTATATATGTTGTGTGTGTGCATTTACATATATAATGTGAATAGACATGTGGGTATGTATAGATTTCTATTTCTTTAAAAATGCATTACCTTAGTGTCCTTACAAAAAAGTTCGCTAATTCTACGATGCTCACTCAACTGCAAAGGGAACTTGAATCCCTCGATGACAAAGACCTGCTAGTTAAAATCTACACAAGACTCAACTACGTCATCACGACGTCGTCGGTTCCAGGACACAAATATCAGCAGACGATCTGGTTACTTTTGGATTACAAGCAGACGCTAAAGACAGCAGACGACGGTAATTACATTCACTCATTACAACAAGGTAATGAGAGAGGTACACCTGAAGATGAATAGGCGCTGAAACTCCGACACTATCATTTAACTTGTGTCCAGACTGTTTTCACAGAGTTATACGGAAATCGCGAGTTTTATGGCATTAGCAGATAGTGTTTTAAAACTAAAAGAAATCTACGAAATGACCAGTTTGTATGACATTAGAGGAAAGAGTTAAAATGTACGAAATGACCAGTTTGTATGACATCAACAGAAAATGTTTAAATGTACGAAATGACCAGTTTCTGTGACATTTGAAGATAATGTTTTAAAACTTAAATACATGTACGGAAATGAAGAGTTTCTATATCATCAGCAGAAAGCGTTTTAAAATAAAAAGAAATACATGAAAATGAAGAATTTCTATGACTTCAGCTAATAGTGTTTCTAAAGTACAGAGAGATGCACGGAAATAGTTTCTATTACATCAGCAGATATTTTAAATTACACAGAGATGTTCGGAAATTACGTGTTTCTATGATATCAGCATCTATTTATAGACATGAGTTTTTTAAAATTAAATAAGGTAGCTCCGTTCTGTTTGGAATAAATGTGGTTTATTTCCTGCTGTTAAACCGCACATGGCAGCCTAAGTTGGAACTATGAGGGATCAACAACCATATTGGGGGCTAACATGAGATGGGGGTGGGGGTAACTTAAGAACAATATAGCTGGCTAGATACGCTAGGATTTCAAATGGAGTTTAACGAGAGCGGAGATTAATCCCTGTTATGTATAAGCTATGTAACGATTATAATAAAATTATATATAATAAAATCTTATCAATCAGTTTTTTAAATAGACTTTTATAAATAACCGATAATGTATTTAATTTTCATTTAAATAAGGTTGTGTTTGTGATAAACTTATGTGATTTAGTCTCCACATAGAAACGTTTGAAAATGACCTTGACCTACACGGTCTGTAGGTCACGTGGGTTTGACCTGTTAGTTCATCACGGTCGACAACAAATAACGGCTGTGTTAGTGATGAATATTACGTAAAGTGGCATGTTGAGGTGGCGGGCTTTAGGTTAGTTAAGTGGGCGTGGTGTAGGTCTAACTAGATGCAATATTTATTCCGTTTTATCCGACCCGACGATTCGGTGTGAGATTATATCTACTGGTAAGGATCTGAACCTGTACCTGATTAGCTCAAAATGATGATAGCAGGTGTTTATGATAGTTCTAAAAACTTTATTTTTTGCTGATTGGTTCGTGTTTTAACTCCCCACCAGTAGGTTACTTAAGAATAGAGCGCCAACATCACCATCTGTAGCGTGTTTTAAAAAGAAAAACACAAGTAGCTGTTGGAAGCTCTACTGTATGCTGCAAGCATGAAATACTTAATACAGCAAGTTAAACCGGTCAACGAGTCCAACTATTTTAAACATCTGAGTGACATTTTTTTCAGATTAATAACATCAACTTAAAGCCAGTGAAAGTTAATTAATTAGAGTTAATTATGATTGAAAGGTGGGCGTGACGAACCCTGTGCTTCCAAAACGACTGTATGGCTGAATGTTCGTATCTCTCAATTCGTTGGTCTCTTGTGTTATGTTGAGGCCTGCACTTTAACCACTATAACTTCTTGGTCAGATAAAAATAAAATTTCGCGCTGAAACTAAGGTAGGGGTGGATGGGATTGTATTTAATTCCTGGAATTTCCCTTAAACTGTAACGGATATTTCGTGATTTCATTTTTTTAAATTAAAAACAAAACACTTTTTAATTGGCTTAATAATATGTTATTTCTGTATAAATTACACTAGTAATGGATTATCTCAGCCTTTGTGTGCCTCGGCGTTGGATCATTTGAGCAATCGATTATCCCTGTAGTAGAACATCTCAGTAGTGGATAATCTCTACACTGAACTATTTATGGTAAACATTTACCTCATCACCATTATCCACCACAACTCTGAACTTATATTTTTTCAGGTCAACCTATTAGTCACCCCCCCCCCCCCCACATCCACCAGCAGACAAACCAACAATCTAGGTTAATCAGGCATCAGACCATTCCATTTATTTATAGCACACTGTTAAGTCACTTCCTACCCCCACTACTGACTGTAAGTCTGGGTTCTAAGAAGAAGCCAAAGACCCCCAAAACCCAGGTCTAACCCACCTGTAATCCGCCAGGTGACGTAATCCAGACTCTGGCACCATCCACAGACAAATATTACCTCCCACCCTCCCCTCCCCATATGATGGGCTCAGTTGGGTAAGAAATAAAATGACAGACAGATACCAATCTATATCGACCACTAGTTGTATCATATCTCACACACCACTTACAAAACGGGGTACAAGAACGTAACTCACGTTACTATAGCGGCCTTAAACCGTGTGATGAAGGAAAAGCTAACTCTGTTTACTTTTAATTAGCCAAATGGGTGTACGAATGGAAAGACAACTTTTACTATTGTAGGAATTGGCGTGTTTTTGGTATAGTACGGGGGTAAAAAAACCTGGGGTTGTTAAATTCTATCGCGGGTGGTCGATACAGTGCTAGGGAAGATGATTTGAAGATAGGGGAGATGGGATCTGTATGTAAACGCTAAGATTTCAGCATTACACGAATGTGAGGGAGAGTAGTCGTCTCGCTTGCAAAAGACTCACTCGACACATGTGATGTTGTTTGAGGTGTGGTTATGTATGTGTGTATTGTGCTGTGTATAGTTTCGATGTGTAATGTGTAGCTCGTGTGTACTAGGATTACTACAACAGACTGAAAGATGAACATGAGAAAACAGCTTAAGAGAGAATTGGATAAAGATCAAGCTGAATCTGTAGCAAAACTTTCAGATATACTAGAACAGCTGCAACAAGTTATCAGAATGTTTGCAATAAATTCTCAGAACAATTACAACAAACTATCAGAACAATAGCACCAAACTAACAGAAAAAGACTAGAACAGGAACAAATTCCATAAAACAGGTTGAGCGACAATAATGTTCTGGAACACAGAGAACAAGCCAGCAAGAGTACACACAGTCTCTGCTCCTGGTTGTTTAATTGGCACTACACCCATTTAATTACACTACATCATTTCCTGCCCCCCCCCCCCCCCACACACACACACAAACACACACATACGAAAAAACTTATATCAGTGAAAGCTATGACAACAAAACCAATGGTAGCTGCTGTTCTTGTGATTTTTTGCTGTAAACTTTTCATTCAATTAGCTACTGTCTGATGATTAATTATTATTTTTATTTATTTGTATAAGAAATATGGAGGATTATAATCTTGAATAAAATTGAAATAAAAAACAGTCTCAAAATTTGCTGATGACAGCTAAAATAATGTCTCAAATTGTGCTAATGACAGCTAAAATAATGTCTCAAATTGTGCTAACGACAGCTAAAAAAATGTCTCAAAATGTGCTTATGACAGCTAAAATAATGTCTCAATTTGTGCTAATGACAGCTAAAATAATGTCCCAAAATGTGCTAATGACAGCTAAAATAATGTCTCAAAATGTGCTAACGACAGCTAAAATAATATCTCAAATTGTGCTAACGACAGCTAAAATAATGTCTCAAAATGTGCTAACGACAGCTAAAATAATATCTCAAATTGTGCTAACGACAACTAAAATAATGTCTCAAATTGTGCTAACGCCAACTAAAATGTCTCAAATTGTGCTAACGACAGCTAAAATAATGTCTCAAATTGTGCTAACGACAGCTAAAATAATGTCTCAAATAGTGCTAGCGACAGATGGAACATTAACTGGACAACCCAACGTAACTCTAACACCATGAGCTCTGGCCATCAACCCTGACCATCCAAATACCCTTGAGACAAATCCTCTACGTTTACCTGTCTGTCGGTGCTTGAAGCAGAAAACAAAATGTCACTCTAAAACTCACGACAAATTAAGTAAAGTCCACTGAAGTAAAGTTTTATTAACCCAAAACATGTATATATTAGTGCAGTCAAAGTGCAACATTAAAAAATAATTTAATGGTAGTGCCACGTAACTCGCATCCATTTATTTTAATGCATATTTTAATCAACATCTTGCAGTTACTCGTGTTTAGGCTTGAATTTACTCCCTTTGGACAAATTATTCCCTATCTTCGTGCGTATATTTTTTATTATCCCTAGTTTTCATCTCTCACTTCAGTTTATAAACACACACAAAAAACCAGTTTCTTAAACGTTTTTTGGGCTTCCTGTTCAGATTTATGCTCTTACTTTTATTAGATGCAGAAGAATACAAGTTTCGTTGTGTCAGTTGCGTTACAAATTGTTTTTGTAGACGATATTGTGTCTGAGTCCCACTAAAGCTGAAACAATTTAAATGGTGTGGCCAAGCAGTAGAGCGCGAAGCTACTAACCCGAAAGTCTCGAGTTCGAATCCGTGTTCGTACTAGTCCACCCAACCCTGGTGGGTACCTAACTTCGGTTAGGGAAAATAAAGGCTGACACTTCCCTTCATATTCCGAGGTCACAGAAACATGTGAACTCTACTTCATTTGCCCCAAGGACACATTACTTATCGAACTTCAATGATCGATGCTATTAATTGATTTATTCCATATTTATTACATTAGCCCCCTCTTCTCCGCCCTAGCCATGTTCAGCATTAGCCAAACTTCTAGTTTTTATTGTAGGCCTTTACCCAACCTGTAAAAATAACGAACGACTACAGATGCGATCGTATAGAAAAGTCAGGCAATACAAAAATACAGGTGTTTGTAAGAAAATGTCAATGTTCATAAGGACGTACATTTGGCTCAATTATGACATGGGTTACCCTGCGTTCAGTTTACAAGGTCAAGGTCGAGAGCTGAACTCACCTGCACAGGTAAACGGGTGACCTGAGATATTAAAGGTAATGTACCTGATGGCTCCCGTCATTTTATGTGGCTCCAACTACTTGTTGGCTCTTGAAGTATGCATGTTGGCTCCAAGATGGACGGCTGCTAGCTTTGAAGCACGTGACATTAAACAATTACTTTCTCAATCTGTTTCCGTCCCTTTCCTCACAAGATCATTCTCTTGTTTGTTTTCCTGAACTTAAAAATCTGAAGTCTTCTGGGCTCAGCACTAGCCATACTTAGTGCCAGCGATACTTGGTACAAACGGTTTTTGGCACCTTCGATACTTGGAACCAGAGATACTTGGAACTAGCGATACTTGGCACCAACTATACTTACACCAGCGATACATGGCACTAGCGATACTTGTCATCAGCGATACTTGGCATTAGAGATACTTGAGATTAAATGGTAATAAACAACAGCGATACTTGGTATCAGCAACACTTATCACCAGCGATATTTGGCACCAGCGATACTTGAGATGAAACGATAAAAGATCATTAGATATTGAATGTCACACGATCCAAACGAATGATGTTAGAGAGTTTTTATTTACCTGCACGCCATATTACCTGCCTGAAAATTGCCTGCCACTCGCCTGCCACTAGGCTCTGCACTAACCTGCACTTGGTGGTAGTGGGGTGTACACATTTATTCCTTTCTTTAGCGGCCAAAGGTTTTCAGATTGAAAGGTGCCAACACCTCTATAAATAATCAGATGAAAGTGTTTGTTGATTTTCTGAAGAAGTTTCGTCGGCGTATTGCATACATAGAACACAAATATTCAGAGACTAAATAAGAACATTTTGAAACCAACGTTTGATGACGAATGAAAATATAACTTTCACGCTTGTCTTCATTGGAATACCCAAGTCATAATAGAAATGATATATGGTGAATATATAATTACACTAGCTCAAGATCAAGATCGATTCTATTTTTAGATATATTTATTTTGTCAAAATCCCCACATCTGTGAAAAATGTAAAATGAATTCATTATTAGTAAAAATAGTATCAGAATAAAAATCACATTTAAAAGAAGTTACTATGCAACCGACCCTAATTCACTTTAACTTTACTAATTAACTTTTAAAATGTCGTTCAATTATTTTTTTAAAAGGGAATTCTAATTCACGATAATTCACGTGTTTATTTATATTTGACAGAAACATTTGAAAATCCAAATGTACTCCCCCCCTCCCCCCCCCCCCCAACAATTTCCTGTACTACTCTAGATGTGGCAGAGATGTATTACCCTCATTACAAAAGTTACCCGGTTTGTTTGCTGTTGATGTTTTTTTATCGAAAGAAAGAACAGATCTAGGAAAAACAAAACGATTATCAAATATGTTTTCTAATAAAAAATCAAGAATAATTACTATTTAACCAACCATTATTCAATTTATTAGAGTTCTAGAATTAAGTCGATGACTGACCTACAATTCGAGCGAGTACATTATTTTGTATTTATTTAAATCAGAATTGGGTATTTCAACTTTGGACTTTTGGTGGAGTACTTAAATGTGATAAGTCAGGCTGTTAAAGTGAGAAATCCAAATGTCCGACCAGTGGTCAACTTGAATATACATTACAACTTCTTAAGATGTTCGATGTTGAGGAATCCTAATGTCTGACCAGTGGTCAACTTGAACTTAGACTACAACTTCTGAAGATGTTCATTGATAGAATGAAGATAATGTGGCGTGGACTGCTCGCTACCTTCCTACAGACAAGCATGGAGCTAGACAACAACAGTGTGGAGCTAGACAACAGTGTGGTGCACTAAGTACGGGAACAAATCATGACTAAAAGCTTTGCAGTCAGTTTTAGAATCTTAAATTCTAATTAAAGTCTAGTCAGTTTTAGAATCTTAAATTCTAATTAAAGTCTAGTCAGTATTAGAATCTTAAATTCTAATTAAAGTCTAGTCAGTATTAGAATCTTAAATTCTAATTAAAGTCTAGTCAGTATTAGAATCTTAAATTCTAATTAAAGTCTAGTCAGTATTAGAATCTTAAATTCTAATTAAAGTCTAGTCAGTATTAGAATCTTAAATTCTAATTAAAGTCTAGTCAGTATTAGAATCTTAAATTCTAATTAAAGTCTAGTCAGTATTAGAATCTTAAATTCTAATTAAAGTCTAGTCAGTATTAGAATCTTAAATTCTAATTAAAGTCCAGTCAGTATAAAAATCGTAAAATTCTAATTAAAGTCCAGTCAGTATAAAAATCGTAAAATTCTAATTAAAGTCCAGTCAGTATAAAAATCGTAAAATTCTAATTAAAGTCCAGTCAGTAATAGAATCTCAAATTCTAATTGAAGTGTAGTGTTAGAATCATACAGTCTAATCGTTGCTGTCATTATTAGATTTCTATTCTTCAATTGTGTGCTGTTACTATGAAATTCACACTTTCGGAGTGTCGTCCTGTCAGTATCATACGCTACTCTCATGTGCTATCATGTCATCCTGTCAGTATCATACGCTACTCTCATGTGCTATCGTGTCGTGTCAGTATCATACGCTACTCTCATGTGCTATCATGTCATCCTGTCAGTATCATACGCTACTCTCATGTGCTATCGTGTCGTGTCAGTATCATACGCTACTCTCATGTGCTATCATGTCATCCTGTCAGTATCATACGCTACTCTCATGTGCTATCATGTCCTGTCAGTATCATACGCTACTGTCATGTGCTATCGTGTCGTGTCAGTATCATACGCTACTCTCATGTGCTATCATGTCATCCTGTCAGTATCATACGCTACTCTCATGTGCTATCATGTCGAGTTGGAGTGCTCTATTACGAAAGTTTTAATATTGACCGAGTTACTAATTAGCCAGGTTCAAACCGTAGTTACTGTTGTGGTTTCGTCTGTTAGCAGTGGGGTTTTTTTTTAAATTTTTTTTTAAGATTTTGTCAAAATCTTGACTGTGTAGAGGGAACCAAACTTCGGATCATGTTCTACCTTCGCCAATGAGCTACCACCCGGTCTGTATGTAACGCTAAAAACTGTGCCACTGTTTGGTCGATCTTTTTCTTCTCAAACAAAAAATCTAAATTCTAATTTTTATAGCGTTAACATTTGTTTTTAAGTTTTCGATCAACAAAAATTCTAAACTCTAATTTTCATAGCGTTAACATTTTTATTTAAGTTTTCGATCAACAAAAATTCTAAACTCTAATTTTCATAGCGTTAACATTTCTAAAGTTTTCGATCAACGAAAATTCAAAATTCTAATTTTCATAGCGTTAACATTTTTTTTTTAAGTTTACGATCAACAAATTTCTAAACTCTAATTTTCATAGCGTTAACATTTTTAAAAAGTTTTCGATCAACAAATATTCTAAATTCTAATTTTCATACCGTTAACATTTTTTAAAAGTTTTTGATCAACAAATCTTTTATGTACTTTATAAAATAACTATTTTTATGATTTTCCAATTTTTTATTTTTTTTTTTGCTTGTTTATTTCACTTTGAAAATTCTTATTTTTGTTTAAGAAGAGAAACAAATTCTAAATGTTTAAATCAAAATTACTCAATAATATTTGAAACGAAAATAGCTGCTTGCCGTTTGGAAACAAGTAATACCTTATACAATAAAAGAGCTAATCTGCTTTAAAGGACAACGCCAACATTCAGCTAATGTCAGGAAATAAATAAATCAAGTCAGGAAACCAATTGATTATTTAGGACAAGGATGTGACATCTCGTGCTAATTATGGAAGTTTCACATAAAATTAATGAAACGAGTGACTTCCCTTTAATATATTTTTTTTAATGCGTTTTAGTTTCATTCAAAGTTTTGGAATTTGTGTACTAGATTACCCTAGTATGTTTGAACAATGTTAATTTTAAACTGCGCTTTAATCATGGAACTTTTGAAACGGTTTAAAAATAGAGCTATTACCAATAGGTTTGACAAATACGGCACAGTGTGATAATAAGACGCCAAGCCTGTCTAACGACCAGCAGAAAAACTTGGCATCTCTGGACAGAATGCTGCCTGGGCTGAAAGGGTACTCACGATTTTTTGCTTCTATCTTGTGAAACAATTATTTTATATAGTAAAACTATATTCACGTCAAATAAATATTTAAGTTCGCTTTAAAAACGGTATGTCAAAGGTCAACAGAAATCATAGGGATAGACTGGTAGGGGGGTTTATAAAACAAAGTGACGCTCACTACCATCCCACACTCACTACCATCACACACTCACTACCATCCCACATTTTCACTCACTACCATCCCACATGCACTACCATCCCACACTCACTACCATCCCACATTGTCAATCACTACCATCCCACACTCACTACCATCCCACACTTACTACCATCCCACATTATCACTCACTACCATCCCACACTCACTACCATCCCACACCCACTACCATCTCACACTCACTACCACCCCATGTTTTAGGGTTAAACAATTCACCTAGCACCACACAAAAGGTTAACTTTCAGCCAGTCAGTCTTGTGTTACTAGCTAGTGGGTCTCAGGTTTAACTGTTGTATTGTTGTAAATAATTTATTTCGGCGGGAATAAACACTTAAAGTACGTTTTGTTCGGCTTCACTACGACATTTTTCATAACTCCTTCATTCGACACTTTTCGAAACTCCCCCCCCCCCCCCACCTCCCTCCTAACAACTTCCAGCCGTGTTTCACTTTCTAGCCCTCCTCTTTTCGGGAAAAAATCACTTTCATCACTTAAAAGTGTTACTTTGTTTTATCTTGATAGATGAAAAATAAACCTCACGTCATCGAGTGCTACTTTCTTTTCATCCGACGAATTCTTTTTACATTAGGATTTCTTGAATATTTTTATTTAGCGTTCTCGAGTTTTCGACGTATAGGCCAGTAGATGCAAGATCCTAACTTTGATGTATAGACAGACTAACCCAATCACCACACCTTGATAGACAGACTAGCCCCCAATCACCACACTTTGATAGACAGACTAACCCAATCACCACACCTTGATAGACAGACTCACCCAATCACCACACCTTGATAGACAGACTCACCCAAACACCACACCTTGATAGACAGACTCACCCAAACACCACACCTTGATAGACAGACACCCCCAATCACCACAGCTTGATAGACAGACTAACCCCCAATCACCACACCTTGATAGACAGACTCACCCAAACACCACACCTTGATAGACAGACACCCCCAATCACCACAGCTTGATAGACAGACTAACCCCCAATCACCACACCTTGATAGACAGACTAACCCCCAATCACCACACCTTGATAGACAGACTAGCCCCCAATCACCACACCTTGATAGACAGACTAACCCCCAATCACCACACCTTGATAGACAGACTCACCCAAACACCACACCTTGATAGACAGACTAACCCCCAATCACCACACCTTGATAGACAGACTAGCCCCCAATCACCACACCTTGATAGACAGACTCACCCAAACACCACACCTTGATAGACGAACTCGCTCTTTTTGTTGTTCACCGTACCATAAATCTAAGCTGTAGTGTCTACTCATCATATTGCCCGACCCCTGACCTTTCCTACCTCTAAAGTACAAATACGATAACAAGACTGAGTAGTGTTATCAAAATGTTACTAGAGTATAACTATGTAACGAACTAAACCCTGGTGCTAATGCTTACGTCTATCCCACGATATTAAAAGTGTCAGCCATTCAATTATTCAAACACAATAAAACACTGTGTAGCCATCGTCAAACGAAAATAGACAAAGTTAAACAAAGTTAAACAAAAATGAGGAAGCTATTCGAACACCGATGACTAGACTTTCGGGAAAAAGTTCATGTTGTCTCTTATTCAAATAACTTGTATGAATTGATAGTCTTTGTTCACGTTCATGGCCAGTGTCTCGCCGTTAAAGACTGTCTAGACTGTCTAGACTCCAGACAGATGCCTGCTGTTGCTATTTGCTGGAATTGTCGGTCAGTCTGTCCACAAGATTCAAGACATTAGTTTTTTTTTACATTGTGTGAAAGTAGGTCATGGGTTATGTGGCGGTAGGGCGTTGATTGTGTGGGAGTAGGGAGTGATTGTGTGGGGGTAGGGCGTTGATTGTGTGGGTGTAAGGCGTTGGTTATGTGGGGTATGGCGTGATTGTGTGGGGGTAGGGCGTTGATTGTGTGGGGGTAGGGCGCTGATTGTGTGGGGGTAGGGCGTTGATTGTGTGGGAGTAGGGCGTTGATTGTGTGGGGGTAGGGAGTGATTGTGTGGGAGTAGGGCGTTGATTGTGTGGGGGTAGGGAGTGATTGTGTGGGGGTAGGGCGTTGGTTGTGTGGGGGTAGGGCGTGATTGTGTGGCGGTAGTGCGTTGATTGTGTGGGGGTAGGGCGTTGATTGTGTGGGGGTAGGGAGTGATTGTGTGGCGGTAGGGCGTTGATTGTTTTGGGGGTAGGGCGTTGATTGTGTGGGGGTAGGGCGTTGATTGTGTGGGGGTAGGGCGTGATTGTGTGGGGGTAGGGCGTTGATTGTGTGGGGGTAGGGCGTTGATTGTGTGGGGGTAGGGAGTGGATAGTAAGGGGGGTAGGGCTTGATTGTGTGGGGGTAGGGAGTGGATAGTAAGGGGGGTAGGGCTTGATTGTGTGGGGGTAGGGAGTGGATAGTGTGGGGGTAGGGCTTGATTGTGTAGGGGTAGGGCGTTGATTGTGTGGGGGTAGGGCGCTGATTGTGTGGGGGTAGGGCGTTGATTGTGTGGGAGTAGGGCGTTGATTGTGTGGGGGTAGGGAGTGATTGTGTGGGAGTAGGGCGTTGATTGTGTGGGGGTAGGGAGTGATTGTGTGGGGGTAGGGCGTTGGTTGTGTGGGGGTAGGGCGTGATTGTGTGGCGGTAGTGCGTTGATTGTGTGGGGGTAGGGCGTTGATTGTGTGGGGGTAGGGAGTGATTGTGTGGCGGTAGGGCGTTGATTGTTTTGGGGGTAGGGCGTTGATTGTGTGGGGGTAGGGCGTTGATTGTGTGGGGGTAGGGCGTGATTGTGTGGGGGTAGGGCGTTGATTGTGTGGGGGTAGGGCGTTGATTGTGTGGGGGTAGGGAGTGGATAGTAAGGGGGGTAGGGCTTGATTGTGTGGGGGTAGGGAGTGGATAGTAAGGGGGGTAGGGCTTGATTGTGTGGGGGTAGGGAGTGGATAGTGTGGGGGTAGGGCATGATTGTGTGGGGGTAGGGAGTGGATAGTAAGGGGGGTAGGGCTTGATTGTGTGGGGGTAGGGAGTGGATAGTAAGGGGGGTAGGGCTTGATTGTGTGGGTGTAGGGCGTTGGTTGTGTGGGGGTAGGGCGTGATTGTGTAGGGGTAGGGCGTTGATTGTGTGGGGGTAGGGCGTTGCTTGTAAGGGTGTAGGGCGTTGATTGTTTGGGGGTAGCGAGTGGATAGTAAGGGGGTAGGGCTTGATTGTGTGGGGGTAGGGAGTGATTGGGGGTAAGGCGTTGATTGTTTTGTGGTAAGAAGTGTTTGTGTGGGGGTAGGGCGTGATTGTGCGGGAGTAGGGCGTTGATTGTATGTGGGTAGGGAGTGGATAGTGTGGGGGTAGGGAGTGGATAGTGTGTGGGTGGGGCTTGATTGTGTGGGGGTAGGGCGTTGATTGTAAGAGGGTAGGGCGTTGATTGTGTGGGGGTAGGGAGTGGATAGTGTGGGGGTAGGGCATGATTGTATGGGGGGTAGGGCTTGAATGTGTGGGAGTAGGTCGTTGATTGTGTGGGGGTAGGGCGTTGATTGTGTAGGGAGTGGATAGTAAGGGGGGTAGGGCTTGATTGTGTGGGGGTAGGGAGTGGATAGTGTGGGGGTAGGGCATGATTGTATGGGGGGTAGGGCTTGAATGTGTGGGAGTAGGTCGTTGATTGTGTGGGGGTAGGGCGTTGATTGTGTGGGAGTAGGGCGTTGATTGTGTGGGGGTAGGGCGTTGATTGTGTGGAGGTAGGGCGTGGATTGTGTGAGTTTGGGTGTGGATTGTATGAGGGTAAGTCGTGGGTAGGGCCCTGTTAGGGTTAAATCATCATTTGGACAACATTAGGGTTAAATTAATATTTGAGGACATTTCGATAAATCTTAACTTGGACAAAGAAAAAATGTCGTTAAGCTAATGACACGCCTCCAGCTAGTCGACCGTTGAAAGGCTAGATGAAGATCCTTGAGAGAGATTCAAGATCATTTATCATTGACATCATGCGCAGTTTCGTCCCCTGTCTCATTAGTAGTACAAGTTGTTTGTAGAATTCTGTCCCTTGTTAAACCACCTACTGAAGTGTTTGCCACCACAGTTCTGCCCCTTGTTTATCTAAGGGCATTAAAAAAAAAAGACTCACTGTGTTTATTTCCGAGTAGTTTTATAAGTTCCTCGGATCCTTGCAATGTATACCTGTCAAGGACGGTTAATAAGTACTCGGAAAAACACGAGTTTAAATAAGTTTAGCGCATGGGCACTAGATTATTAGTTTTTCTATCAGAATTAAATAGCTATAACCGCACCATTTTTTTTTTACAAAAAAAAAATTAAATCATAATCCGCATACGCAGTAGATATTTTTCTGATCCTCATTACGAAGTTTATTTGCTCAAATAATTATAATTATAATTTTTAACCAATCAGGAATGATTGCAAGATTTTAGAAACCACAAGCGACGATACAAAAACATTAATTAAATTATTCACATCGTATAATTCGCTTTTTCATTAAAGTTGAATGCAAACAGTTTTCCAATTTGCAGTAATAATTTAGAAAGTGCTTCCAAACGAATAAAATTATTGTAATGAATGGCCAGAAAAATGTAATGAAAACATCAAGCTTAACGTAAATGTTTAGCGGCCACCATCGAAAATACAGTTTTGCATTTACGTCTTTGAAATTACGTCTAGTAGCAATCGAACGCCTTGTTTAGTTCTTTTATCCTGTAAAACAGGAGATGATATACATAAGACACTACCACACACAGGTATCAGAGAGTGTGGGAAATTGTGATCAGATTGTGTGGGGAATTGTGATCAGATTGTGTGGGGGATTGTGATCAGATTGTGTGGGGGATTGTGATTAGATTGTGTGGGGGATTGTTATCAGATTGTGTGGGGGATTGTTATCAGATTGTGTGGGGGATTGTTATCAGAGTGTGTGGGGGATTGTGATCAGATTGTGTGGGGGATTGTTATTAGATTGTGTGGGGAATTGTGATCAGATTGTGTGAGGGATTGTTATCAGATTGTGTGGGGGATTGTGATTAGATTGTGTGGGGGATTGTTATCAGATTGTGTGGGGGATTGTGCTTAGATTGTGTGGGGGATTGTTATTAGATTGTGTGGGGGATTGTGATTAGATTGTGTGGGGGATTGTTATCAGATTGTGTGGGGGATTGTGATTAGATTGTGTGGGGGATTGTTATTAGATTGTGTGGGGGATTGTGATTAGATTGTGTGGGGGATTGTTATCAGATTGTGTGGGGGATTGTGATTAGATTGTGTGGGGGATTGTTATCAGATTGTGTGGGGGATTGTGCTTAGATTGTGTGGGGGATTGTTATCAGATTGTGTGGGGGATTGTGCTTAGATTGTGTGGGGGATTGTTATTAGATTGTGTGGGGGATAGTGCTTAGATTGTGTGGGGGATTGTTATTAGATTGTGTGGGGTATTGTGATTAGATTGTGTGGGGGATTGTTATCAGATTGTGTGGGGGATTGTGATTAGATTGTGTGGGGGATTGTTATCAGATTGTGTGGGGGATTGTGATTAGATTGTGTGGGGGATTGTTATCAGATTGTGTGGGGAATTGTGAAGTAAAGTTCAAGTTGATCTCTCACAACTTATCGCATGGAGCTTTGAGTTGGTTCATACTTGTCTCAAGATTACCTCATCACCTTTGCCCTCGAGATTACCTCATCACCTTTGCCCTCGAGATTACCTCATTACCTTTGCCCTCGAGATTACCTCATTACCTTTGCCCTCGAGATTACCTCATTACCTTTGCCCTCGAGATTACCTCATTACCTTTGCCCTCAAGATTACCTCATTACCTTTGCCCTGTTCGACCGTTGCGTACGACCAGGCAGTTGGTCGAGGAACATGACCTCTGCCCCATTGTCCAGGCGGGCAGATGATTGGGCGAGCATTGTGTCGTGGACAGCTTGCTGAGTTCATCCTTGACCTTATCAATGAGCGAGTGAGCCTATCAGCTGCTTTGTGTGACGTCATCAATGTGTTTACCCGAAGTATAATTCTATAGAATACAACTTTACATTTGACCACACACCTCCTGTTCTGTTTATTCAGGATAATTAGTGGTCAATTAGTGGTCGAAACATAATGAGAGCTGGCGGAACAGAAGGATGCGATGAGTTGCTTCTAAAAATAGACGATACCGTAATTCAGAAAGATAGGTGATAGGATGAAGTATTTTTATTTGGTCGATGTTTTGGACATGTAATCTGGCTAACAGCTTTAGTAAGACGCTCTGTTGCTGGACTATATGCCAGGTTGACGAGTGGAATGGGGTACAAATATAATTAGTTTGTCTTTAAAAAAAAATATTTTTGAATGGTTGACAGCGAAGGTTCAAAAGAATTGGAACAAAAAAAAATTAAATTGAATTACGAGCGCGTCCATTGTTGCTTACGTTGTATTTTTTTAAATTTTCGTTAGCAATAAATAACGATATGTTTAAAGCTCTTGTTGGAAACACACACACACACACACACACACACACACACACACACACACACAACGAATTAGTTGCCTAATAACATTCTATCAACATTTCCGTGTAAAACTATGTTCATCCAGGTACAATTCTAGACAGGTGAAATTGCTATCATTCGCCTGATAGTTCCAAGCATGGACACACGCACATATATACACACACACACGCACATACACACGCACACATACATTCACAGATACACACACATTCACAGACACACACACACACACATTAACATGTTGTGAAAACCGTTGACAAGCACTGCATGGGAAGATAATTATGATGCAAGGCAGAGAACAAGGGTATTAATCGACGCTTCAGACACTCAGAGTGAGAAGATAAATCTAGCCTTAGCTAGAGATCAAGGGCAGTAACTGACAGAAACACGATTTAAGTCCTCGGCAAGATGGTCTGCCCTTCATGTTTGTCTGTGTGTCCGTGTGTCTGTCTGTCGTGTGTGTCTGTCTGTGTATCCGTGTGTGTGTCTGTGTGTCCGTGTGTCTGTCTGTGTGTCCGTGTGTCTGTCTGTGTGTCTGTGTCACCGTCAGACTTGTGTGCGGAGACTTCTATTTTTGGGTTACGCCCATCAGTAGAGCTAGTTTGAGGGGACCTTTGTGTCAGTTCGATTAGCTTCATTGGTGGGTGTTGGATCGATCTCTTGGACTGCATAGTGCGTGATCGCACGGCTCAACTTAGACCTGAGTTCACAACAAGACATGAGATATACTTATTGACACTATCTCCGTGGATTAACAGCGTGTCAATTTATTTGTGGATTAACAGCAAAACACTTTATCCGTGAATTAACAGAATGACACTTAATTCGTGGATTAACACTGTGTACTTAATCCGCGGATTAACAGCACAACTATTTATAGTAAGACTAAGATGGCAGAGGGTGGGGGGGGGGGGTGAAAGGGGCAGCATTAAGCACACACGGAAACCACGGTTTAATTATATTTTAATTAGATCGTCAGATCCTCAAAAGTCAAATCTTACACTTGTGCTGAACTGGGAAATTAGGCCAGACCTCACCTGATCGTCCTGCTCTCGTGGGTTGTAAAAGCGTAATCCTTAATCCTTAATCCTTAACTACACCGGCCAAGATCTCGAGCTTTGACTTCCTGGATGGATTCACAAGGGGAACATGGACGTGCTTTGGTCATTGCACCTCAAAATATAAGATCAGTTGTCTGGGCTATAGTATTATCACTTTCACTTGACCTTATACGGACCTAATGAATAATGAGTGAGTAAAAATATTTTGTGTTGGTGACGTGGTGGTCATGTGAGATCTCGTTCGTATTAGTCTGGTCAGCGTTGTTTGTTGTAAGGGGAAACTTTACGGTGCTACCGTGATAGTTTACGGTGCTACCGTGATACTTTACGGTGCTACCGTGATACTTTAGATGTTACCGTGATACTTTACGGTGCTACCGTGATAGCTTACGGTGCTACCGTGATACTTTAGATGTTACCGTGATACTTTACGGTGCTACCGTGATACTTTACGGTGCTACCATGATACTTTACGGTGCTACCATGATACTTTACGGTGCTACCGTGATACTTTACGGTGCTACCGTGATACTTTAGATGTTACCGTGATACCTTACAATGCTACCATGATACTTAACGGTGCTACCAATAAAACATGCACTCTAGCAAGACGTGTGTTGGTGTTGTGCGGTCTTTGGGTGCCTGTGTTAGTCTATGGGTACACACAGACTTGAAACTCAATCCCAACACATAACTACACCCTCACAAATTACACCAGCAACAAATTACAACCACCCACACACATAACAAGACCCACACGAACTACACCGAATAAGGTACCCCCCCCCCCCACACACACACACATACAACTAGGCCTACACCCAAATTAACAAAAATCCACAGAAATTCCCCACACAAAGTACACTTAAGTAAAAAATTCAAGCATACGCAAAACTTCACCCACCATCTGAGACAAAACGTATAAAACAAAACCTCCAGTTTTCCCTACGCAAAGTAACGTCTACAAAATTGTCTTTTTTTTTCAAAAATTTTTCAAGACTAAAATAGTCGACTAAAACTCAATGGGTGTTTTATTACTGAGTAAATCGGGTATTACCCAACACATCCCTTCTGGGCACTGAACAGCTGGAAAAACCAACGATTTTCTCCGCCATTCTCATTTTCCCGTATCTGGTATCAAGGCTAGGGCATTCAGTTTAAAGGCCTTGTCGGAACCTTGAAACTGGAACAGATTCCGAATCAGTTTGAGATTAAAAGAAAATTGTCAACTCAGAACATTTTACGTTGGAATTGTGTTGATTTTTAGAAACTCAGTCATATACAAGGAGGGGAGGGGAGGGGAAGAGGGCTTCATTGTTTGTTTATATATATATATATATATATATATATATATATATATATATATATATATATATATATATATATATATATATATATTTATATAATGTGGCTGTGTGTGTATAGATATTTGTGTGTGTTTGTGTGTGTGTGTGTGTGTGTGTGCATTCCATACATGTCTTAGGAACGTATAAATTCGGTGTAGATTTACCAATGTTCAAACTAAATCTATTGCAGTGTTTCTCACGGTACGTTCGCACTAATTGAATGTATTACATACTCTCTGTGCCGAAGCAGTCTCACCCCAAAGGAAGATTCTAGAAACTCCCACCCGGCACACCCAAGTAAAACAGTTAAACGAAGTTTGATCAGGAAGCAAGCAATAGTCATCTCCTGGCTTGAACAATTCTCTGTTCGTGATTAGTGTATGCCAAATGGCAAATTCCGTGAGTTCACAAATGGCCAATTCCGTGAGTTCACAAATGGCCAATTCCGTGTGTTCACAAATGGCAAATTCCGTGAGTTCACAAATGGCAAATTCCGTGAGTTCACAAATGGCAAATTCCGTGAGTTCACAAATGGCAAATTCCGTGAGTTCACAAATGGCAAATTCCGTGAGTTCACAAATGGCAAATTCCGTGAGTTCACAAATGGCAAATTCCGTGAGTTCACAAATGGCAAATTCCGTGAGTTCACAAATGGCAAATTCCGTGAGTTCACAAATGGCAAATTCCGTGAGTTCACAAATAGCAAATTCCGTGAGTTCACAAATGGCAACTTCCTTGAGTTC
Organism: Physella acuta; assembly: GCF_028476545.2. Lineage (NCBI taxonomy): Eukaryota > Metazoa > Mollusca > Gastropoda > Physidae > Physella > Physella acuta. The sequence continues at coordinate 88,184 of NW_026732387.1, read as the reverse complement.
ACAAATAGCAAATTCCGTGAGTTCACACATGCTATATTGTCTTCCAGCAACTTGAATCAGCATTCGACTAATTACTCTACAAGAGCCACGATTGGCTGTTTCGCCTAATCACGTGATCACACGGACTCTGAGGATGGTTATGATAGGAGAAAAAGAAAAGTACAGTTTATATTTACTTACTTACTTGAACAGAGGCTGATAAAAAAGAAATTTAAAATTTAAAAAGAAAACAAGAGAGATTTGAAAATATCGTCTGCTAAAGCTCATGGGTGTCTGATTTATTCAATAGGCAGACATAAATATGTCTGACCTCAGACTGGCTATCCTAGATCAACAATCGCAGCCACTGTCCCCCTTTAGTGGTCTTATTAAAAGCTTAAGGTATTTACTTACAATTACATCAGATAAGGTATTTACTTACATTTACATCAGATAAGGTATTTACTTACATTTACATCAGATAAGGTATTTACTTACATTTACATCAGATAAGGTATTTACTTACATTTACATCAGATAAGGTATTTACTTACATTTACATCAGATAAGGTATTTACTTACATTTACATCAGATAAGGTATTTACTTACATTTACATCAGATAAGATATTTACTTACATTTACATCAGATAAGGTATTTACTTACATTTACATCAGATAAGGTATTTACTTACAATTACATCAGATAAGGTATTTACTTACATTTACATCAGATAAGGTATTTACTTACAATTACATCAGATAAGGTATTTACTTACATTTACATCAGATAAGGTATTTACTTACATTTATATCAGATAAGGTATTTACTTACATTTACATCAGATAAGGTATTTACTTACATTTACATCAGATAAGGTATTTACTTACATTTACTCAGGCTTAGATACAAAATGTTTTTAAAAAAAGCTAGTTCGCAGAAAGATCAGGGTTTGGGTGGCAGAAAGATCAGTTTGGGTGGCAGAAAGATCGGGGTTCAGATGGCAGAAAGATCAGGGTTTGGGTGGCAGAAAGATTATGGTTTGGGTGGCAGAAAGATCAGTTTGGGTGGCAGAAAGATCGGGGTTCGGATGGCAGAAAGATCAGGGTTTGGGTGGCAGAAAGATTATGGTTTTGGTGGCAGAAAGATCATGGTTTGGGTGGCAGAAAGATCATGGTTTTGGTGGCAGAAAGATCATGGTTTTGGTGGCAGAAAGATTATGGTTTTGGTGGCAGAAAGATCATGGTTTGGGTGGCAGAAAGATCATGGTTAGGGTGGCAGAAAGATCAGGGTTCGGATGGCAGAAAGATCGGGGTTCGGATGGCAGAAAGATCAGGGTTTTGGTGGCAGAAAGATCGGTGTTTGGGTGTAAATATGTCTTGACTCCACCCTCTACTTTTATCTATGTTCAAAGTTAGGTGGTATTAAGACAGTATTACATATGTTATGTGGAATGTATGTCATTTTGTATGATACGTATGTATGGTGTGTACGTATTAAGGGATATATATATATATATATATATATATATATATATATATATATATATATATATATATATATATATATATATATATATATACATAACTAATCAAATTGGGGTGTCGTAGCTACCCTAATGTCCTAAGTTTCTGGCTTGAACTCAAAGCAAAGAAGTATCTATATCAGGGGAAGCAATCCATATAAATTATTAAAATTTTCGATAACTTTTTGTTGACCTCCCTTTATGTTAAAAGTGTCCTTATCTCTGTAATTTCACCGACGTCACTAGCACATACATATATTCACACATACATTAGCAACACATACAAGCCTATACAAACCATTAAACCTTTATTTATCCATGTGATAATACTGTAATTTTATATCCGTATTCTAGTCTTGTTTAATTACGTTGGGAAAGTTATAATAGAACTCTGAATATATTTGCCAAAAAACATTTAACCTACTCATTCACAATAAAATTGTTATAAAAATATTTTTATGGTTAACATTTGTAAATTGTCCATGTTAAAATTAAACAATTTACAGTATAGTCAATAAAAAATAAGTTTTCAATTATCTTTACACAAAGCTACACAAACGTTTAGGGGATATCACTCTCGCCTTAAAAAGAAGAGTACAGTGATATTATATTTGAATCCGTGAGAAGCTGCCTTTGGGGTCATCCATAAATGACGTCACGCTTTTTTGACGATTGTAACCTCCCCCCTACCCTCCCTCACACGTCGTCACAAAAAAGCCAGACCCCCCCCTTAAAATGACGTCACACCTCAGCATACAACCCCCCCCCCCCTCAAAATTGCTGTTGAATTATTTTTTTTAAACGTCGATATTTTTCCAAAATCTTGTCTGAAATATGTCAAAATAGAGTATTTTAATAAATTCATATTATAATTTATTAAAACTGTTTTCTAAAACGCTAAATAACGTCTAAAATTCCTTTCCTAAAATTTCTTATCTATAAAGCAAAAGTGTGACGTCGCACCATCTGGACCCCCCTCCCCCTCATCACTTAACGTCACAAAATTACCGAACCCCTCACCCCTACGAGTGTTACGTAATTTATGGACGACCCCTTAAACCTAGTTACTATATAAATATAATACTATAAATAGCTTAGACCTACCGTTACTTAATTTGATTTTATTATCAGTGAAAGAAAAAAATTATAATTATTGCATTTTGGGTATTTATTGAAATATTGAAAATAAGTCTATAAACAAATAATCTATGTATTTTGCTTATTTTTTGTTATCAATGAGAATAATGTTCTCACCTTTTTTTTAAATCGTACGAAAAATGAAAGTATTGTTAGGGGAATCCACTTTGTGTCTATAGCTTTTCTGTATTCTATTTGTTATCTGCCCATTATAGTGTGTACTAGCATAGCCTTTCTGTATTCTATTTGTTACCTGCCCATTATAGTGTGTACTTGGTTAACATTTGTTACCTGCCCATTATAGTGTGTACTAGGTTAACATTTGTTACCTACCCATTATAGTGTGTACTTGGTTAACATTTGTTATCTGCCCATTATAGTGTGTACTAGGTTAACATTTGTTACCTGCCCATTATAGTGTGTACTAGGTTAACATTTGTTACCTGCCCATTATAGTCTGTACTAGGTTAACATTTGTTACCTGCCCATTATAGTGTGTACTAGGTTAACATTTGTTACCTGCCCATTATAGTGTGTACTAGGTTAACATTTGTTACCTGCCCATTATAGTCTGTACTAGGTTAACATTTGTTACCTGCCCATTATAGTGTGTACTAGGTTAACATTTGTTGTCTGCCCATTATAGTGTGTACTAGGTTAACATTTGTTACCTGCCCATTATAGTCTGTACTAGGTTAACATTTGTTACCTGCCCATTATAGTGTGTACTAGGTTAACATTTGTTACCTGCCCATTATAGTGTGTACTAGGTTAACATTTGTTACCTGCCCATTAGAGTGTGTACTAGGTTAACATTTGTTGTCTGCCCATTATAGTGTGTACTAGGTTAACATTTGTTACCTGCCCATTATAGTGTGTACTAGGTTAACATTTGTTACCTGCCCATTATAGTGTGTACTAGGTTAACATTTGTTATCTGCCCATTATAGTGTGTACTAGGTTAACATTTGTTATCTGCCCATTATAGTGTGTACTAGGTTAACTCCTCCTGCTCTACTTGAAGGTGAACACACCGTTGCACAACACATCTAACGCAAACTTGTGGACACGAAACATTGCACCCTCGATAAAATGTGGTAACATTTCACAAAGTAATTTGTGGATAGACAATATAAATGTGGTAACTTTTCACAAAGTAATTTGTGGATAGACAATATAAAAACTCGAGTTGTCTACCCTTGCTTATATGTTTTTAGACGGGTGTCATGAATGCAAGGGGGAATACCCAGATTGCTCAAAACAAATTTGTGTTTTATCGTGGTAGCCTCCACTACAATTTCAAATTAAAAATCGCGTGGGAGGGGGGGAGGCAGGAAGGAGGGGTGGGGGGGGTGAATTTTACTTTCAAACAAATACTAAATATGTCCTTTTAAAATTGACACATTTAAAATAGCGATACATTATTTAATGTAGGCCTATATTTACTTAAGGTGACGTGTTTTGAGCGGTTGTTACATATTGTGACCCGCTGTGACACGTTGTGACATATTGTGACATATTGTGACACATGGCATAACAAGCATATGTCCCCGATTTCCTATAGAGGATAGATCCTATTCGCGTGTCACCTTTATTGATTTTTTTGGTCCAACGTCACACCCATGGTCACATAGAACACACCACCATTTACCTGTCTTACATAGGACATGGTCACATAACACTATACAAGGGCACATAACACTTTCAGAAAAAGTGTAGTAAAATTAAATGCGGTTCATTCCCCCTGTCGCTACATAAAGTTCTAATGCCATTACGCACAAACTTAAAGTAATGATTGTACAGCCTAGAGGACCAGAGAACAGAACTTACGACATCCTGCAGGGTGAAATTAAGGTTCGATTGTTGTCACATCGCGGTGCCAAAGTTGACAGCATGGACGTAGTCTAAATTTTTGTTTCGCTTCGACCTTTATAGCGCTTTCAAGATGCTAAAGAATGACTTCCTTTATTACTGCTCCAAATGCTCTCCCTTTTCTGTGACTGAGACTTGAACGGCCAATAAAACCCATACCACTGGTCAAGCTACTCCCAACATACCACTGGTCAAGCTACTCCCAACTTACTGCTGGTCAAGCTACTCCCAACTTACCACTGGCTCAAGCTACTCCCAACTTACTGCTGGTCAAGCTACTCCCAACTTACCACTGGCTCAAGCTACTCCCAACTTACCACTGGTCAAGTTACTCCCAACATACCACTGGTCAAGCTACTCCCAACATACCACTGGTCAAGCTACTCCCAACATACCACTGGCTCAAGCTACTCCCAACATACCACTGGTCAAGCTACTCCCAACTTACTGCTGGTCAAGCTACTCCCAACATACCACTGCTCAAGCTACTCCCAACATACCACTGGTCAAGCTACTCCCAACTTACTGCTGGTCAAGCTACTCCCAACATACCACTGCTCAAGCTACTCCCAACATACCACTGGTCAAGCTACTCCCAACTTACCCCTGGCTCAAGCTACTCCCAACTTACTGCTGGTCAAGCTACTCCCAACATACCACTGGCTCAAGCTACACCCAACATACCACTGGTCATGCTACTCCCATCTTACCACTGGTCAAGCTACTCCCAACATACCACTGGTCAAGCTACTCCCAACATACCACTGGCTCAAGCTACACCCAACATACCACTGGTCAAGCTACTCCCATCTTACCACTGGTCAAGCTACTCCCAACATACCACTGGTCAAGCTACTCCCAACATACCACTGGTCAAGCTACTCCCAACATACCACTGGTCAATAAATGGCGATAAATAAGGTGACAGCCAGTGTCCTGACTGTTGGTGTGTTACCTCCCTTCTATGTCTATTCGTCCTATAGTTTTCAAGTTCATGTATATACGACGTGACTACTCGGAAAAAGATTTTTCTGCGCATGCACAGTGACGCTAGGTTTAGGATAAGGATTATGGTTATGGTTAGGGCGAGAGCTAGGGCTAGGGCTAGGGTTAGGGTTCAGAGTTTCTTCCCCCCGAGGAAAGTCTACCGCCCCGACCTCCCCCCCCCCCCCCGCGAACGAAATGAAATGTATATGGAAAATAGATACTTTTAACAGTATCCGCCCCCCCCCCGAAAAAGGTCTACCGCCCGCCCCCCCCCCCCCCCGACCGAAATGAAACTTATATAGAAAATAGACGCCACCCCCCCCCCCCCGGAGAAAAAACTCTGGAAGAAACACTGTTAGGGTTAGGGTTAGGGTTAGGGTAATTGTTAGGGTTAGTGTTAGTGTTAGTGTTAGTGTTAGTGTTAGTGTTAGTGTTAGTGTTAGTGTTAGTGTTAGTGTTAGTGTTAGTGTTAGTGTTAGTGTTAGGGTTAAGGTTAAGGTTAAGGTTAAGGTTGAGGTTGAGGTTGAGGTTGAGGTTAAGGTTAAGGTTAAGGTTAAGGTTAAGGTTAAGGTTAAGGTTAAGGTTAAGGTTAAGGTTAAGGTTAAGGTTAAGGTTAAGGTTAAGGTTAAGGTTAAGGTTAAGGTTAAGGTTAAGGTTAAGGTTAAGGTTAAGGTTAAGGTTAAGGTTAAGGTTAAGGTTAAGGTTAAGGTTAAGGTTAAGGTTAAGGTTAAGGTTAGGTTTAGAGTTTGAATTAGGGATAGGTTTCTACGGTTTGTTTGTAAACACACGCATGCGCATTGTTTCTCTCCATTGCGCATGCGTATCTTTTTCTGGCTAGAATCGGCAATATTTGTATGTTTGTATGTATGTGAGTGCGTGCGTGCGATGAGTGCGAGCGGTGTGCGGGCTTGTGTTTTTGTGAGTGCATGCGATGCGTGCGTGTATGTGAGCTTGTGTGTGTTGTGTGTATGATCCTCTCAGTACCTGTAATTACCCCCCCCCCTCTCTCTCTCTTAATTTAAATTGCAAAAGTGTCGTGGCCTGGGTTTGTTACACCGATGAAGATATTTGGTCAATTCGTAGATTTAGAAATTCTGCTTCTCAAATGCCCTTATACATTTAACCATTATACAAAAATCCTTGCCCATGAATACCTAAATACCATTGTAACAGCGCATGATTTTTGGTTAAGCCCTAGGACTTTGATTAATGCCTCACTATGCTCGATGACTGAAAAAAGTGATTGTTTTAAATAAACATTCATTAAAGTTATATTTTAGAGCTCGGGATTCGAACCCTTGACTCTCATGACTTATGTGGGTTCTGGCAATGTGCGTATATTCCAATGGCCAAGTCTAGAAACGGTGAATGGATTCAAGTCACGGACCAATCTACCCTGTGACTCGTACTTAATTTGATCAATCGAAAGGTTCGGTTAAAAAATAAACATTGAGAAACAGCTTGAAAGTCTCTAGCAGTATCAGGGTTATGTCCCTTCTCTAATGCCATTAAACTGATTTGTATAACCAGCGATTTGTATTGTAGCCAAAACTTGTTTGAACAATTTATAGCTAGATCTAGATCTTTTAGATTTTTAACTTTCAACTAATGTATGTTACAAGCGCGGGCTTTGAAACTTTTTGAAGTTTATACTTGCTAGTATATTTTAAAAAAAAAACAAAACAAGGATGTTGTCTGATGAATGGTTAAAATAATGAAAAAATAAAAGGGAGACATTAGTAGCTATAATCTATATATATAATTTTCTTCATGGGGACCATACGAGACACCACGCAGCTTAGCCACCATCCTCATCCCCACCTGTCAGATGAGCTGTGGTTCACCCCGAATGTTTACAATAGTAGAGCCGGTTCGAAAAAAAATGACGGCTATTAGGGGCAGATAATTTAGTTTTTAAACGATTTGAAACTAAGGGGAGATAATAAGTTCTGCTTGATATTTTCATTGTCGTCTGTAAACGGCTGCTTTCACTGGGCGGGTGGGGTGGGGGGGGGGAGTGAGGAGGCAGGGGGTGGGGTAGTTTCGAATTCACAAATTATGAATTGTTGATAAGAAGAAAATAAAATAACTACATAGCGGCGTATGCTACGTCAAGGGTCAGCTCGTGTGTTATAACTCACGGGCGCTGGGTGTAGGTTTAAGTGTTTGATGAGCAGGTTCAGATATGTAGGTTGTAGCATGTAAGTTCAGGTGTGCGGCGTGCAGGTTCAGGTCTCTTAAGAGAAGGTTCATGTGTCTTAAGAAAAGGTTCATGTGTCTTAAGAGAAGGTTCATGTGTCTTAAGAGAAGGTTCATGTGTCTTAAGAAAAGGTTCATGTGTCTTAAGAAAAGGTTCATGTGTCTTAAGAGAAACTTCATGTATCTTAAGAGCACGTTCGTGTGTCTTAAGAGCAAGTTCGTGTGTCTTAACAGCAAGTTCGTGTGTCTTAAGAGAAGGTTCATGTGTCTTAAGAGCAGGTTCATGTGTCTTAAAAGTCGATTCTGATGTATAATGTGCAGGTTTGTCTGAGTATGTTGCAACTTTAAGTTTGTATGCGCAAGTTCTAGCCTTCGCACAATCCACAATCCTCTATAAGAAAACTTTCAGCCCATAATCAACAAATGTATATAAAGTAAGGCTTGCGAGGGTTGTTGTTGTCTTGAAACTTCTCTATGCACGATCACGCACTAATTAAACTAAAAACTAGTCTTTGAAGAAAGAAAAGTTTGATCTCCAAACTCAGTCAATTTAAAACAGTTTAGTTTACAAAAATAGCAACGAAAGCCGTTAATCTTTCCAATCTAAAAAAGCAGGTAGGGTAGGCCTATCAACAAAGAATATATCCGCGAAGAATACCGAGACTTGGTAGGTGTGACGTGTAGATCTCTGGTCTCCTGGTTCACGTAAGATGTTTGAGGAGTTTCTTGCCGCGTGCTGAAGACGCTGCTTTAGCTGCCGGAGCTAGACTGAGCGCTTATTCTTAGGAATCGTTGTTGAAGATCGTTGTTGCGAATTGGAGAAGTTCACTCAACTGACATCAGTTTTGAAGATCGCTCGAAGACCCAGGGATTAACCCGTCATGATGACTTCGGCTCGCGTGCAATCTTGTACCAGGCAGGTAGGATATTTGTAGTATCAAAAACTGGTTACTTTTACTATTAGTGGGTTTGCTTCTCTGAACTAGTCAGTAGCGTAGCGAGGGGGGGGGGGGACATATGTCCCCGGGCGCCGACCTTAGGGGGCGCCAAAATGGGTTGGAAACATAAATTGAAAGGTTGAGGGTGGTGTAAATCGAAAAGTTTGTCCCCGGGCGCCGGGACGGGTCGCTACGCCTCTGGAACTAGTTTTGTTTTTTTCCATCCACACTATAGACTGACCCTACCAAGGCCTTAGACTTTTATAGACTTATCCTTTTAAATAGACTAACCCTACCAAAGCCTGAGACTTACCGTTCTATAACCATGTCATAGACTTAGTATACTAACCCAGTCTTTAGTTAATTGAAAACTGTGTAAATTAACGTCTGCGACGCCTAGACTTTTTAACACCCCCATGTAAGAACACACCTTCATATCAGCTTATTTTTTAAACAATATGCATATTATTCCCTGTTCATTAGCCACACACTCGCTACACACTAGCCACACACAATAGCCACACACTAGCCACACACTAGCCACACACTAACCACACACTAACCACACACTAACCACACACTAGCCACACACTAGCCACACACTAGCCACACACTAGCCACACACTATCCACACACTATCCACACACTAGCCACACACTAGCCACACACTAGCCACACACTAGCCACACACTAGCCACACACTAGCCACACACTAGCCACACACTAGCCACACACTAGCCACACACTAGCCACACACTAGCCACACACTAGCCACACACTAGCCACACACTAGCCACACACTAGCCACACACTAGCCACACACTAGCCACACACTAGCCACACACTAGCCACACACTAGCCACACACTAGCCACACACTAGCCACACACTAGCCACACACTAGCCACACACTAGCCACACGCTAGCCACACACTAGCCACACACTAGCCACACACTAGCCACACACTAGCCACACACTAACCACACACTAGCCACACACTAGCCACACACTAACCACACACTAGCCACACACTAGCCACACACTAGCCACAGACACACACTAGCCACACACTAGCCACACACTAGCCACACACTAGCCACACACTAACCACACACTAGCCACACACTAGCCACACACTAGCCACACACTAGCCACACACTAGCCACACACTAACCACACACTAGCCACACACTAACCACACACTAGCCACACACTAACCACACACTAACCACACACTAGCCACACACTAGCCACACACTAACCACACACTAGCCACACACAATAGCCACACACTAGCCACACACTAGCCACACACTAACCACACACTAACCACACACTAACCACACACTAGCTACACACTAGCCACACACTAGCCACACACTATCCACACACTATCCACACACTAGCCACACACTAGCCACACACTAGCCACACACTAGCCACACACTAGCCACACACTAGCCACACACTAGCCACACACTAGCCACACACTAACCACACACTAACCACACACTAACCACACACTAGCCACACACTAGCCACACACTAGCCACACACTAGCCACACACTAGCCACACACTAGCCACACACTAGCCACACACTAGCCACACACTAGCCACACACTAGCCACACACTAGTCACACACTAGCCACACACTAGCCACAAGCTAGCCACACACTAGCCACACACTAGCCACACACTAGCCACACACTAGCCACACACTAACCACACACTAGCCACACACTAGCCACACACTAACCACACACTAGCCACACACTAGCCACACACTAGCCACAGACACACACTAGCCACAGACACACACTAGCCACACACTAGCCACACACTAGCCACACACTAGCCACACACTAACCACACACTAGCCACACACTAGCCACACACTAGCCACACACTAGCCACACACTAGCCACACACTAACCACACACTAACCACACACTAGCCACACACTAGCCACACACTAACCACACACTAGCCACACACTAACCACACACTAGCCACACACTAACCACACACTAACCACACACTAGCCACACACTAGCCACACACTAACCACACACTAGCCACACACTAGCCACACACTAGCCACACACTAGCCACACACTAGTCACACACTAGCCACACACTAGTCACACACTAGCCACACACTAGCCACACACTAGCCACACACTAGCCACACACTAGCCACACACTAACCACACACTAGCCACACACTAACCACACACTAACCACACACTAGCCACACACTAGCCACACACTAGCCACACACTAGCCACACATTAGCCACACACTAGTCACACACTAGCCACACACTAGCCACACACTAGCCACACACTAGCCATACACTAGCCACACACTAGCCACACACTAGCCACACACTAACCACACACTAACCACACACTAGCCGCACACTAGCCACACACTAGCCACACACTAGCCACACACTAACCACACACTAGCCACACACTAGCCACACACTAGCCACACACTAGCCACACACTAGCCACACGCTAGTCACACACTAGCCACACACTAGCCACACACTAGCCACACACTAGCCACACACTAACCACACACTAACCACACACAATAGCCACACACTCGCTACACACTAGCCACACACTATAGCCACACACTAGCCACACACTAGCCATACACTAACCACACACTAACCACACACTAGCCACACACTAACCAAACACTAGCCACACACTTGACAAATTATAAAATAACGAAGAACATCAATAAAAAAGCCAACTTCATTTAAATGTGTCACTATTGTTTCAATTAATGATATTTTTTAAAATTTATAATTGAAAAAATGCAAATAATTACTTACGCATACAAGTAGCCCACCAACGTACACATCCACCCTAGCCACACCCCACGTACACATACACCTAGCCCTACCCCACCCCCACGTAAACATGCACATAGCCCAACCCACACTTACACATACACCTAGCCCAACTTACACTTACACATACACCTAGCCCCACCCACACTTACACATACATCTAGCCACACCCACACGTACACATACACCTAACCCCACCCCCACCCACACGTACACATACACCTAGCCCCACTCACACCCACACGTACACAAACACCTAGCCCCACTCACACCCACACGTACACATACACCTAGCCCCACCCACACGTACACATACAGCTAGCCACACCCACACGTACATATACACCTAGCCCCACTCACACCCACACGTACACATACACCTAGCCCCACTCACACCCACACGTACACATACACCTAGCCCCACTCACACCCACACGTACACATACACCTAGCCCCACCCACACGTAAACATACACCTAGCCCCACCCACACGTACACATACACCTAGCCCCACCCACACGTACACATACACCTAGCCCCACCCACACGTACACATACACCTAGCCCCACCCACACGTACACATACACCTAGCCCCACCCACACGTAAACATACACCTAGCCCAACTTACACGTACACATACACCTAGCCCCACTCACACCAACACGTACACATACACCTAGCCCCACCCACACGTACACATACACCTAGCCCCACCCACACGTACACATACACCTAGCCCCCCTACATGTACACATACACCTAGCCCCACTCACATCCACACGTATTCATACACCCAGCCCCACCCAAACGTACACATACACCTAGCCCCACCCACACGTACACGTACACCTAGCCCCCCCCCCTACATGTACACATACACCTAGCCCCACCTACACGTACACATACACCTAGCCCCACCCACACTTACACATACACCTAGCCCCACCCACACTTACACATACACCTAGCCCCACCCACACATACACATACACTTAGCCCCCCCCTACACGTACACATCCACCTAGCCCCATTCACACTTACACATACACCTAGCCCCACCCACACATACACATACACTTAGCCCCCCCCCCTACACGTACACATCCACCTAGCCCCATTCACACTTACACATAAGCCTAGCCCAACCCACACTTACACAAACACCTAGCCCCACCCACACTTACACGTACACCTAGCCCCCCCCCCCCACTCACACGTACACATACAGCTAGCCACACCCACACGTACACATACACCTAGCCCCACTCACACCAACACGTACACATACACCTAGTCCCACCCCACCTACACGTACACATACACCTAGCCCCACCCCATACACACGTACACATACACCTAGCCCCCCTACACGTACACATTGTACCCAGCCCCACCCCCACCTACACGTACACTTACACCTACCCCCACTCACACGTACACATACACTTAGCCTCCACCCACACCCCCTTTTCTCTTACCATTCTCAAGCATGACGTAACAATATTTACCCCACTAAAGTTTCGAAATGCAAGATATACCATTGACAACAAGGAATGAATTGCCACAGTAAAAAAAAGTGCCTAATATATTAGCGAGGTCAACGAATGAAATAAGACAAATAATTGGATCCTTGTTTGTTGCCGAGGTCACAGAAACAAGTGAACTCTACTTCATTTGCCCCATAGACCGTCAGGTTTGAAAGGGAACTTTACTTGTTTGTTGTATTAATTGTGTAGCCTGTGGTATTGTATTGTGTATTGTGTCGTATTGTACTTACTTGTGTATGCTGTAGTATTGAACCTACTTGTGTATGCTGTAGTTTTGTACCTCCTTGTGTATGCTTTATTATTGTACCTACTTATGTATGCTTTATTATTGTACCTACTTGTGTATGCTGTAGTATTGTACCTCCTTGTGTATGCTGTAGTATTGTACCTACTTGTGTATGCTGTAGTTTTAAACTTAACTAACAGGTTTCTGATCCAGTTCGCCACACTCTGATCATCACACCCCTCCAACCAATGAGGATAGTTTGGGCTAGCTTTTTGCTTGTCGTGATAGCCACCGGTGTTGATGGTAATATATTTTACTCAAATTGTTTCACTGAAAAAAAAAATGCCTGAAAGAAACACAGAACAGAAAGTTTCACCGGGTACGAAGACTGCTTCACGTGACACACGACCTAACAACGCTACCTTATGAAAACTTTTTTAACACGGTACATCCGAAGTTCGCATAAATGAATGTGAAGAGGGGGTATGTTTTTTTTTTATGTTTTGTCAGAGAGAGTCGATGAGAAAAAAATATTTTGTATGTGCTAACCTCGGATTTAAAATGAGTATTTTGATCGTAAATTTTGGAACTCCTTATTTTAAATGTCATTTAGAACCCAATCTATATACCCCACACACAGAACGTAATTGAATTCTTATAAAGCAGACATTGCGACAACACTTGTAACATGACATAAATTTATAAAGACATGTATGAGGCTTAATAAATATTGTAAGTATAAACAGGGGCTTTAGAAAGGCATATTGATAGTTAAATAATCAACAATTGATACTTTTCAAATCACGAGATACATTTAAAAAAACGGCTTTGAAAGTTAGAAAACATTAGTGTAATGCATAAATAAGTATATGATTTCATTTATTTGTAAATCTTTTATTTTCCAATGGCTTTTTAAACTTTTTGAAGAATATCCAACAAGGGGATTTAATTCAGAATAAACGTTTTGCTTAAAAAGTTTATCTTACGTCCCCTTAACTGGTATCAACATGTCAGCTAACATGCTTTTTTTATAAAATCAATCATCAATAATTTATATTTTGGTATAAACATTGCACTAAAGGATTTTAATATTAGTGTTTATAATTTGTACAAATTGTTAACATTTGTAAAGCTATGTAAACATTTGTGTTCGTTTCCAGCAAACAGATGGATAACATCCAAAAGCTCCTGTACCTCAGAGATAAAAAATACTCCAACAGGTCATGGTACGTGTATCTTCAATACAGTCATATCACAAAATGTTAACATCACAAAATTGTTACATCACAAAATGTTTACATCACTAAATGTTTACATCACAAAATTGTTACATCACAAAATGTTTGCATCACAAAATGTTTACATCACAAAATGTTTACATCATAGAATGTTTACATCACTAAATGTTTACATCACTAAATGTTCACATCACAAAATGTTAACATCACTAAATGTTCACATCACAAAATATTTACATCACAAAATTGTTACATCACAAAATGTTTACATCACAAAATGTTTACATCACAAAATGTTTACATCACTAAATGTTCACATCACAAAATGTTTACATCACTAAATGTTCACATCACAAAATGTTCACATCACAAAATGTTTACATCACAAAATGTTTACATCACAAAATGTTTACATCACTTAGTGTTTACATCACTAAATGTTAACATCACAAAATGATTACATTACTAAATGTTTACATCACTAAATGTTTACATCACAAAATGTTTACATCACAAAATGTTTACATCACAAAATGTTTACATCACAAAATGTTTACATCACAAAATGTTTACATCACAAAATGTTTACATCACAAAATGTTTACATCACAAAATGTTTACATCACAAAATGTTTACATCACAAAATGTTTACATCACTAAATGTTAACATCACAAAATGATTACATTACTAAATGTTTACATCACTAAATGTTTACATCACAAAATGTTTACATCACTAAATGTTTACATCACTAAATGTTCACATAAAAAATGTTAACATCACAAAATGTTCACATCACAAAATATTTACATCACAAAATATTTACATCACAAAATGTTTACATCACTAAATGTTTACATCACTAAATGTTCACATCACAAAATGTTAACATCACAAAATGTTAACATCACAAAATGTTAACATCACAAAATGTTTACATCTTAAAATGTTTACACCACTAAATGTGTAAATGCACTTCATTTTTTCCCCACTTAGGTGATCAGCCATTTGATGCTCAGTCTGTACCAAAAACAAGATGCACCACCCACTTGCATGGGACAGAGAGTGTAGACTACGTCTGTACAGTGATGGCGGTTAGAAGATTTCTCCTATATGTTGTAACCTTTGTTTTTAGACATCAAGCAATTGTTACTCTAGTACATGTGTAACATTATATTAATAGTAGTAAAATAAAATGGATGAGCCATGTATAAAAATAGCCTGGTTAAAGGATCGTTTGAACTGACCACACAACAATCAAAGAAAGTCGAGTGGGGAAGAGATAGTGCATTATGACCGCCCACACAACTATACAGTTAAATAATAACACAATATATTGGACATTAAACACGTTGATTTTTTAATGGTATCGATGGTTTCCCAAATGTAGATCATCACTGGCCTATATGAGAACGTAAATATCTCCTTAAAAAAAGAGTCAATAAATGGAACATTAGAAAGGTGAGTACACAAATTATCAGTATCTTACTAAAACAGGGTTAACTTAGGTTTAAACAACTCAGATAGAAGATAGTCAGTGGTTCTGAAGTCATTTCTGTCTTATGAATCATCATATAAGCCACATAACATACATTAAGGAAAACATTTATTTTATAATTCATCTACAAAAACTAGTATCGCAAAAATGCAACTGCTCAGACAATCCAAAACAATGCAATGTACGAGTTATTTAATTTGCTTGATTTTCCGATATAACAGCTTACTGTTATATCCTACACGCTTACATTTACCTCCCTATTTGATAATTCAAACATGTTAATATATATTTTTTTAAATAAGTGTTTTATTAATACCACAATTGTGAGACAAACATGTTAATTGTATTTTTTCTCTTTTAAAGTATGAAGCTTTCATCCATCACTTTCAACTTCGACTCAGCCTCAAATATTCCTACTGATAAAATTGAAAGAGAATTACACCAGATAATAGGAAGGTCAGGGTGCGCTACCTTTCCTGGTGAGTGACTTAATCTCTTTATGTTCCTACATACAAAACCAATCTTTTCAAATCAATCGCTGCTATAGCTTTCACTCAAGGCCGATTATAATTTCAGCAGAACTTTACTAACTACACTGTTTAGTAATGTATAAAATCCATTCTTGTTCTGCTATTATGTTGTTTACACATTTGTTTTAGACTCTCTGGCCTACCTGTTACCAGAGTTTCTTCCAGGCATCTCTTCGGGGGGGGGGGGGGGGCAAAGCCCCCCCCCGAAAATTTTTTACCGCCCCCCCGAACGAAATGAAATTTATATAATTTATATAGAAAATATATACTTTTAACAGTGTCCGCCCCCCCCGAAGAAAGTTTACCGCCCCCCCGAAGATTTCAAGTGCCCCCCCCGGAGAAAAAAGTCTGGAAGAAACACTGCCTGTTACTAAGTCCAACCTTACTTGTTTTTACAGGACTTAATTGAAGCCTTCGGGAATTTTTTTCCAAACCCATCAGAATAGTTTATTAGAAAAATACAACTGCAAAAAAAAAAATGTAATCGTTTAGTCTTCAAATAAAATGTGTGAGTCAAACGTTTTTTTACAGCAGCCTTGGATGCCAACACAACAAAGGGGAACGCAACCCAAGGTAAAATTTAAAACTTTTGAAAACTTTTCTTAAAAATAATCTCTGACAAGGATACATACATCTCCAATAATTAAAACATAATTTAGTTATCGCCTACAATTTGTTGATGAAACCTAATTTTACCGTGCCGCTGTCAAAGTGGCACATGCCAATGCTACAGAAGTTATTATTTTAAAAGAATAGCTTGTTTTAATCTGCTCAGCTCAACTACACAATTTTTTAAAAATCATAAATAAACGTTTTCATAACAAGCTTTTATGCAAAAATGCAATAAAAAGTAGAAAATACATGATTTTCTTTAAATATATGAGTATACACTACTATTTAAATTACTATAAAGAAAAACCTGGGTCAATTTATTATCTATTGGATACCTTTACTTATACTTAGAAAGAGACCCCCTTTTTTCTTTATAGTAATTTAAATAGTAGTGTATTATTTTAGATTTAAAGAAAATCATTTATTTTCTACTTATTAGTGCATAACTACACAAAAGCTTGTTATTAAAACGTTTTTTATGTTGTTTTTTTCAATACCTTAATTTTTTTCATTTACAATAGATTTTCATGACTAATAACTATTTCTGCACCTAATGAAAGTTATAACTCGCGTATAACAGTGCAGAATAGTTTGATGAGACAGCCTACTATTTTGGACAAAAATTTAATTAATTCATAAAACATTAATAAGGCATCAAATTAAGTGAAATTTCATGTTAGATTGTCTTCATGTTTTGACCCACATGCCAACATTGTAAACTAATCTGTCAATTAGAAGTGCTCGAAATTTTGCTCGAGCGTTTCGATCTATGACGACAGACAGACTGGCGACAGACTGGACGACAAAGCAAGTTAAATAACGATGCAGTATTTACAATGTATTGTACTACCAGTAAAGAACATGTTTTATACACTCTTCCTCTTATTAGTACAAAATCGAACAACAAATTGACAATTTTTATAAAAAAATTTTTTAATTCGCCTACTTGTCTAAACGTTTTTACAAATAAACTCAGCGAAATTGATTTTGATGTACTTATCCAGGGATGGTAACCAAAAGGTGATTGGATGGACGGCAGGATCATCGACAGTGGGAGGTTTCGGCTGTCTTGTTGCCATAATCGTCATAAAGAAATTTGGGTGCCGTCTGTTGAGCACAATCAAGCTCAAATTCCACATTGGTGGCAGACAAGGTAAGCATCACATTCAATTTTAAATAACGAGTAACATTGGAAACAAACAGGTCGCTACATCTAAAATATTTTCTAACCATCTTCAAGAATTGATTTTAAAAAACTGTGTAAATTCAGTATATAGAACTAAGAAAATGTTTTAAATACATTCTTGTATTGGTACCACAATGTTAGGTACACCATCTTTTATTAGTACAATGTTAGGTACGTCACAAATAATTGGCATACCAATGTTACCAATAAAAAAAGCATGTTTGTATTTATGTATCGAAAAAAAAGCAGAGTGACCAGTTAATGGTATTTATGTCATTGATGAATTAGTTTTAAAAGACGTTAGTTGATATGCCTTGTTGATCTTTTCATTTGTCAACATTTCACACTTCTGCTTTGTTTAATTAATCCCCAGTACGAAAAGAGCGAACAACAGCTGTCGACATGGAGGTGGTTACCGATGTTGAAGCAAGTGGTTAAGGCGCACGAAAGACTGTTTAATTAAAACATGTACAGATCAAAGTGTGTTGGAAACACACAAAAACGAAAGCAAAAAAAAAATGTATCAACATATGAAGTCTAATTTAAAGGCACAAATTTATTTACTGTAAATATTTTGATACATGGAAATATAATATTTTGTATTTCAAGCCTGTATAGAAAGTGTGTCAACATTTGAAATCATCAGATATCGAATGTTTAGAAGAAAATTATTGCTGCTTACTCATTTTTATAATCATACAAAAAATATGGCACGTTTGTAGAGGAAAATTGTTACATTGAACACTAGAAATGTTTTTACTTTATAATGTTATAATAAATCTTTTAAAGATTTTAATTCTACTATTTTTTTTTCTCGTGAGTGAGGTTTTCTTCTGAAAGTTCCGCGTTTGTCCTATACCTAGTCACTATATGTTGATGAATATTTTAAAATTAATAAGTCAATATATATATTTGTGCATACTAATTGAGTATAATATATTGAAATGTGTGTTTCAACAGTTGTTGAAATTATATTATTTTCGCTTTCATTTGTTTTTTTTGTTTTGTTTTTTTGTTAGTCATACAAATTTTATGGCGTAGAAAACTTCACATATTATCTCAAAAATGGATCTGGTCGATTCTTTCTCATGACAAATTCAATCTTTCTGCGCATTTCAGAATCATAAATTCTCCGACATCTTTCATAGATCAGGCGACTTCTTTTAAGAAATGGTTTCTCATATCTTTCTTTTCTTTTGACATCAGAGAAAAAATGTTCCTTTCTCAGAATATTATCCAAAAGTCTGTATGCTGGTTCTATGTCATTATTTTTTACAAGTACAGTTCTTGCTATAAAGCGCAAATGATTTGAGGTCATTTTAAAAATGTTTGTCAGTCGTAGTTCAGATTGGGAAGGTTGAAGAAATTCCGCTTTCATGAATTTTAAACTTGTGAATCTATGATTCTAAAGCAGATTTAAAAAATAAAAAAAGAGATTTTTGTTGGAGTCTTTGCAAAATATTACAGTTTTTATCTTTTAAATTCTCGGTTTATTTAAATTGACTTTTGGGGGAAATACGACACGTTAATCCTATAGATTTTCAATTTGTTTCACATGATAGATTAGCGTCAAATCAAAAATTGTAAACTAAAAGTTGGGGCAAATAAAGTTGACTAGCAATTTACAAGGCAGTCAAGGGGAATAACTCAAGCTTTTTAATAGTTGACTGACAAGCTTAGCTCTATGAATTAAGTAGGTAAAATTGAAATTATTGTTTTTTTAAATTATAAATTTTATCTTTTGGTGTTTAGTATTGATTATATTTTAAAGATCTGGTGAGGGTATTATTTTATTATAGTAGTACAAAGAAGGCAGTTATAGTAACATATAAAAATAGCAAAGTAGGTGTCCGAGATTATTTATCTTTAAAGATTACATGGTGGTTGAATTTTTTTCAAAACGTGTTTTTTCTTCTGCTAATAAATTAAAATTTACATCTGTGTCCATTTTGAAAAACTGATAAAAATAAAAGAATAGAGTTGTAAACATTTGTGCTTGTAGTTTCTTCTCAGTGGACTTGACCTTGTCTGTCTTAGGCCATGATTAGACCAAAAGCAGTTAAAGCCACGGGTATTACCATGGATTTTAAATCTGTAGAGTAAATTGATGCTATTAAACATATGATTTTGTTTTTCTTTGATTTTTGGCTGCTTATTTTTTAAACTCAATTTTAAACATTTTATCAAGCCTGCATCAGCTGTAGATAAGAGACCAATTGACCTAAACCTTCTATCAGATAGTGGTTTCAACAACACTAATGTGAGAAAATACATACAACTGAAAAAAATTCTTTCTAAATTGCTGGCTGCAAGAAATATACTCTAAACTTATAAACTTACATTTCTGAATGTACGTCAGTATAAGTAAACATTCTATTTGAAAACATACTTACCTTTCGTAAGCAGTTAGGAGAAATACTTAATGGAACCACGTGCACAATTCAACACAGTGATTTAAGCTAAATGTTATTTGAAGATGGTACTAACGTCTATGTTCAGTATATAACGTGTATGTTCAGTATATAACGTGTATGTTCAGTATATAACGTGTATGTTCAGTATATAACTTGTATGTTCAGTATATAACGTGTATGTTCAGTATATAACGTGGATGTTCAGTATATAACGTGTATGTTCAGTATATAACGTGTATGTTCAGTATATAATGTGTATGTTCAGTATATAACGTGTATGTTCAGTATATAACGTGTATGTTCAGTATATAACGTGTATGTTCAGTATATAACGTGTATGTTCAGTATATAACGTGTATGTTCAGTATATAACGTGGATGTTCAGTATATAACGTCTATGTTCAGTATATAACGTGTATGTTCAGTATAATTTTACAATAAGGATCTGGGGTAGGGCAGGACTTATGGTGCTGTATTTTCAGACATGTTTTATTGAGAAGGATGAGGGGTGGGGGCTGTTGTTGTTGTTTTTTTTTTTTTTTGCTTTGGCCAGATGGGGAAGGGTGATTAAAAATACAATGGTGGTATGTTGCATATATCATTCCTTAAAAATGGCTGTCGCTAGGGGCTTTACGGTGGAAGTAGAACTACTTTTAAGCTTTTAGTGATAGGCAGGGTAGAATTCTCCTTACCGGCTGTAGGGTTTTAACCTACTGAGTGATAATACACAGTTTTCTTAACTTCTTGGATGGTAAGTTTCGTCTATCATTTACAAGGATAAGTTTTGCTTTGATAGTAAATTTGTGAATTTAGTTTTCTCCAGTATTGTAAAACTATTTCGCTTGGTTCGTATCTGGTTATAAAAGATGTGCAAAGTATAATTGAGGGTAAAATAAAATCCTCATATTCCGCATAATTTACTTAATAAATAATTGCGAGAGTAGGCGAGCTGCACATTATAAATAGTTACAACAGATACAGTAAGTCTGCAGTCCATATGCGGTCACGCTACACAATCTTGTTTTGCTACTCCACTGTTAGGTAGGTACACAATCTTATATTGTTTCTCCACTGTTATGTAGGTACACAATCTTTTAATGGTACTCCAATATTAGGTACACAACCTTTTACTGGTACTCCACTTCTAGGTATGCACATAATCTTATAACTGTATCCCAATAGATAACGATGTATTTGAAAACTGAAAGTTGTCGAATTGTCCGTTTTTTACCTCGGTCAGGGACAAAGGTGCAAACTATACAACTTCAAAGTTTACTGTAATGTTTTCCTCGCGATTCGAGTTACACTGGTTAATCTGGGACCAAGAATCATTTACTGATCACCACGTATAGCATACACCCTAAACCTAACTTAACCATCACAAATATTCTAGCAGTGTTTCTTCCAGACTTTTTCTCCGGGGGGGCACTTGAAATCTTCGGGGGGGGGGGGGGGCGGTAAACTTTCTTCGGGGGGGCGGACACTGTTAAAAGTATAATTATATTTTCTATATAAATTATATAAATTTCATTTCGTTCGGGGGGGGGCGGTAAAAAATTTTCGGGGCCCCCCGAAGAGATGCCTGGAAGAAACTCTGTATTCTAGTGCTATCGCGACACGAAGAATTTACAATTCGCCCTAAGACAAATAAGGAAACAAACGGTAGATACTCACTTGGTGTTCGACAATTATGTCCCGTATTTTGCCTGCTCACCTTGAATGACCCATGATTGGCCACAACATAGCCGTATTCTGTTGAACACAGTACACTATTTATACTATTAACACGTGTAAACTATCTATTTAACATTAACATTAGTAAATATTCATCTAACATGGTACGTTATTTATACAAGATTGACATTGGCATATAATATTCCGATATGGAATATTATTCAAACAAAATTGCCAATAATTTTAAATAAGCATTTAATACTGATCACTACTCTATACTCTACGATTATCCTGTGTGCGTATGGATAAAATTTAGCGATTTAATTTATATGCCGTTATCATAAAATCGTATCACTAGATTTTTAAATTGTCAGCGTGTATAGAGAAATACTTTGTTTTAATCTTCATTTACCTAAAAATAATATGTACATGTCTCTTGATTAGTTTCCAGTAAAATGATAGAATATAGTATAGAATGATACATATCTATACAGATAACACAATTATATATCTAAACAATCTTACAAAATATCCCAGATAAAATACCTCACGGACAAATGATCCCAGGACAAATGACAAATGATCTAACGGACAAAGGATATCAGACAAAATATTTCACGTCAAAATATTTATAGTATTTAGTCGGATTTTATTAGATTTTAACATTTTTAAATTAATTTTTTTTTAAATTAATTGTCATAAGGATTTCAGTTACTTATTTTTTTATATATAATAATTGTGAGATAACCTTAACCTTAAGCTAACCTTAACAAACCATTGAAAGACTAAGAAACATATTTTTTTTAAATAGCATTTTAAATTAAACGTATAAGATGTGAAAATACATATGGAAGCTTTTAACCATATTTATGTTCAAAACACGAGATAGTTTTCAAAAAGGTGACCGTGTCTTCAATCAAAATAAACGTAGTGCTAACGTTATTTGTTGGTTGTTCTCTAGCTAAAATCTGACTTTTTAGAGAATGTAATAAAAGAGGCAATAGCTAGGCAATCACCACTAATATTACATGTACACTACACATAACTTAGCTCCACAATGATCATGAATTGTCCACGGAGAGCGTATGTCTTCTCCCTTATGGCATGTCTCTGTCAGAAAAGCGAGCGGTAACATTGCTACGACGGTGTGTTTTCGTAGCCTTTTCATCAATAGGTGAGCAATTCTCTTTGATTTCGTTTAGTCCACCTATTGTGGGTGGATTGTATCACGATCCACAAGCCCACCTACACTGTCTAACGAAACTTAGTTGCAATCTACAAATATTATAGTTTTAATTGCACTGTTATTATGTTTAAAGGAGTGTCACACGCGTATACGATAAACGTTTTCTGTTTTAATCCTGTGTAAAAACAAAACAAAAATAACAACCATCTGACAATCAATTGTAATAAATGTTAAATTCGACTAAAATCATCCTGAATGCAATAATTCCGTGAGATATTCTGTTTGAAATATTTGGTCTGAGATGCAGTGGTCCATATCGTTTCTTCTGATATATTTTGTCCTGATACTTTTTGTCCTGCCACCTTTTGTCCTGATACCTTTTGTTCTGTTATCTTTTGTCCTTGAGATCATTTGTCCTCAGATCATTTGTTCTGAGATCATTTGTCCGTGAAATAATTTCTCTGGGATATTTTGTCTGAGATCATTTGTCCTGAGATCAGTTATCATGGAAACAGAAAACATTTGTCCACCAAGTTCTGATAGACAAATTATTGTCAACATATATGTGATAGAAAAGTGTTTTTTTTTTTGTGTTTACGTTTGTGTTTGTGCTTCCGTTTAAGTTTCCGTTTATGTTTATGTTTGCCTTTATGCATATATTTTTTAAAAGTCCATATTTACATATAAATCTATATATTCCCAAAACCCGAGCAGCCCAGGGTATTTAGGCCAACTGCTTCATGAGCACAGAGCACGGCCATTTACAAACGGCTTAATAGCAAATGCCAGTGCAGAACCTGGCTGGTACCGCTATTTTGTCTTATAAATTAAAAAAAAAGAAATGTGTCTAGAATGTAGTGACGTGCGTATATGTATGGCGTGGGTTTAATTGCAATCAACTTACTTTAATTAAAAACTATGTTGACGGTGATTAAATACGTTACTACAAAAATTAAAAGCCGTAGAGCGATAGGATTAACTTACTGATTAGATCTGATACGTATAGTGTGTTGTTGGGAAACATCGGAGTAAACGGGCGCTTAAGTGGGACGGTTTTCACAAACACAATGCGAAACACCCCATCCGGATTGTCCAGATAATATCCAGGCATCACCACTGACCAGCGCTTTGGGTGCGTGTCGTCACACTTACATAAAATGTGTTCAGAGTATTGGTCTCGAGAAACGTTACATCCAAGGAGAAATGCGTATTTAAAAGGGCAGAGCTGTGGATAAAAATTAGAAACTATGAAAACTCCATATTATATTTCGTATTTAATGACTTTTCAAGCGGTATCTTCAGTGGGTAATTTGAAATAAAGTAATTTGCTCTTTGCTGAAACAAATCTTAAACAGATTGAATCTACGACTTTACCAGTTTGTTGTGCGTTGCTTATAAGGCAGCCAGAAGCGTATCCAGGTTTTCCGTGTAGGGGGAGCGAAAATAGCAAAAACAAGGCGCCTAATTTGTAATATCTTATATATATATATATATATATATATATATATATATATATATATATATATATATATATATATATATATATATATATATATATATATATATATATATATATATATATATACATGTATATATATATGTATATATATATATATATATATATATATATATATATATATATATATATATATATATATATATATATATATATATATATGAGCTGTATGATATTGCTTCGCTATGATGTAAAATAAATTTAAAGTAGCACTCTGATGAAATTTTTAAACAAAAAACAAAATGTAGGCCGACAAAAAAAAATTGTATCACTCTAAACAAAAAAAAAAAAAAATATATAGCCTACAACCCCCTCTCAAAATTGAATTGAATTTTTTTAAACAGCTATATTTTTCCAAAATCTTGTCTGAACTCTATCAAAATAGAATATTTTAATCAATTGTTATTACAATTTATTAAAACAGTTTTCTAAAACGCAAAAAACGTCTAACATTGCTTTTTTATAATGCAAAAGTTTGACGTCGCACCATCTGACTCCCCCCCCCCCTCCACCTCATCACACACCGTCACAAAATTACGAATCCTCCCTCCCCCCTACAATTTTGACGTCATTTATGGACGACCCCATACATATTCAATTACGCATGTATACTGATTCAATAAAGAGATTTAAATAAGTAGCGGATAATTAACTGTGCGATCAGTGTTAGTTTAAATTGATTTGTTTTTTTTTAATACAAAATATAGCATTATTCAAATATAATATAGATCTAGATCTAGTAAACTAAAATAATAATTAATAGAAAGTCGATACTGTTTCATATAATTTGTAATCGTAATCAATCTGTCATAATACCACTACTTCATCGTGTTGACGTTGTTGACCTTGTCAAAATTTCCCCACCGCTACGCAGTTCGCCCATAACTAAATTTAAATAGAAGTGCCACATTAGTTGTATTTGTGTCTGTATTGAAATTTTAAAAAATAAATTACACGATTTAAGCTGTATATATAAAGAAATTATGTTTGAAGTTTTATATTTTCTAATTCAATTATTCGTAAGCAAATAAGTTATACAGTTGCCTTAAACTTAACACCCCTCTTGCCAAGTGGTACTACCCGTAGATGTTTTTTAAACATTGCAATGCATCGTAATGGTTATTTTTAGAATGACAAACTAATACAGCTACTAATATGTGTTGTAAACGTTGACTCAACTAGTCTGTTACTGTTATAATTAATTGCTGCATGAAATAAATCTTGTGATTTGCATAAATGTGCCGACCAAAGATAATTTTTAACAAATATCAATGTTTAAAACTTTGAGTTTAAAAGTTTCCAAAAAAGCGCCACTTAGCTAAAATGCCCCCCCCCCCCCCCCCCCCCCCCCCCCGCGTACGCTACTGAAGTCAGCAGTGACCTAACTAAGAAGATATTATTATTTAATGAAACATCAGCATTCATAGGAGTATTTTGGATGAGTGTGGTAAAAAAAAGATGTAATTATATCCATCACTTGCTAATTAAAAAAGAAAATGTCCAAAAAGTGAGATGACTACCGTAGTATCCCATACTGTATGAGTATCGCAAGGCCCTTCGGTGTGGCTCCCACAAAATTCAACCAGGAACCTTCCATTGTCCTTTTTATCTATCAAGTGAAACATTTCTCTTGGCACGTGGATATGACCGTAGACGAGAATATCAGTCTTTGCTAAAACAATACATCCAGGACAGCGAGGTAAATACCCATCGATGGTTGCGATTATTCCATGTTCACTGAGAAACTCTTGTGTCACTGATTCTGAGGTGACGTCAAGGATGTACTCTTGGAGGAAAAGTTAATTTATTATTGGTAGGAATATCGAACACTTTAACAAAAAATAAATTGCATCTTTAGTGTCCCCATCAAATTTTTAAACATGAAGACAATGACAATGACGACGAGAACAATCAAATGCATTCCTTACATCGGCAGCTGAAAACTACATTCTTTACAATATTTACAAGTTTATATGTATTATGTATTTGTCTCCTACAGTTCTGATAGTTCTGCATTACGAATACCATAACGACGCTGAACAAATGTTTTTGCCAATAGGATTAGAACAATCGTTAAAAAAAATGTAAATATATATTTTAGATATTTTTATTTTGTTCAAATGTTGAACACAACTAAGAGTTTTCTAAATATAGCAACATCAAAATAACTTTCCATATAGATTTATATTTCTATGTAAGGGCTAGAAAAAAAAAGTTTACAAGACGACTTACCGGCATTACAAACTTCTCAAATCTATTGATATTTACCTGTAAGGGCTAGAAACATACTTAGTACAAGATGACTTAACGGCATTTTCATCTGATTGCTTAGCTCCGATATTCCAGGATTTGAAACCTTAAGCTAAAAAAAATTCATTAAAAAAAATTCATAAAAAACGTTTTAATAACAAGCTTTTATGTAATAATGCACTAAAAAGTAGAAAATAAATTATACACTACTATTTAAATTACTATAAAGAAAAGCGTAGGCCACTTTAGTATCTATTGGATACTTTTACTAATATTTAGGAAGAAACCCACGCTTTTCTTTATAGTAATTTAAATAGTAGTGCATAATTTATTTTCTACTTTTCAGTGCATCTATATATATAAAGCAAAGTGGTCGGGTGCTTGATAGGGCACATCCCGGCGCCGCAGCCTCGTCAAATTTGGCAGGATTCTGCCTTGAGACAATAGAACGTGAGGGACAATGCCGGTTGGCCGAAAAGTCCACGAAGAGGGGGTCAAAACTGACCTCGACTGAACGGCGCCTTATATGGTCTATATATCGAAAAAAAATTCCCACGTAGGAACCTTTCATAACTCCTGAGGTTATAGACCGACCCTCGGGGGTGGCAAAAAAACTATGATATATTCCGAAAAATTCCGGAAGATCGTTCGAATTGGCCGGTACGAATTTTCCCTATATAAACATTGTTAATTTTTTGAAAAATGACTGTTTTCAAAACAATGTTTTAGAACTTTAGCTCTTTACAACTCGCTCATTTTTTTCATACAACTGGGTAAATGAATCGGCCTTATGGATAAACTATCGGTTAACCTCGAGAGAAATTCTCCTGATATGAGCTATATATCGAAAACTATTGGAGATGTACATCGGCCCCTGGAGGTCAGCAAAAAAATATTGCTACCCTTGGGAAAACCCCGGAACAATGTTTTAACTGAACAGAGGCCATATTTTCTTATATAAACATAGTACCGTTTTTGTAAAAAAAAATTGAAAAATCTGGACGTACAAACCCTTGCATAACTCCTGAGGTCGTAGAAATACCCGCGGGGGTCACTATAAGATAGGCGTTATCTTCGGGAAAATTCCGGAAGGGCTTTAGAACTGACCAGTCCGAATTCCCTATATAAAATTTGTTAATTTGGTGAAAAACGATGACTATTTTCAAAACAGTGTTTTGGAACTTTGGCTCTGTACAATTCGCTCATTTTTTCCATAAACCTGCGTAAATGAATCGGCCTTATGGATAAACTATCGGTCAGCCTCTGCTCGTGCGGCGAGGGCTAAAAAGTGACCGTGAGTGAAATTCTCCTGAAATGAGCTATATACAAAAAAAATTGCCCCTGATATTTTGTGAGGTCGTAGACCGACCCTGGAGTGTAACAAAAAAAAAAACTTTATTCCCGTCAGAAAAGAAAAAAATTATAGTCGTTAAATTTTTCCAGATGTTGTATTTCCTTATATGCATAGCAAAAAGTAAACAAATACTACGTCATTCGTTCAATTTAAAAGGGAGATAAACTTTTTTAAATAATTATATTTTAAACTATTTTATACTATTCTACATACAAACAGAAAATGTCGAAGTATAGCATTCATTTAAGTAAGATTTGTGTTATAATTTAAGGTACTTATTTTAATTAAATTAAAGAAATTAATTTTGAAAGTCAATGTAATATAAATTTTGAGTTAAACTATTTAGGGAACCTCTGTAGTTCTAACTACCTTTTGATTTATACATTGCTTACTTTCCAATAATGGCTTTGACATTGACATGACTGTTTAATTAACCTAAGCTCTCCACTAATCAGCCAATCTTTAATTAATAAAGCATTCAAATTCTCATATGTTTTTTGAAAACCTAAGCGAAGCTAGGCAGTATGCCTAGTTATTACATAAAAGCTTGTTATTAAAACGTTTTTTATGAATTTTTTTTGTACTTTACATGTTTTTATTTACAATAGAGTTACACGACTAAAAATCATTGCGCGTCTATTGAACTTAATGACTCGCCTATCGAACGTGATGACGCGTGTGGAGTAGTTCGATAGAACTGCCGACTAATTTGGTCGAAATTTTAATTTATTTATAAAAAATTAATTAGGCATCCAATTAAGTCAAATTTAATGTCATGTTGCATTGTCTTCATGTCCTGACCCACGTCCCAACTACGAACCGTATCTGTCAGTTAGAAGTGCCAGTAATTTCGTTCGGGCGTTTCGATCTAGACAGACGACTGACGGACGACAGACAGAGGAAGTGAGTTAAATAAAAGCTTGTAAAAAGTAAAATGTCTTTTAAAATTTTTAATGAGTGGAAGTCCACCACTAATCTGAAAAAAAAAAGTTTATTTTTAGCGCAATTTCCATTCTGGAGAATTGCGTTTATTAACCCGTCATTTCTGGATGGATGGATGAATGTGTGTCCGCAGCTTTAAGTCGTATCTCCTCCTCAACGAATCAATATCGAGGACTAGTTCTAAAGCAATTATGTTAAGCAAGTTACCAGGATGAACATAGGCCAAAAAAATTCCGGGTTTCTTTCATGGATTTCCCGGAAAAGCCAAAAAACCTCGAAAAATGCAGTTTTTGGCCCATATCTCGGCAACCAGACCACTTAGCGACTTGAAACATGTACCAATCGATTCCTGCCATAATTTAGAATAATATTGCCGAAGAAAGTTTTCAAAAATATCCTTTCGTTCGGTCACAAAAATTTTTTTGAATTAATTAAAATTTGGACCGAATTAGTAGGAATTTTATGCAACCACACCACACGCGTCATCACGTTCAATAGCTGCGCCATCACGTTAAATGGCTGCGACATCACGTTCGGTAGCTAGGCGCGCAATGGTTTTTAGTCATGTTACTCTATTGTAAATAAAACATGTAAAATACTGAATTTTTTTTTAATAAAAAACGTTTTAATAACTAAACAATGGTTTTACTAACCCTGCTCTTGATTTACGCTACGACAGAGCTATTTTTAGATAACATAAGGAAATTGCGCTAAAATTGTCACTAGACTTTTTTTAATTACTTGTTTTTTAAACTCTGACCACGTGTGACAATTTAGTTTACTTTGCTGAAATATGTAATCATGTGTAATAATTTGGTTTATTTTGCTTAATTTTGTGACAATATGTGACAATTTGGTTTATTTTGCTGAAACTTGTGACTATATGTGACAATTTGGTTGACTTTGTTGAAATCTGTGACCATGGGTGACAATTTAATTGAGAACGTGCAACAGAGGCCAATTAGGGCTGTCAAGTTTTCAGGTCTCAAGATGGGAAATTCTTTTTTTTTCTTCTTTATAATGTGTTCTTTCAAAATAATTGCTCTTTACAGTAAAAGATTGATGTTTTTGATTGTGAAAATGTTGTGGATTAGAGTTGGTGATAGTTTGGGATTAGAGCTATGGTTAGATCCATAGTATAGGATTAGAGTTAGTGCTAGACTGGGATTAGAAATATGGTTAGATCCATAATATAGGATTAGAATTAGTGCTAGACTGGTATTAGAACTATGGTTAGATCCATAGAATAGGATTAGAGTGGTGCTAGAGGTATGGTTAGATCCATAGTATGGTATTAGAGTTAGTGCTAGACTGGGATTAGAGCTATGGTTAGATCCATAGTATGGGATTAGAGTGGTGCTAGAGGTATGGTTAGATCCATAGTATGGGATTAGAGTGGTGCTAGAGGTATGGTTAGATCCATAGTATGGGATTAGAGTGGTGCTAGAGGTATGGTTAGATCCATAGTATAGGATTAGAGTGTTGCTAGACTGGGATTAGAGCTATGGTTAGATCCATAGTATGGGATTAGAGTCAGTGCTAGTCTGGGATTAGAGCTATGGTTAGATCCATAGTATGGGATTAGAGTCAGTGCTAGACTGGGATTAGAGCTATGGTTAGATCCATAGTTTGGGATTAGAGTCAGTGCTAGACTGGGATTAGAGCTATGGTTAGATCCATAGTATAGGATTAGAGTTAGTGCTAGCCTTGGATTAGAGCTATGGTGAGATCGACAGTATGGGATGATAAGAAACACGGTATTTATTACTCTAAACTAACACGTTGGTACGCCTAAAATGACATCTACCGTCTTAACACAGTGGTGCAGGATTTTTTTGTAAACTGAGTTTTCTTAATTCTCTGTCTGAGTACATGATAGAAATGTACCTTAAACTAAAAAAATTAAGTTCTCTACATTTGCAACTTCTATAAGATTGACTCTAAAAATATTAAATTTCTGAATTATTTTCAGGCTTAAGTTTACATTTTTTATTTTTTTTATTTTTTATTTATTTTTTTTTATATTTTTTAATTATTTTTATCCATGTCAATAATATTATGGAAGGATTCTCGTTATCTCCGTTATGTCTGATCTATTCTGAAAAAAAAAGCTTCACTGAGCTAGAAACAGGGAATGAGTTAGATAATATGGGGAGAGGTGTTGATCAGACATATAGAATGTCGAGTAGTAGGAAAAATGTCTGAATTGATTTCACCCCAACAGCAGTTGTTTTTTTTTTCATCTAAATCTAAATCTACCTCTAAATATAAACCAATAATAGTAATATAAATAGTAATATAAAATAAATATGTTGAAACAATGTACATCATATTAGCAGGTACCATAGATCTGTTTCATCATGTACCGTCGACCCTACATAAACCACACCTTCACACTTACCGCAGTTTATAAAATTACATTGAGTGATTAGATAAAATCTCTGAAAATTTAAAATAAAGACGACATTATGGCTATCTAGGAAGGAAGTGAAGGTAGGAAGTGAAAGAGCATTTACACAGAAAAACATTGGTATCCGGTTAATGGGTTTAAGAGTACATCACAATAGTTTAGAGTTTTAGCGACATCTTTTGTAATAATTACTAATTATTAGTCGAAAGCTTCTTCCGTGAAATGTATGAAATAAAAGAATAATTAAAAAACAGAGAATATTATAAATATATTATATTAATAACAATTATGCATAGCATTATTGCATGAAGGTAGAGGTATGCATCAAAGAAAATATCAGCTTTTTCAATGTTATGATATTACGATATTAAGAGTCTGCATTGTAAAATATACCAAAATAAAGCGGGAGTGATCTCGCCTAAACGTTCTCGTATATTCTCAGTTGGGGATGGTACAACCAGGGCTATAAAAATATTTTTTTACATTTTTTAATAATTTTTTTTAAACAGAATAGAGTTGCGCAGGGGAAAAAGCGCTCCTAATGAGCGCCAACAGACAGAAAGATGGACGAACGTACGGACAGCTGGACAGCCGGACAGCCGGACAGTCGGACAGAGACACACAATGGCACAAAGACACACAGACACACAGGCACTCAGACACTTAGACGCATAGACACATAGACACAAAGAAACAGAGACACACAGAATCACAGAGACATAAACGGGCCACAGACACACATACAGACAAACAGACAGGCTGATCAACTGTTCACTCGAAATGTCATCTACACCCAAACTGTGTTCAAAAGTTTCGTTGCTTTTGTTTTCTTCAAGTCTTGCTCTCTCTCTCTCTCTCTCTCTCTCTCTCTCTCTCTCTCTCTCTCTCTCTCTCTCTCTCTCCACCCCATGCGAATGGCTATCTCTGTATCTGTCAATGATCGGATCACTGAGTAACTAATAGATATACGGTCACTTCCTGTGTGGATCAGCCGACAAACTCAATGATAATTGCTCCGACGTTTGAATCTATAAATAGAATAACAAAAGGAAGGAAACGAAATTTTAAACTGATTTCCGCCATTACAAAAATAATATGAAACCTACAGTTCACGACACATCGCATAGGAATTTAAAATAAATATTAGGCCTATAGGTTTAATACATATTTCTTAGAATATAGAAATTTAGATCTAGTGTTCTGGTTAGTAGTTATTTCATGTTTATTAGAATATAGTCTAGATTCTAGAATCTAATCATACGGCTGCATAAAAAGAAAACCCATCTGCCATCTAGATCTAGAGAAGCGGAGGTAAGAAGGTTAAATTAGTAATTTACATGATTTTTATTGTAGTTTCACTGTTTGTTAGGCCCAATTATTAAATCTTTAGATCAGAGGTCCAGCTTGATCATGTGTGGTATCTATTGTGGTGCATTGGAATGAAAAGCCCACATACTTAAATATAGAATCTAGTAGGCCTATACTATAACTGTACTGCCCTATACTTTAAATTTGTTACCACAAGAAAAAAGCCTATTTACTATTATTAGTTATAATTAAATTAAATTGAAATATTTGTTTATCTTTATAGTTTATAGTGAATGCATGCTAATGAGCATTATTGAAGCTGCTGTTATATTTAGGCTTATAGGCCTATATACTCTATAGCTTAGGCTATATACTATAGACTATATATTATATACCAATATTGTGCATAAAACTTAAAGCATGTAAGCATACACAATAATAATTATCATTAGACCTATAGTAACTAAGACTCATACTATTTAGTACTACTTTAATACTACCTTTAAACTATTAGGCATAATGAAATAATGATTAATAATTTCAGTGTTTTCCGCACTCAAGAGGAAGGAGGTTGCAGGGAACTTAGAGACTAATCTTTGCCAACATACTGGATTTCTGGTGATGACAATAGGAGCAAATAGTATGCGGCTCAGTTAATACTAAAAACAATTGATTTTAGTAATTAGTGGTAAGCTCTTTTTTAAAATAATATATTATAACACGGTATCGCAAAGGTTCAGGTTGTCCGATAAATGATAATTAGAGTCAGGTTTAGGACTATAGTTTAATGCTTGGTTAGTAATATGCATCAAGTTGGGAAAGACAAAGAAATGGAAATACATAGAATTTAATGTGTTCATTCGCAAACGTTACTATTTAAAATTTTTTAGGCCTGCTATTTATTGCTGAATAATAAAATCACTATACTTATCCACTATATTATGTTTAAATAAAGTGAGTTTAGATCAGTCGAGTAAATAAATTTAATAGCAAGACATAACTAAAATTTACAATGAATATATATATATATATATATATATATATATATATATATATATATATATTGCTATTTTATAAAAGTATGTAAATCACAGAACAAACATTACTTTGTATTTTGTCTACAACTTAACAAAAATGCTACTACTTTGATGGATTGCACTAAATAGGGGTTAGCTTTAATTTAATAATTTGTGAGATATTCTTGCTAATCTATGTGTAAATTGCTTTTCAGGACTATGAGTGTGTGTTTGGTCATCCAGATTTCATAACTACAACTGATGTTCAATTACAAGGGATATTAATCAGTCTCCGTGGACTATACACTGTGCCTAGTTTCATCCTCAGGTAACTGTACTATAGGCATAACCCATTTTTAAAAGTAATTATTATAGCAAGAGATAGCATTATATGTTAAAATAAATATAATGGATTTTAATCCAAAATATTTTATTAATTATTGTCTTTTCTTAAATTCTAATAAATCAGTGAGTTGTACAATATATAGAGGGTATTATATTTGAATGATAATTGAAACACATATTGTTATAGAGCTCAAAACTATGTACTTATCTAATATAATTAATATACTGAAACAGTTTTATTGAAGCATATTATTTCATATTTTACCACACAGAGACTGATGTGTAAGCTTAAAGTAAAGACATCAAATCAAAGTATCAGCTATCAAGAGGGTAAATATTGATAGTCTACTTCATTAATCTTCAATATGAATGAACACAATTTTAAATCTATAATATTTGCTGATAATGTTTGTTTCTTGTTATTCATCATGTTCAGTGCTTTATCTTTTCAAAGTAATTAGTTATAGTAAAGAAATAGTAGAGATAGTAATATAAATTTGTAATGTATTTCTCTTGCTAGTTCCACAAAAGAATATTTCAAAATATTTTGTCTTTATTTCATTTACAGAAGAACATTCAAAATCATATTGTGATACACAAATCAAGCAAGTCTATAACCAGCAATATGATACAGGCCAAGAAAAAGCTGGATATTTGATTGGAAGGGTGGCACAAAAAAGATGGGTTATCACTAGGGAAACAAGCTCGGAATACAGTTCACTGTTGGGACATCAAGCCAAATACTTCTAAACTTATTTGAATCATTTTTGCTGTTTATTATAATTCATCCATTGTCTTATTAAATATATAAATTTATATATATACACAATTCCTAATATAGAATTTCTAAAAATGTTTTATTATAATATTTAAAAATGAAACAAACATGTTCCCAGAACACAGCCACATAATGTCAACATGTTCCCAGAACACTGCCACATAATGTCAACATGTTCCCAGAACACAGCCACATAATGTCAACATGTTCCCAGAACACACAAAATGGCAACATGTTCCCAGAACACAGCCAAATAATGGCAACATGTTCCCAGAACACAGCCAAACAAAGTCAACATGTTCCATGAACTCACAAAATGGCAACATGTTCCCAGAACACACAAAATGTCATTATGTGCCCAGAATACACAAAATGGCAACATGTTCCCAGAACACACAAAATGGCAACATGTGCCGAGAACACAAAAAATGACAACATGTGCCGTTAACAATACTTCACTTTTTCCTTAACAATTTTACAAGCAGGTAATAAAGCCATAAATCTTTACTGTGGATATAGCCAATAAATAGGGTAACCTTCACTTTATGCAATTTGTAGTTTTCAATGCCTGTCCCATGCATAGTATTTAGCTTAGTGTTTTGGGCCTTGCTTCATTTACTCAATAAATTATATAGGCATGAGAATTTTCATTTTAATCTGCAAAAGCTACATTCTGTACATTATTATTTTCAAACTACATCATATATTTTTCTCCTCTCTGATAAAAAATATTCCTCATATTGTTTGTGTCAAGTATTTTATTTTTATCTATGCAATGCTATATTCCTATTTTATAATAATTACTTTTATACAAATTCTTTTGAAAACTGTTCTTTATTGATTTGTATCATTTTCTTTATTTCTGAAAAATAAAACTTTGGTTGGGAATCCTTTTTTTGTTTCTGTACAAATTAATAAACATAAATACCTACCAGGCTTAATAT
The DNA here is from genome assembly GCF_028476545.2 of Physella acuta. Taxonomy (NCBI): domain Eukaryota; kingdom Metazoa; phylum Mollusca; class Gastropoda; family Physidae; genus Physella; species Physella acuta. Next base: position 51,697 of record NW_026732387.1, on the reverse strand, counting down.
CCAGCAACATTAAACAATTAAGTAGGGCCTATTGTTAGTAATGGTAAATTATATACTAATTAATGTGATTTCTCCTGGCCACCTTGTTCTGAATACCTTCAACTGTGTCAATGTTGCTACCAACTCCAATAATTAAAACTGAAGCCATTTACTATGAAGTAAAACTTGGGTGTAATCCAAATCCACCCAGTTGCCGGGGGCAAGGTACCAAACATGATGTCCAGTAGAGGGTTAAGAAAGTATCATTATTAAATCACTATTAAACCCCTCCTCGCCTACGCCATTGCTTGTATGCATATGGACGTTATCGGAATTTACTGTATTGCTTATAAGTCGAAAATGCGAAAAAGACACGTTTAACATTACTAGTTTGAAGAATAACATTCATGTTAGCCGAAACAGGTGTATTCTAAAGTTGTTTAAATTCATTTTATTGTTCATTACGATTATGATGTCGTAAAATATAGGCCTATTTAAAAAAAGCATAACTAAAAAGTGTTTAAACGCATTTTCTTCTTAGAAAAGCCGCACATGCATGATATCATTAACATTACGGCAAATCAAACCCTTGAAGAAGCCCCATCAACCATTCAATTATTACGATGGGCAACAAATAAAACGCCCGCATCAAGGTACAGTCCTTATGCTATCGACATTAGCTCAACCCCGGCAACTAACGTGTCCCAAAACCAAGAATTGAAATCTTGACCCATTATTCTGATTAATTAGTGGTTAAACATCTTTAGGCATCTGAAAACGTTAGTTTTTAATCTAGTGTACTCAAAAAGGAACAACATAAAGCTTTATGCCGCCTTAAAAACCCAATCCCATGTTACGCAAGGCGTCGATAGAGAAAGAATAAGGCTTTGAGTCAGAACAGGCAAGGGCTTAGATAACTGCCAAAATACCTAATCTGTAGACCTCACAAGTCTAGACGATATATTTGTGCCTCTGTTTTTAGACTTTCAGAACAAATGCATGTGATGTGGTCAGTAGGTACATAAAAGAGAAAAGTAGTTTTAATCTAGAGACTTCAAACATTTCTGAAGGACCGAATTTGAACTTGTAGGCCGTGGTGTCGATGCCAAAGTTTAGCGTTGTCCGCAAAGATAAGCTATCGTTTTATCATCTCTATGCCCATATTGTGACAGATATTTACCAATGTGTCTAATATAGGACAGAATACATAGCTACTCAACAGAGATAAGCGCAATCACTTGTCCACGACTTAAGAAACCACTGTACTGCAAAACCCACCTAAATGGAAAATGTCTTAGATGTGTGTTTTAATACAAATGTGTACCTCGTCGCGAGTTAGGACCTGTAGGTAGTCTGTTACTACTCTATATCTAAAAACAATAAAAAGATAACGTGAATTTTATTTATTCAATTTCTTGGTTAACTGTATTTGTTGCATCTTGTTCAATTTTGTTAATATTGATTAACCTAAAGGGTTCAAATGTAACAAAGAAAATTGTGACTAAGTTTCCGGGTGCGGGTATGCTGACACTAGTCAAAGTAGGCCCTATATATCTATTTATATTTATAGAAATGAAAGTATGTTTATCTGTTTGTCCTATATGAATTACTACATCTTTTTCATCGGATCGCCATAAAACTTTGTGAACAGAGTTTTTTCCAGGAATCTATTCAGAGGGGGGGGGGGGGGGGGAACAGAGCCCCCCACCCCCCGAAGAAAGTCTATCGACCCCCCCACCCCCGAACGAAACGGAATTTATATAGAAAAAAAATACTTTTAACAGTGTCCGCACGCACCCCCCCCCCCCCGGAAAGATTTCGCCAGGGCGGCACCCTAGCAGGAAGCAGAAGCGTAGCAACCTATTCCGGCAGCCGGGGCGAACTATCAATTATGTGCCAACCCTATTCAAAGCTGGCAAAAAGGCGCCCATCCCTACATACACTCCCCTATATAAAATAATTGAGGATATCAGCCATGTATAAATCTGTTTTCTTAAATTTTACTGAAGAATGAGGATTTTTTAAAAAATTGTCTACCCCTTTTGGCGCCCCATTCGATCTGGGGTCTCTGACAGGAAGCAATGCAATTTTTCTCCATAAAAATAAAAGCCAGATGCAATTTGACACTGTTCGTACGAGAGTCATAAAATTTTGGGTAGTTGGTGAAAAGGGTTTCGAGAAAGAAAAAAATTCTTAAGTGTGGCACCCTGGGAGGGTTCGATTTTTTCTAATTATACGATTATGAGCTCAGAATCCAGAGGGGAATCCAGAGGGGCTATCTCATCAATTGCGGTCATAGGTAATACTAGATTCAGCAGAGGCGCAGCGAGGTGGGCGGGGGTACATATGTCCCCGGGCGCCAACCCTAGGGGCGCCAAAATGGTTGGAAAAATTTAAAAGCTAATTTTAGCTACAGTTTTGCATTATAAATATTTAAAAAATACGGGGATGGGGCACCAAATTGAAAGTTTGTCTCCGGCGGGAGTGGGGGGGGGGCGCCAAATTGAAAATTTGTCCCCAGGCGCCAGGAATGGTGCTACGCCTCTGTGATTCAGTGATAAAACTACACCAGGTTCATCCGCCAGCTCCCCGGCGGTTGAGTGGCCCAGAGCAGCCAAGACCCATCTCGGGCGACACTACGGTTTAGATGGGCTACTATAAATGTTCACTAAGTAGAATAATGAGCGCCCGCCGGCGCCCTGGCAGTTGGCGACAGCGAGCGCCCCGGGCTCTACAGAGAGTGCCTCCTTAAAGAGCACCCTACAATAGGGACACGGTGGCACACGACATTTTATAATTAAACCGAATTAGGGGCGCCCCTGCGGAAATATAACCAGTGGCTCCCTGGAGCGCCAAGGGACGCGTCTCTAACACACGGGCGGTCGCCAATGTGTTTTCTACCTCACTATTACAGAGGTTGATTAACGTACACTCAATGCTTTCATACAGTGAGCCTTGGTGCGTCTAGGCGGCAGTGTGGACAAACCCGCGCCCCAAAAACGAATATGTGGGTTTGTTTGTTTAAGCATTATCAAAGATTTCATTCGTTTGTCATTCAAATTTGAGAAGTTAATGCTAATACCCCTGTGGTGGTTTCTACGAAAAAAAATTCGATTTGGTGGCGCCCTGGCAGGGTTCCATTTAGCTCCCCGGGTTTTCCCGTGAGTACTATGGTACCTTTGTTCGTTTTAATAATTGCGAAACGCTATGAATATGATGGGCTACTATAATCGCTCACTATACCGAGTGAGGCGCCTTCCTACCTAGGCCCACCTACCTACATACCTAACTCCCTGCCTACGTACCTACCTATCTACTAACCTGCCTGCGCTGCTGCCTGCCTACCTACTTTCCTACCTACCGTTATTCCTGCCAAACTGCTTTCCTTCCACCCCGCCTGTCTACACACCTCACATCCTACTTACACACACACATATCTTCGTATGTATATATGTATGTGTTAGTGTGCTCTAGGACTATGTATTTTTACATTTTTGTTGTTACGTAGAACTATTCAGTATAAAGGAGTTTCCTTTTTTTGACGTTGTAACTGCCGCTAAAATATTCTTTTTTGTATGTGTGCATAAAATAGTGTAGGTTTATTAACAAAAGTAAATTTTAGTATGTATTTAAGTGTATATAATCATTTTCGTCAAGCCAATGTGTTCATAATCTTAAATTTAAAAACCCATGAAACTCGATAGCCAAAGATTTAGAATGAGAATAATTGCTATTTAACCAGTAACACCTATTCTAATTATTGTAATAATATTTTTTTTAAATAAATATACACAGAGATAGATTGTTTTCTTATATAATTTATTTAAAAAGTCAACTGTATTTCATAACGAAAATTAACACAAAATACATTCGAATAGAAACTGTCAAGGGAGACTACTCTAATATTTGTAGGAATAATAGTTTTTATTTTGAGTTTTTTTAATTATTAGAAGAAAAGTTAATCATGTAGGTTCTATAAAAGATTACCTTGCATTTAAAAAAAAAGATATTCGATAGGTTTAGAATGAGAAATAGTCAAAATTATTTATTATATTCATTAGTTGTTTTTTTAATAATATAGTACAAAGACCTGTTTTAATTTTTTTTTTTTAAATCTTATTTTAATTAATAAATTATAAATGAAAATCGAGGATCTATATTTTTTTAAAAATAGTTTAACTGTCCCTAAACAATTGTATCAATCGCTGAGAAATTAAGGATTAATAATTACGTTTAACGCTTTATTAATTAAACGAGTTGAATTATTTCCGTTTTGATAAACTCTCTCTCTCTTTATAACTACTAACGCTTGATCATTGAGTTTCTTAAGAGAAAAATACAGGAGAGCGGTAGTTATCATTGACTCTGTCATTGATAATTTCATTGAGTCTTTCATAGAAAATAGTGTTTGATCGGCTGCTCTCTCTCTCTCTCTCTCTCTCTCTCTCTTGTCTCCATCTCTATTTTCAGTTCTTAATACGTCCACCTCTTTATGGGTCTGTTTTTGTTGTGACTTAATTACGTGATTTATTAACCGCTACCCCCCCCCCCCCGGGTTTGTCTGCTTGCAAACATGCCCATCTGTGCTGGGTGGCAATAACAAGATTGAAAAGAACATTATATATATATATATATATATATATATATATATATATATATATATATATATATATATATATATATATATATATATATATAATATGTTAGGTGAGATATAATCCTATACTTACTTCCGAAATCTGTCCAGGACTATTTAAATCTACACAGAGAAACTTGAAGGACAGCATTTATTGAAACAAAATTTATAAAAATGACAGGAATATTAACGTGTTTTTTTTAACTTTGATTATCCGATATTTTTATAAAATAAAAATTGTGTGATAGAGTGCATAGGGTAATTCCCCCCCCCCCCCACCCCCCACCCCTTCAACCCTTTAGCCACCCCCTACTTTTTTTCCTAATTTTAAGGCTGTGACACTACTTGAGAGCCAGTGTGGCTACATTTATTGCCCGCATTAAAAACCAAATCTGTCCAGTGCAGCTTGCACGTCCCTACCTTCAGAAAACACGCGTTACCATTCGTGTGCTGAAAAAAAAAACGTGAATTTTTTGTAAATACGATGGTCAATACTGTTCAGTAGCATTAAAAACGTATTCTGAAAAAAATGTTAATGTACCGATATTTTGTCCAAGAATTTTGTTTTCATTGAGATGCGGGAGTTTTTTTTTTTTTTTTTTTTTTTTTTTTTTTTTTTTTTGAAAAGGATTGTCTGACTGCTTGGTGTTCAGTCCAGGATTAACGGATTAACGGATTAACGGATTAACTTGGTTCTTTGCGTGATCTGTTTATCTGCGTCACTCAGTGAACAGCAACTTGCAAGAAGTTAAGTAAATAAAACTCAGGTAAACCTGACATCGCGCTTTGATTGGCCGAGATCGCGGCCATGCTGTATGACACACCCCCAAGGTTAAACCAACACCGCACCAGACATTCGTGTTTTCACATCGGCTGAGATGAAGCAAAAGTGCAAAAACTAATGAAGTACCTTACGTGTACTTTAACCTCATGCTAGAGCATTAAATGACCACACTTTCATCAAGTCACGATTTAATTTTCGATGCTAAAAATACCAATGCTGTTGGTGGGTTGATGGGGCGTTGTTAGAGATTGCAGTAAGAAATCAGTTTTAAAAAACTCGCGGAAAAAGTTGTGTTGGCAAAAGTATTTAAAAGTGTGGCCTCATATACAAGATGAGCAGATAAATTTACGGTATAGCCAGATGTAAATACTGAGCAGGACGGACTACGGACATCAAGTAAATGATGAACAGTGCAGTTGCTAGCCTAAAAAAGTAGAAACAAAACATTTCATAGACCCATATAAATCGTGAACAAAACAGTTTCTTGCCCAAAATTAACAGAGCAGTTTATAGTCCTATATAAATGAACAGAGCAGTTTATAGTCCTATATAAATGAGAAGAGCAGTTAACCCTATATAAATTAGCATGGCAGTTTTTAGCCCCATATAAATAAGCCGAACAGTTTACCCCCCTCCCCTATTTATGATGAACAGAGCACCTTGAAGTACAGGCCGGGTGTATGGTGTGAATACCAGGACAGCATACAAAACTTCATACAGAGGCGTCCTGACTCCGGCGTTCTGACTCCAGCGTTCTGACTCCTTTGTCCTGACTACAGTGTTCTGACTCATTTGTCCTGACTCTGTCGTCGAAGTAACGGCGTACAAAAACAGCATCAACCAAACAATTTCAATTTTTTACCCCCATCAACAGTAAAAAGTTAATGAACTCTATCCTTAAGGGAGACAATCTAACTTTTTTTCTTCTTGAAAATGGCGAGCAGTATTTCGTCATCAAATCTCGCAAGATTTAGAATTAAAAACTCTCAAATTAGGAATATCAATTACTCCTCAGATTTGTGCGACGCTACTTAATTCGATACTGACAACATTCTACACGATACCGACACTACTTGACCAGACAAAATCGATACCGACGACACTCAATTCGATACTAATATATTGGTCGCGATACCGACACTTTTGGACTCGATACCAACACTATGGATACCGAAACAATACAATATTTGAATTAGCTGCAGCCTTTGTATAGCGAGGCTTGTGCATGTGCTATTTTTAGAGAGACATAATTTGTTGTGTAATGAAGAAAGTTGAGCCATTCTTTAAGTGAGTAAAACAACGGTCAGATGGAATGAAGGCTTGAAAAAGTGCATCAGTTAAAGCTCCATGCTGACGGCTAATGAACAAGATTCTATTTTAGGGTGACTCGCTATTTGGACTTTAAACTAAAAGCCAGTTATGCACGTTTTATTTATAGCATTTTGGCTACCAGTATCTCTATAAGGGAAATGTAATGGTAATTTAACTCGGGAATTGTAAGAATTGTAAGACATGTACTTTAACAGTACGTTAGGGGAGTCAGGGAAATGTAAAACTTTTACTGGAATCACCATCCGGAGTGAGCACCTTGATCTAGAATCTAGTACAGCGTCTTCCTAAAGATATTTACCGATGGTCGCCCTGCTTCTAGGTATATTAAAATAGTTATTTTAAATTACAAGATTATGGGGTGACTGCAAAGGATAATCAGTTCATCTTCTGCACTTTTGACATAAGCTCTTTAAAGTGTGACCAATAAAAGTATGAGACAAATAAACGATCGATTTATAACTTTATTAATTCAAATCAATCCTTACATGAAGTAGCCGGTGTACAATAAATTATAATGTACATGTATAACATTCGTCAATTTGTTTTGTTTTAGAAATTAAATTAAGCTGTTTGTTTTATGGACCGAACTCTCTATCTTCTTCTAGTCTCGATGATTGATTAACTTTAATAGTGGGTGATCAGTAACTTCTGTAATCAGTGTGTGATCAGTAACTTCTGTAATCATTGTGTGGTCTGTATCTTCTGTAATCAGTGTGTGGTCCATATCTTCTGCAATCAGTGTGTGGTCCATATCTTCTGTAATCAGTGTGTGGTCAGTATCTTTTGTAATCAGTGTGTGGTTCATATATTCTGTAATCAGTGTGTGGCTCACCACCTATGCAATCATTGCGCAAGTGGTGAATATTTCTCTACTGATTACCCATACACAATACATCACATATCAAGTGTACCCACAAAGTATTGTCTTCTAGCGTCTTGGCGCCCTTGCGTGCACTGTATTGAAGGGCTAAGACACCAGTACTATATTATGTCTAGCCTCGGGTAATCAAATGTTCTCTAATTAAATGTAATAGTCCTTGAGTAAAACACAAGTTGGGTTTGTTGATCTTGTCATCAAATCGCTTTTGTAAGCCCTGGACTCATGTAGTGAGACATGTTTTCTGGAGCCCTTTGGAAAATGTGAGATGTTTCTGGTGGAAGTATCACAACAACAAAAACATGTTTTAGAATATTCTCTGTTTGCAATGTCACAAACGCTCAAATGTGAAACATTTTTGAAGTGCTGAATGTTTATTGAAAATCTAGTCAATGGAATACTCCATTGAGAAAGTCTCAATGCAAAAACCATGTCATTCTCCTTACGGAAAGTCTCAATAGTAAACCTTGGAATAATCCGTACATAATGTCTCAATAGTAAACCTTGGAATGCTCCGTACAGAATGTATCTCTGGAGCCTAATGCTGTAGCCAGCTGCTCCTCCAGGCGGAAGTTCTTCCCGTTGTCACTTCCGGTGCTGTCTCTCATGGCGCGCGACCCGCTAGCCAGCGACCTGTGCCGGAGCGACAAAAACATGTGTCGCGTCTCGGCGCGAAATCGCGAACCTGTGGCACAATAGAGCAAGAAGTTGGCTGCATTGTTAGTGTACATGGCCATGACGGCGGCCGTTAGGGTCAGCCGCTCGGCAGGTGAGAACCCAGGTGGGAACCAGCGTTCGCTGCCCAGCAGGTAGACCATGATAGGTGTGTTACAGATCACAAACGTGGCGTTGATGGCCAGCAGGGTTAAGGTCAAGGACACCTCCTTGTTCGGCCCGTTGACCCGTCTGTTGTAGACGCTGCTGGTCGACAGCTGTGTCGGCTCCGTGGTTCGAACCTCGGCCCTCCCAGCGCTGAGAGCTGACGCGGAAGACCTACCTAAAGCTGGAGCTCTGGTCATAATTTTCTCCACTCGTCGCCGGCTGCGGATGACGAAGATGACGATGAGGATGTTGAAGATGATGAGGATGGAGCTGGGGAGGAGGACGAACTTGAGCAGGTCCAGCCAGTACCAGACGTCTGACATGAAGCTCTCGTAGCCGGGCTCCAGCAGGACACACAGGGACTCGGCTGTACGGTTGGCGGCGGGGTCAAAGGTCTGGGGAATAAACAGAAGGACCTAGTTATTTAATTGACTTCTTGCAGTCAATAGTTCAAAAGTCTGGGGGAAAATAGAAGGACCTAGTCATTTAATGGACTTCTTGCAGTTAATAGTTCAAAGGTCTGAAACAAACAGGACCTGGTCATTTAATGGACTTCTTGTAGTCAGTAGTTCAAAGGTCTGGAAAAAAAGCAGAAGGACCTAGTTATTTAATGGACTTCTTGCAGTAAATAGTTCAAAGGTCTGGAAAAAAGCAGAAGGACCTAGTTATTTAATGGACTTCTTGCAGTAAATAGTTCAAATGTCTGGAAAAAAGCAGAAGGACCTAGTCATTGAATGGACTTCTTGCAGTAAATAGTTCAAAAGTCTGAAACAAACTGAAAGGTGCAGTAATGTTATTTTATTAGTAAATAGTTTAATTATAGTTAGAGTTCAGGTTATGACAAATATTCTCAGTAACTTACAGTAACATAAAGTAAACGTCATTGTACCAGCTAGCAAAAAACGTGTCTATTTTTTTATTTTTGTGTACTGAATGACCTGTCGAAGTAGCTTCGGCCCACTATTCTACTTGTCAGAGCTAACGACCGACACAAAATAAACACAACGATAACAAACTCATATCTGGGGCTAAGTCGGGCGTCAAGGATTAATATTCATAGAGGATTATACCTAAAGACCGCTGATAGCAGATTAACATTTGCATCAGCTGCACAAGCGCGAGGATACCATTTGGGTAAGACAGTTTTGTTTGAGTACTTTGTCGTGTTGCACTGAGCGACGCTATAAACAGTTATTTATACGGGAAACTGAAATCTCCAGGTAATTTCTGTGTTGTTTTGATAATAATTAATTAAACTAAACGATGAATTAACTTTTAAACTGTGCTAAACTTAGTTTTATTCCTGGCACTCAGAGCAATAACTTTAATGAATAAAATAATTTAAAGTTTATACAAGCCACCATAGTAGACAAAACCCACTATAAACTGTATAGGCCCACTCAGGCAATGTAGAAAGCTACGAATACTAGGATCCTCAATAGAAATTCCCCAACATTTAGGTCCCTATCCCTAAGGTTCCCAACAATAGGGTCCCCAACATAAAAGTCCCTCACATTAGGGTCCCCTACATTAGGGTGCACAAAATTAAGGTTCCAAAAATAGGAACCCTACATTAGGGTCTCCGACAATATAGTGCCCAAAAATAGGGTCCTAAACATTAGGGTCTCCAACATTTAGGTTCCCTATATTACCCAACAATAGGGCCTCCAACATCAAGGTCCCTCACATTTGGGTCCCCCAACAATAATGTCCCCAACATAAAGGCCCTCAACAATTTGAACCCAACATTAGGGTCTCCGACAATATAGTCCCCAGCATTAAGATCCTCCCAATAATAGGATCCCGAACATTATGGTCCCCAACAATATAGTCCCCAACATTAAGGTTCCCTACAATTGGATCCCCAACATAAGGATCCCCAACATTAAGTTCCCCAACAATAGGGTCCTATACATTAGGGTCCCCAATAATACGGTCCCCAACGTTACACTCATCAAACTACCTCTTTGTTGCCGTAGAAGAACATCAGGTGAAGGTTGGCGGCCATTATGACGACAGATATGACGGTGACAACAACGCCAGCCTTGACCCTGGAACACATGACCCTGACTTTGTGTGGCCAAATGATTGACATGACCCGCTCCGTCGTCACGGCAACCAGGATCCACGCGCTGATATCCGGAGCGAACGAACTCGACCACTGGTTGAACTTACAGAAGGAGTTGCTCAAATACCGGATGTTGTAGTTGGAGATACCGGAAACAAAATGGCGGCTGAGACCGTTGTAGAGGACGAACATGTCAATGCAGGCGAGGAAGCGGAGGTAGACGGAGGTCGTGGAGTGCCTGAAGGCCGTCCTGTTGAGCACCAGAATGGAGAGGATGTTGAACACGGTGCCGACCGACACCAAGACCAGCGAGTAGTAGACCTTGACCGCCCGGTCTATTTCAAGCATGAAGAGCTCGCTCTCGGTGTATTCGGCGCCCCCCAGCGCCCCAGTAGTGACAGGGGCGTCGTGCTCCGTCGTGCTGAAGTTTAGTGGGAGGTCGTTGGTGGACATCTTGGTGGTGCCACGCCCCTTTTGTCACTCGAAGATGGATGTTGTAGACAACAGAATTACAGTTCTCTGAAATAACAACAAAACATGGTTGATATTAAGTTTTACCATTTAATGTTTGGTAAACATGAGATTTACCAGACCCTGTGTTTCCATTCAATGTCTGATAAACAAAACTCTAATTGTGATGAGTGTTACATTTTATCATAGGAAGTAAGTCATATGCCGAATGTGGGACAAGGCAAGAAATAATCAGCTATCTAGATTCTATATATAATTCTCTTCTTGGAGACGTTAGAAAACACCAAGCTGTAAGCGCGCATAGCAGCCCCTCTCTTTCCTCTCTAGGCATATCCCTACCACCCCCACCCCCACAAGGTCCGGTGAGCTGTGGTTCACGCTAAATGTTTACAATCGTAGAGCCGGGTTTAGTGATGGCTATTAGGGGCAGATAATTTAGTTTGAAACGATTTTCAACTTAGGGGAGGTAACTAAGAGGAGGCTGCTCTCACGGGGGGAGGGGTGTAGGGTAGGGGTTGGGGGAAAGGAAAGTAGGGGGGGGGGGGGGTTATCGTCCTTAACGACCATCTGATAGTGTTTTAAAGCAAATATTTTCAGTGGCAGCATTGGTACTGTTGAATTCACAAATAACGAATTACTGAAAAGTAGAAAATAAAACAACTATATTGCGGCGTATGATACGCCGCGTGTCGGCTTGTTATTATAAATACCCGAAAAGAACTTTTAAAATCGCAGAGTCAATAGACGTCGTACCGTCACTTAGGCCGGTAACACGGGCTACAAGTCTGTCAGTTGATGTCTCTGCTATCATGGTAATTTGATAACTTCAATAATGGGTTCTACACAAATTAAAGCCGATCTAAATGTGCTTTAGATGGTCGGTATACAATAGTGATGGAATGACAAGACAAAGAGATGATGTGCTTTAGATGGTCGGTATACAATAGTGATGGAATGACAAGAGAAAAAGCTGATGTGTTTTAGATTGTCGGTATAAAATAATGATTAGATGACAAGACATTAGGTTGGTGTCGTCATTCGTGACGTCATCGATTAATGAATGGAAGCAGAACTGTTTCCGCGATCGTGCACTAATTTGTTTTTGTTTGTGATTAGGACCACGTGATCTCCCCAATCGCTCTACTTTCTTGTTTGTTTGTTTGTTTGCTCGTCTGTAGTCCTGTGGGTGTGTGTGTGGGGGGGGGGGGTGAAGGACGAGTTTTGCTGGTAATTAAAGGAAATTACAACAGGGAATTAATTGCAATCATTCGTCAAATTACCTCGCTTTCTGGTGATAATGAGGTTGTTAAAATGTATCAATAATCATGTATTATGATCAAACAGACGGCAAAATCATTTGCAAATATTTTGATTGAAGGATTAATAAATATTATTTAACCAAAATCATGTGCAAATATTTTGATTGAAGGATTAGTAAATTCTTTAACTAAAGACGGGCTAACAGACCAATAGATGACGTTTAGGTGAGCTATTTTAATTTCGCGTGACCGTGATTACATAATAAGAGATACAGCAATATAAAAAATTAATTAACCAGTGGTGATTTAATTAACGTGTTGTGTTTTCTTTTTTTTTTTCTTTTAGTATAACATTAATTAAATAACGTAATAAAATATTGTTTCAGTACAAACTTAATTAGTGAACTTTAACGTATTTATTTTCTTCTAAAACCGAGGCGAGATGTGTTGTAGCACGAAGACCGTCTGCCATAACTTAGAGCGCACGTGCTTCACTAGAGCCTCAGCTAACCTCAGCAACATAAATCATACACAGAGATGAAAGTAATTACATCCCTTGGTAGAAGTATCTTTTTAATGGCGGTGGCATAAAATCTATTTTTAGCAGCGATGGACGCCGAGGTCAGGGAAAGTCTGGTCTTGTAGTTTACTTGCGTTCTTGTTTGTTAAACCTTTCTACCAAAAGCTGTTCTTGCTAAAAGATGTCGCCACCTCCCCCCACCTCTTCCACCCCTTCCACCCCTTACCAGTGCCCCCCCCCCTAAATCTAAACCAAGCATCAATACAAATAAAAAATTAAAGATTCACCAATTGCAAAAAAATGATTCACGAATCGCAAAAAAACATTTTTTAATGTTCATCACTCGCAAAAACTTGGGAGCCTGAGCTCTATAAAAACTTGGGAGCCTGAGCTCTATAAAAAGTTGGGAGCTTGAGCTCTATAAAAACTTGGGAGCCTGAGCTCTATAAAAAGTTGGGAGCTTGAGCTCTATAAAAAGTTGGGAGCCTGAGCTCTATAAAAAGTTGGGAGCTTGAGCTCTATAAAAACTTGGGGGCCTGAGCTCTATAAAAACTTGGGAGCTTGAGCTCTATAAAAACTTGGGAGCCTGAGCTCTATAAAAAGTTGGGGGCCTGAGCTCTATAAAAACTTGGGAGCTTGAGCTCTATAAAAACTTGGGAGCCTGAGCTCTATAAAAACTTGGGGGCCTGAGCTCTATAAAAACTTGGGAGCCTGAGCTCTATAAAAAGTTGGGAGCTTGAGCTCTATAAAAACTTGGGAGCCTGAGCTCTATAAAAACTTGGGAGCCTGAGCTCTATAAAAAGTTGGGGGCCTGAGCTCTATAAAAACTTGGGAGCTTGAGCTCTATAAAAACCTGGGGGCCTGAGCTCTATAAAAACTTGGGAGCCTGAGCTCTATAAAAACTTGGGAGCCTGAGCTCTATAAAAACTTGGGGGCCTGAGCTCTATAAAAACAACCGTCTTATCTTGGACACTCTTGACACTGGCCCTACACTCCCCACCGCCCCCTCCTATCCGCACTAATCCCCACTGCCATATCTAATTACTGATTGACTATTTTCTTTCACACCCCCCCCCTTCCTCACCCACGCTAGTGACCGACATCACCAGACTATAATTTCATTATTTGGTTCCGTTATTAAATCAATAATAATTATTTTAACTAATTAGTTCAAACATAAAACCTTACAGTTCTTAAATGTAATCTAGCCGTAAATTATCCACCGGTCTATCAAATCATCAACCTCTCCGTCAATGTATAACGTGTTTTTCAATGTATCAACCTTGTTACGTTCTGGGTTCGTTTCAAATCATCAACAACACTTCGTGTATAACTTCACTCCTTTTATTTGTCTCAATGCATTCAAGCGTACCAGAACAGCTCCGTCCTAACCGCTACTAACTCGCTGACTGCCCCCCCACAATCGTTCACTCCCCCTTTTATACCCGCATTCGACCTTGGGACCACGAGACATAAACACACAAGGGTAACTACACAGTAGGGTGAACTCCACTCACACACGCTCTCTCCCCTAGTTCTAGACTATTCTAACCTATTCTAATCTAACCTACAACTGGCCCGTAACACTACCCCCCACCTAAGTATTTGTAGTAATAACTACAAATACTGACTAACAAATCCTAGCTAAATAAAAAACACAAAGCCTTTCATACACATACACTAGTTAAAAAATATACATACACAAAAAACATACACAAGTTAAAAATATACATTCCGAAGAATGTATATGACAGATTGTATATACAATGAAATACATAATGTGTTACGGGCCAGTTGTAGGTTAGATTAGAATAGTTTAGAATAGTCTAGAACTAGGGGAGAGAGCGTGTGTGAGTGGAGTTCACCCTACTGTGTAGTTACCCTTGTGTGTTTATGTCTTGTGGTCCCAAGGTCGAATGCGGGTATAAAAGGGGGAGTGAACGATTGTGGGGGGCAGTCAGCGAGTTAGTAGCGGTTAGGACGAGCGCTGTTATGGTACGCTTGAATGCATTGAGACAAATAAAAGGAGTGAAGTTATACACGAAGTGTTGTTGATGATTTGAAACGAACCCAGAACGTAACAACTGGTGGCCAGTATGGGGAGGATAACATCAGTGAACAGCTTTTGGTTGCGTTTGCTAAGTTTGAGGAAAGTCAGAGGGAGCATGAAAGAGCAAGGGTTGTGTATAAGTATGCTTTGGATCACCTGCCTAAGGAGCGCTGTGAAGAGGTTTATAAATACTACACAGTAGGGTGAACTCCACTCACACACGCTCTCTCCCCTAGTTCTAGACTATTCTAACCTATTCTAATCTAACCTACAACTGGCCCGTAACAAACCTGTATCAATGTATCAACATGTATCAATGTATCAACCTGTATCAATGTATCAACCTGTATCGATGTATCAACCTGTATCAATGTATCATCTTTTATCAATGTATCAACCTATCAAATTATCAACCTACTGTGTATCAACAATATGCACAAAATGTTACCGTCTATCCGACGTGTTTCGATGGTTTCAACACACTACCTCATGAAACGTACGACCATTTTCTGAAGATCTTAGACAATAATTTTTTCCCATTGGTAGTTCGTGTTACGTCCCTTGCATATAGTTTTCCATGATTGTGTGCGTGTTGAGTGCTAAAAAGACATGGTGCCCTATTTTTGTCGATCAATTAAATTTGATTACATCAATATTTAACATTTCGGAATTAATTTTGCCTACATCAATATCTAGCTAGCCTGGTTAAAATTTAACAATAATATCTAGTGTGTCTAAACTAAATTAGGCTATGTTAATTTCTAAACAGCATGGCCGCTATGTCAGATTAAAATATTGATAGCAGCCAGTGGTTTTGATCCAACTTTCTAAATAAATTACTGTTTGTTAGATCCATATGCTCTCTAAAATATCTAAACATTTCAAAAGAAACTTTAAGTTGAATGTATCAGTTATTTTATTTTTCCTCATATTGTAAGACTAATTATTATTGACCTAATTAAAATGAGCCCCCCCCCCCCACACTTCTCCGCCACGTAACATGAATGTACACACACGACAAAGACCAGAAAAACTAAAGCAGATCTTGAAAAGTTCATCACAAATTGTGTTCCGTTTGAAAGGTTTATTTTTACAATTGAAAGCGAAACCCTAATTATCGTTTGCTCATTGATCGGACAATTAGCAGCGTCCGGCTCATCGATGAGAATATATCAGACATTGCCTGGTGGAAACAATGGCCGCTGGAACTGGATGAATTCCAGAATATTCTATCTCTGATACTGCGCATAACGATGGAAAAATTGTAAAGAGCTGGTTATTTAAGTATATGGAAGGGGTGGGGGGGGGGGGGGCTAGACGCCCCACGGAGGATAATGGGAGGATTTCATCTTTCACAAACTGTTGAGAGGGTACCTGTGGGGAGTCTGGGTACCTGACCTGTCATTACACACCTGTGGGGAGTCTGGGTACCTGACCTGTCATTACACAGCTGTGGGGAGTCTGGGTACCTGACCTGTCATAACAGCTGTGGGGAGTCTGGGTACCTGACCTGTCATTACACAGCTGTGGGGAGTCTGGGTACCTGACCTGTCATAACAGCTGTGGGGAGTCTGGGTACCTGGCCTGTCATCACCTGTCATCACCTGTCATCACACAGCTGTGGGGAGTCTGGGTACCATAACACAGATAGGGTATCTAACCTCTTACAAGCTTATATACATATATTCCACCCACCACACTCCCAACACCCTGGATAGTTTGTGTGAAAGAAAAATCGGGAACTTCCGATCCGGATCAGCTTGCTATGAACACACGATGTTTATTATTCATTGAATCCTGGGGAAAGTACAAGGAAATCTTCATCAACAGTCTCATCAATTCCCCCCCCCCCTCCAAACTTATCCGACCCCTCACCGAGACTAATTCACAAAATGAGATACGCCTACAAAAACTTGGTAAATCGAAAACAGTGGTTATGTTGAAAATATTGATCAGACTTTAATGGGGAATTACAAAACTACGATGGTTTAACATCAGATCGTCTATTTTCCTTCTTCTGTGATTATTTGTTGATTGTTTTAACTTTCTCGTTAACTGAGTATAGCGGAAGTATTGTATTCGTGCACAAAAATTAAATTTAAATTTTGATGGATTGGTATTGTGTAAAAAAAAAAATCGAGATTTTAACACATTTTGACCTCTTACAACCTTCCGGAGCCCGGAAAACTTAGTTTGAGATAGATTGACAAATTCTATATAACGCCTATACGTATTGAATCACATTTGTAATTTTGTATCAACGTTTTAGCTGTTTTCTTAAACCGGGCAGGTACTTACTCCACTTCCGGTTTCTTAAAAGCATCATCTACCCCCCCCCCCCCCCGAACGAGATTGATTTTATATAGTAAACATACACTTTTACTAGTGTCCGCCCCGCCCACTCCCCCGATAAATGTTGACCGCCCCCAAAAATTTCAAACGCCCCCCCCCCTCCCCGAGAAAAAAAGTCTGGAAGAAACACTGCTTAAAAGCACCAAACAGTTGACACAATTTCAAATAAATGAATCAAACTGCATGCCCAGGTTTCTGTCAATATTTAAAAGATTTCATGTTAGGGGAAGTGGGACTTTACTCAATGATGTCCGTGGGAACTCAATATCCTCAGTACTGTTTGAGTTAGGTAAGAGAAATTCACGTACACGTATATGATCTTATACTTTGTGTACTCGAAAATTTTGAGTAATCTTCGATATCCGGAAGTTGTACTTTACTATATTTCTGGTTTATAACAGTAATGTTTGTGATGTCAAACCTCAGTGATGTTTGTGATGTGAATCTAAGTGATGTTTGTGATGTTTGATCACACTGATGTTTGTGATGTTTGATCACACTGATGTTTGTGATGTCAAATCTCAGTGATGTTTGTGATGTCAAATATCACTGATGTTTGTTATGTCAAATCTCAGTGATGTTTGTGATCTCAAATCTCAGTGATGTTTGTGATGTCAAATCTCAGAGATGTTTGTGATGTCAAATCTCAGTGATGTTTGTGATGTCAAATCTCAGTGATGTTTGTGATCTCAAATCTCACTGATGTTTGTGATGTCAAATCTCACTGATGTTTGTGATGTCAAATCTCACTGATGTTTGTGATGTCAAACTTCACTGATGTTTGTGATGTCAAATCTCAGTGATGTTTGTGATGTCAAATCTCACTGATGTTTGTGATGTCAAATCTCACTGATGTTTGTGATGTCAAATCTCAGTGATGTTTGTGATGTCAAATCTCACTGATGTTTGTGATGTCAAATCTCAGTGATGTTTGTGATGTTAAATCTCATTGATGTTTGTGATGTCAAACTTCAGTGATGTTTGTGGTGTGAAACGTACATACGTTTAAACAGTAAGATAAATGTGGTTAATAATGTTTAAGACGTAGTATCAAAATCCACAATGAGTAATACATCCATTAAAACAGTTAATAAGCGCACCACCCCCTTCTATTCCCCCCTCTCCACATCAAACATTCTTTGTATACCCAAAATAGACGCGATTTTAAAACACCAGATTTAAGTATCAATATCAACGCGAATTCAAAGACATTTTTTTAAACAACAATAAATTGAAAAGGAATATTTAAACGAAGTAAAACTCCAGCATTAATGGTTTAAGATATCTAAAAATAAATGAGGATCACGTGGTTTTCAGGCTATTGCCACGATGACGTAGCGAGTACATCAAGTTGTTTACAACGTCAGTTATTGTTGTGAGCGATCTCTCGGCAAATGAAGTTCCCGGAGATTGCTGGGCCCCACTAATTGCTGGGTGAGTGGGGGGGGGGGGGGGGGAATCCATTGAGTCTAGTTTAACTTTCCAGTGATTGTCAACTTTAATTGCTCGTTAAGGTCCGTCATCGTGGGTCGAACCCCAATCAATATCAACTGGACGACGCTCGCCAGCTAATTAATTGCAATTACATTTTGGCATACAATGGAATGTAACTAATCCTGCACTAATAGTTTCGTCTATTGTTCATTGTTCTACCCCTCCACCCCACCCCTTCCTCCGCCACCCACACGTATTTATGTCTGGCTTTATCTTTAAAGTACAACTCATGTCTTAATGGCTGGAGATTCTGTAGTTCCTAGATCTTAAGTTCATGTTGAAGTTTAAATATTTCTCATTTAAACATTTGGCGTATTTCTTTCGCATCATAAAACAGTTGACACAAATCTTAACTGATGACAATTCTAAGTTATCGAAAACATATTGCAATTAGAACAGAAAAATTAAATTAAGAGTGAAAGTACTGTAATGCTGAGCAAGTAAATAATTTTAAAACTTATGAGATCAATCTATTTCAAACAGCTAAAAATAGCCAAACGTGTTTATTAAAATTAAATAAATAAATGTTATTTTTCGAATCTGTTTATTAGTGCATCGTTAGTGTTTGAAAAAATGCCCATGATAGAAAAAAGTGATTAGACGAAAACAAACGACTTGAAACATGAAACTTCACCCCATCGCATCAACAAGTACATTGTTAGACTTCAGTATAAAAAACACGTGGGTTGTTAGACTGTAGTATCATCAAGACGTGCATTGCTAGACTGTAGCCGATACTTACTCATCTACCGACTGTATGATCTAGCATCTACAGACTGTATGATCTAGCATCTACAGACTGTATGATCTAGCATCTACAGACTATGATCTAGCATCTACAGACTATGATCTAGCATCTGCAGACTGTATGATCTAGCATCTACAGACTGTATGATCTAGCATCTACAGACTGTATGATCTAGCATCTACAGACTGTATGATCTAGCATCTACAGACTGTATGATCTAGCATCTACAGACTATATGATCTAGCATCTACAGACTATATGATCTAGCATCTACAGACTGTATGATCTAGCATCTACAGACTGTATGATCTAGCATCTACAGACTGTATGATCTACAGACTGTATGATCTAGCTAAGGGTTCAACAAGTTGACGACGGACTGAATCATGTGACCTCACGTCAAACATCGAATGTCATTTCCCCCTCAGGGGGGAGGGAAACGGAAGACGCCGTGTGCCACCCAAGACTTAATTAATGACATTCACAAAGGGGAAAGGGGTTTTTTTATGTTTCAAACCACAAATTATTTTTAAGAAAAAAAAAGTTCACTGAAATTTTTATTGATTTTTTACCCAAAGGTTTGAAAAGCGTAATGTATTTAAAAAAAAAAAACTTTAGGAATTAATTTTTCACTGGAGGGTTGGTTTGTCTATGATGTATTTGGTTATTGGAATGTCGACTTACTGTTTTGTGATATATTTGGTGGTTTGACTGCCTGCTGTCTTACTTTTTTGTGATATATTTTATACGTGCCGACCCGCGACGTAGCAAACGCCACTATTTAGTTGTTTTTTTTTTCTACTTTTCAGTAATTCATAATTTGTGAACTCGACCCTACCAATGATACGACTGAAAATATTTGCTTTAAAACACTATCAGTAGCTCCTTCCCCCCCCCCCCCCCCCCCAGTGAAAGCAGCATCCTCTTAGTTACCTCCCCAAAGTTTCAAAGCGTTTAAAAACTAAATTATCTGCCCCTAATAGCCGTCACTAATTTGACCCGGCTCTACGACTCTACGATTGTAAACATTTGGCGTGAACCACAGCTCACTAGACAGGTGGGGGTGGGGGTGGTAGCGATATGCTTAGAGAGGAAGGGAGGGGGCTGCTAGGCGCGCTTACGTGGTGTTGGTGTCCCGTATAGTCCACACGTAGAGAATTATAGATATAGATTTGTGACTGCCTATTTCATGACAGTTTTGTGATATATTTGGTGGTTTGGCTACCTGTTGTCTTACTATTTTGTGATACACTTTATATTTGTGACTGCATCACTTATCTGTAAAATCGAGTGACAACAATTCACATCGAAAGTGTAGTTACAAGACTACCCTAATATTAGATTAAGGAAAACAGAAATGACGTCAAACGCTACAGGGGTTTTTCGACTTAGTGTAAATTAAATTTTTAAATTGCTGCTAAAACTTTTAAATGCTCGAAATTGCAAATGGTTTGAGTGGGTTTTGTAATTTGACATTTAAAAAAAACACTTGAAGTTGTATTTTAAAATAACAGGGTTTTTTTTTATATTAAAAAGGTATAAATAATCGATAGAAACCAATTTAATGTGTGGGTAAAAGGCATCTAATTTATTTTTGCTAAATTCAATAAATCAAACATTACACAAAAATAAACATCGCAAATAACAAACATCCCTTATGAAATCCCTTAAAAAAAACATTGCGTATGACGAACATCACAAACAACAACCATCATGTATGACAAACATTGACTAACATAAAATTTTAAGCTCTATAGCTGTATTCAAATATAAAGCCAGAATATCATGTTAAACAAATGTCATCAGTTTGTTCATGTCATCTGATGTTCAACATGTCATTCAGTTTCGCCCCATATAACGAGAAGACCATGTAAAAACTGACTAAGGGACAATACCCCCCGTCTATTACCCCCCCCCCCCCCCGAAATAATTACCCCCCTGTCAATTACCCCTCCTGTCCAATACCCCCACCCCCGAGGGAATTACACCTCCTCAGGCTAGAATCCTAACTCTAACTCAAATTCTATACCTATATATTAATCCTAACCTTAAGAAAAATACTAAAACCTAAGCATTCACCTCAGTCTAAAATTTAATGCAAAACCAAAACCTACTCTAGACATTGGTTTAAGCCTAACCATAATACCATAACACTAAACCTAACCCTAGCCCTGACCATAACCCTAACCCTAACCATAGCACTAACCCTAATCCAACCCTAAATCTAGCCCTGACCCTAACCCTAAACCTAACCCTAACCCTAATCCTAACCCTAACCCTAACCCTAACCCTAACCCTAACCCTAACCCTAACCCTAACCCTAACCCTAACCCTAACCCTAACCCTAACCCTAACCCTAACCCTAACCCTAACCTTAACCTTAACCCTAACCCTAACCCTAACCCTAACCCTAACCCTAAACGTAAACGTAAACGTAAACGTAAACGTAAACGTAAACGTAAACGTAAACGTAAACGTAAACGTAAACGTAAACGTAAACCTAAACCTAAACCTAAACCTAAACTTAAACCTAAACCTAAACCATAGCCATAGCCATAGCCATAGCTCTAACCCTGACCCTGATCCTGACCCTAGCCCTAACCCTAACTTTAACCTTAACCCTAGCTGTACCTAAAGCTGTGTCGGGGGGTGTAATGTCCTACTGGGTGGTGGGTAATTGACAGGGTGGTAAATATTACGAGGGGTAGTGTCGGGGGGGATGTCCGGAGGGTAATGCCCTGTTTTCCTAAAAAGTGGAACCATTGTAAACTATTTTAATGTCCTAGACTGGGAATACTGAGCATACTCAGCTTAAATATGTACCTAGCAATTAGTGACGCCATAAGTAGATCTGGTTTGTGCTCAACAATATAATGCCCTTGTGGTCAAGTGTTAGAGATCCCCATTGTTAGCCTGGCACTCTTGTTCGGTTCTTAGTCTGGGGCTGGTAGAGATCCCTTGCCACTGAATCAACTAAAGTCGTAACCTGACTTCAGGCGGGGAGCGAGAAGTTCGCTTGACCACACTTTAATGTCATGGGTCAACTCTTCTTTTTGAATAGTTAGTTGACTACTAAATTACACCAGCACTACAGATGATTGTGATCATTAAAAACGGCTCCACAACAGCCTCACAAAAACATCTTAATACATTTTTATCTCAATATATTTTCATCAAAACCCGAACTAAGATATATTTTCCTTTATATTTAAAATCCAAAACGCATATTTACAATTATCAACGACGCAATTATGACGTTCTCATTACTTTTTTAAAAACAAAATTCCACCATAATAATTAAAATTTTAATGAACTTTTTATCCTTACCTGTACAGCATCTTGATATCGATACCGATGCAGAACACGGCCGGAATCGATACTGTAAAAAGACAGATGATTCTAATTCATCAACTGAACATGAGGTTCGGTACTACAGTTCTTTGATCGGCCCACAACAAAATATCTTTATGAAATTTGTGACGGTCTTTCCAGAACTTCGACCACGTCAATTAAAACATTTATCACGTTCAAGTCACAGAGGCGGGCAGTAAATATCTTGACGGAATCGACTGAAAACATCCCAAGTCACGCCGGACCCGACTCGACAAAGATTTAGATTGTCATCTCACGGAGGAGTACACTTCCTGTGTTTTTCTCAGCTTTCTCCTTTTATAGTTGCGGTGTTTTGTTAGGCAAAGTTTCTTTTCTCAGCTTTCTTTGTTCTTTTCAACATCAATTTTCGCCTTTGCCGGCAGTCTACATCCTGTCCAGTAGACTCCAGGGATGTCAAGTTGAATTTAATGGTGTCAAGTTGCGTGAGTGCAGAAAGGTCAAGGTGAGTGAGGGCAGAAATGTCAAGTTGATTGAAATGACATCAAGTTGGCTATACAAATGTGAAGTTGATTGAAATGACATCAAGTTGGCTATACAAATGTGAAGTTGGTTGAAATGACATCAAGTTGGCTATACAAATGTGAAGTTGGTTGAAATGTCATCAAGTTGGCTATACAAATGTCAAGTTGATTGAAATGAGATCAAGTTGGCTATACAAATGTCAAGTTAATTGAAATAAGATCAAATTGGTTGTAGAACTACCAAGTTGAGTGCAAAAATGTCATATTTCACGAGATGATATCAAGTTGACTTTAGAAATGTCAATTTGATTAAAGTTGTGTTCTGATTGTAAATAGATCTACATCACTTTATATTTGTCAAATCGACTGACGAAAACGAAGTTGAGTTTAACAGTTTCCAAGCGACTAAGTACTTTCTCAAGTATGTATTGTCCAGTCTTTACGGGAGCTTTTCCAAACAGCTGTTTGTTCAACCAAGAAATCCAGATAATTAAATTTCGAGATTCACTACATAGTGCCTCCCACAACCCACCCCCACTACAGAAACAGTTTTATCCCCCCCCCTCCCCCCACCTCCCACCCCCTGCCTGTACTACGTCACACGCAACCACCCACGCTAGCGTGGACAAGACTCACCACGATCGCCGGCACTAGCGATCAAACCGGATACCGTTGCAGTTCTCCGCCCTTGTTTCTTCACTACGTCACAGCTCAAACTCTCCCCTACCCACAATCCCAGCCGCCCCACCCATCCAATCGGAAGAACAGGAAGCCAGGACAAATCCCAAGTGTAATTGGGTCATCGAGAATCCAGTGCCTGGGTTTAGTGTCTCCCTGGGATAGGGATAATCCCGGATAAAGCCGGGGTTTACTTGCGTGCTCGGCGAACAAAAGGACGTTTTTCCATGTAAACATATTTTTATCCTGAAAATTACTTCTAAATGAAAACATGTCGGGTAATTAATTATCGACACCCTCACGTGAAATTAGGGCGGGGTTTTGTTTACATTTAACAATAGGACAAAGGTCACAACATTCTGTTCATTATTTTAGTTAAATTATATTCAGTTTTAAAAAACAATTAATTATTTTAATCTGCAATATCTACTTTTTATTGAACCAAACTATACATGTCAATACTAGCACCGTGTATTATTTTATTTTTCTTTCTGTGGAGAAAAATAAAGTGAAACAATCTAGATATAACCTTTAACTGGTATGTCAACACAGCTATTGAGTGAGAATGTCAACAACGTCATTAATTAAATCTATACACAAACACCAATTGAAATTAAAGAAGAGATCGGTATCCAGCTAATTGAGATGTAATTATCACGAGCCGTGTGAGTACCTGTGACCTAGCCATGTTGATCAAACAATCCGACACAGTACGGTTACATCTGCTTCCACATCAGACAAGTGTTCGTTCAGCTGTCAAAAAATATTACTCATACAGTATGTAAATAAGAAAATTGGTCTTTTAATGTGTGCACATACAAAGCAAATATTTTTACTTACTCGTATACGGAGTGTAGAGAAAACAAATGACATCCTGCGGAAAATCGAAATCGATTTTTGACAAATCTCGACGTTTTATGCCTTCCTGTGTCGGAAACCTCAGTTTTGCAATCTTGACACTGTGACTGTCTGTTTTTCTGTCTGTCTGCCCCCCCCCCCCCTCTCTCTCTCTCTCTCTCTCTCTCTTTCTCTCTCTCTCTCTCTCTCTCTCTCACACACACACACAAACACACACACACACACACTTCTGGATAGTATATTCCCTGTCATAGCGAGTCCAAACGTACACCAACGTTCTATAATATAAGACCTATGGTCAGTTTTCAACATTGAGCGCCTAGGCTTTTATTTTTAGATATCCCATTATATAAACTACACCAAACGAAATTTGTTTCTTTTTTTTTTACTTTTTAGTCCAGTTTGTCGATTGTATATTTTGTGGTGTGTTAAAATAATTAATAGCTTTTTTCTTTTTAAAAAAAATGTATTTTTAAGCGAGATTTATTTGTATGATTTTAATAGTTCTTATTAACTTCGTATACGAGGAAGTTAATATACGAAAAAGTTTCGGAGAGCCGATTCCCACTTTTTATATGAAATATGCGTTTTGTTTCTTGCCGTGAATTATTTCTGGTTTTTAATACGTTAACAACAGCGATGGCGGCTTTTAAAAATACGGCGTAAATTTTCCACGGCAGTAGATCTATTATGTATTGATACAAACATTGTAACCAAAAGTTTAGAAACATTACCAGATTTTTTTTATCTTTATACGCGGCTGATGTGAAAGTTCTAGAGTGAAGTTTTGTTTCCAGCTTATTTGTAAGTGATAGATATAAAAAAAACTTTAAACTAACAGCATTCCCAAAATGGGCGGAGATGTGAATAGCCTCGAATACTTTCGAATATTGTCGCCTCCATTAGAATCTACATGCATACATACAACATCATCAGAACAATCTACTTGTGGTGTAGTTTAGTTCACATTGAGGAATAGTCTGGTCGTCTATGCTGTGAATAATGAACATTGTTTAGGTTTAAATCACAATTGAAGGACACTGTAGTAATTTAGGATTTTTTTTCCAATATAGGGTGAGGACGTGTATTCAAGGAAGTCCTGAGGTTGGATCATGGGGTAGGACTTTACAGATGGGACAAGTGCTATGTGAAGAGATGAGGACTTGTGCCGAGGGGGCGGGGTAGCGGGACCGGAAGATGTGTGTGACTTTCACCGTGGGGGAGAGGGGGAGGAAGGTGATGGGACTGTCCACTACGGTCATCAACATAATCCTGGTGTTTTTAAGTCTGGCACTCTTTGTGGCCGCCATCGCCATCAGGTTGGTATTTGTAGCTGGCACCAAACAAACGTCTTTCTTCTTCTTCGTCGTTCTAAATTGTAATGTTGGGGGATTATGATCAAGACCTGGGCTGGAATTAAGTCAAGGATCAAGGTTAAGATCACGTTTGATCGCGGGATGATTGGTGTTGGTCTATTATCCTGCATACCGTGTCTGCACTAGCTACACAAATATGTGGGTTTGTCCAGTATTAAAAGATTATCCTTGTAGAGTTTGGCTACCGTATGCCGAAGCGTGTCGAGGATAACCTTAAGCTACCTTAACCATCGATTACCTTCCTTATCAACACACTTGCCTCCCCTTGGAGCTCTTGTCAATACTATCTCCCTTTGTTTAATGTCCTGTGAAATGTACTAAATGGCCTCTTGCAAACAGAGTTAATGCTGTGGAGTCACGCTAATAAGTTTAGAAGCTTTTTTAATGGAACTTATACACCAGCTGGCCTTGATTAATAGACATTCCCTGATGGATTTTGTCTGGGATGTTTCCTTTCGCTCATGTCATGGTCACGTGATGTTCTCATTGGACATGAGCAGAGGCGGTCTAAAGCTGTCCTAACGTGCAATATACAGCCCAATGCTGTATTAATTAGCCATCTACAGCACAGCGCTTTCTTAATTTTGGTTCATTAACCCTAGCATTGTATGCATCTATCGGCCACACGTAAAGGGTTGTATAATCCTAGCATTAACCCGCATTCTGGCTTTATCTCTAATCCGCATTAACATAATCCTAAACCCGAGTTTTTTTTTAAGCATCACAATCGGCTTTCCTATCTCGACGAACTAGCGTAAGCAGCTAGTCAATACTAATCACCAAACGTAACCCAATACCTACTTCATCTTATGACGTCACACACCTGACCACATCCTCACATTTCACCCAATGACGTCACACACCTGACCACATCCGCACATTTCACCCAATGACGTCACACACCTGACCACATCCGCACATTTCACCCAATGACGTCACACACCTGACCACATCCGCACATTTCACCCAATGACGTCACACACCTGACCACATCCGCACATTTCACCCTATGACGTCACACACCTGACCACATCCTCACATTTCACCCAATGACGTCACACACCTGACCACATCCGCACACTTCACCTTATGACGTCACACACCTGACCACATCCTTCCCCCAATGACGTCACACATCTGACCACATCCTTCACCCTATGACGTCACACACATGACCACAGCCTTAACCCTATGACGTCACACACCTGACCACATCTGCATACTTCACCCAATGACGTCACACACCTGACCACATCCGCATACTTCACCCAATGACGTCACACACCTGACCACATCCGCATACTTCACCCTATGACGTCACACACCTGACCACATCCGCATACTTCACCCTATGACGTCACACACCTGACCACATCCTTCACCCTATGACGTCACACACCTGACCACATCCTTCACCCTATGACGTCACACACCTGACTACTTCCGCATACTTCACCCAATGACGTCACACATGACCACAGGTTCAAGCTGGACCGGAAGCTGGAGCTGATGAACGGGTACGACGCCGGCGCCCTCCCCTTCTACATGATGCTGACCGGCGGCTTCATGTTCTTCGGCCACCTGGTGGCCATCAAGTTCTGCTACGACGCCACCTACGCCAACACCAGGTCGGAGAAGCACCACCTGTTTCTGGGTCTCATCTTCGTGGTCATGGTCCTGGCCTTGTTCGTCTTCATCGACATCATCATCATACTGGTGCATTCTGGGAAGATCAAGCGGTCTTTGGAAGAAGGGATCGGAATATCGATGAAAGTAAGGTCTTGTTGCAGCTGACAATAGGGCTGGTAAGTAGGTCACCAACCAGTTCTATGGCTCAATAACACCTGCATGAGCCATAGAACTGGTTGGTGACCTACTTACCAGCCCTATAGTCGTAGAAATAGAATACGAGGTTGTTATAGTCTTAGATACAGATATGTTTCCAGCTCAAGTTCATAATTACAGAACGATAAAGACCGAGTGTTGTTTATTCAACCTGTTAACTACACGCTCAGTTCACGTTGAGAACAACTTAGTTACTGCTCTGTGTTGTGTACCCCTCTTTGTTTTAGTCCTATGTAAGCTCTCTGTTTTAACCCTACGTAAGCTCTCTGTTTTAACCCTATGTAAGCTCTGTTTTAGCCCTATGTAAGCTCTCTGTTTTAACCCTATGTAAGCTCTCTGTTTTAACCCTGTGTAAGCTATGTTTTAACCCTATGTAAGCTCTGTTTAATCCTATGTTAGCTCTCTATTTTAATCCTATGTTAGCTCTCTATTTTAATCCTATGTAAGCTCTCTGTTTTAACCCTACGTAAGCTCTCTGTTTTAACCCTATGTAAGCTCTGTTTTAGCCCTATGTAAGCTCTCTGTTTTAACCCTATGTAAGCTCTCTGTTTTAACCCTGTGTAAGCTATGTTTTAACCCTATGTAAGCTCTGTTTAATCCTATGTTAGCTCTCTATTTTAATCCTATGTAAGCTCTCTATTTTAATCCTATGTAAGCTCTCTGTTTTAACCCTGTGTAAGCTATGTTTTAACCCTATGTAAGCTCTGTTTAATCCTATGTTAGCTCTCTATTTTAATCCTATGTAAGCTCTCTATTTTAATCCTATGTAAGCTCTCTGTTTTAACCCTACGTAAGCTCTCTGTTTTAACCCTATGTAAGCTCTGTTTTAGCCCTATGTAAGCTCTCTGTTTTAACCCTATGTAAGCTCTCTGTTTTAACCCTATGTAAGCTCTCTGCTTTAACCCTATGTAAGCTCTCTGTTTTAACCCTGTGTAAGCTCTCTGTTTTAAAACCTATGTAAACTCTCTGTTTAACCCTTTGCTGACTGCCCACACCCAGGCGTACAAGAGCGACTTGGAGCGGAAAGAGACGATAGACAACCTTCAGCTGGAACACGAGTGTTGCGGGATCAAATCCTACAAGGACTGGTTCACCATAGGCTGGGTCAACATGATGTACATCAACACTGACAGCCCAGAGGTCAAACAGTAAGTCAGGGTTAAGGTTTTAGTCAACATGTTGACATAACACTGACAAGTCAAACAGTAAGTTAGGGTTAAGTTTTTAGTCAACATGTTGACATAACACTGACAAGTCAAACAGTAAGTCAGGGTTAAGGTTTTAGTCAACATATTGACATAACACTGACAGCCCAGAAGTCAAACAGTAAGTCAGGGTTAAAGTTTTAGTCAACACTGACAGTCCAGAGCTCAAACAGTAAGTCAGGGTTAAGGTTTTAGTCAACATGTTGACATAACACTGACAAGTCAAACAGTAAGTTAGGGTTAAGGTTTTAGTCAACATGTTGACATAACACTGACAAGTCAAACAGTAAGTCAGGGTTAAGGTTTTAGTCAACACTGACAGTCCAGAGCTCAAACAGTAAATCAGGGTCAAGGTTTTAGTCAACACTGACAGCCCAGAGGTCAAACAGTAAGTCAGGGTCAAGGTTTTAGTCAAACAGTTAGTCAGGGTTAAGGTTTTAATCAACATGTTGTACATCAACACTGGCAGCCTTACACCTACACCAACCTTACACCCTTACATCCACACCCCACTGATACCCTTACACCTGCACCATTCTGACACCCTTATATCCATGCTAAGCTGACACCCTTACAACAAAACCACACTGACACTTTTACACCTACACTACATGACACCCTTATACCTACACCATACTGACACCCTCACATTTACACCACACTGACACCCTTACACCACACTGACACCCTCACACTACACCACCAGGTACATCGTGGGAGGTGAGTACATCAAGGACGACGTGCCCTTCAGCTGCTGTAGTAAGAGCGCCAAGCGAGCCTGCGTCCACCACGGCGTCCTGACCTTCAAGAACCACCGCAACTACGACGGCATCACCCTCAACAGCGTGGGCTGTGCTGACGTCATCATGGCCTACTTCAGCAACACGCTGGTGGCGCCGACAGCCACCCTCATGTTCGTCATCTTCATTCTCCAGGCGAGTCTTGGTGCCGGTGCTATAGGTGTAGGGTGTTCTAAAGGTGTTGGGTGCTATAGGTGCAGGGTGTCATATGTGCTGGGTACTTTAGGTGGTGTGTTCTAAAGGTGTGACTGGTGGAGGTACTCGGGGTTGGGTGCTCCTAGGTGCTCGCTGTCATATGTGCTGAAGCCGTAGGTGCTGTGTGACATATGTGCTGTGTTCTATCGGCCTTGGGCGCAACTGGTGCACGGAAGCCAAAAGTGCTGGGTGCCGTAGGTTCTGGGTGTTATATGTGCTTTAGGTAAAGGGTGTTATAGGCACTGTGTACTAAAAGTGTTGGATGCCGTTGGTGTTGGGTGATAAAATTTATCTAACCATGGAGTATATAAGCATATGACAAACGTTCTTACGTTAGTTAAAGCTACATATTTCATGGGGTTTTTAAATTACATCATACTACTGCTCTACTTTGACAGTGATTTTGAGTCACTTTATCGATTGTATCTGGCTAGGTAGTATATCTCTTACTGAATCTAGTCGGTTGATTAGATCTCATTCAACGTACAAAATCACAAATATATTAAGTTATCTTTTATTAGTCGTTCTTATTGTAATAGTCACGGGTATTTCGTCCAATACGTTGACGCCGACTTCATCCGACTTTTGTTTCTGGATTAGCTCCAACAGCATTTGTTCATCCAAGAACAATCTGCAGGGCAGCAGTTGTTTAGAGTTTTCTCTCCTAGATAGCTTGCTGGTTTACTGCACTTAGTTGCCGATCTTCATCTGTCTGGGTTCCGAACTCGGGATATTTTCTTAACAGCCATGAGCTTTTCCAAGCGACCATTCCGTCCCCTATAGAGTCACCGCATCTGGATGTTATCCAAACGATGTATTCTTATCTTTAAATCGGGTTATTTTTTGGGTCTTGCACGAGGATAGTATCCCATCCAAATATCCTAATTATTTTAATTATCCTAATGAGGATGTTGCGTGTTCCACAGATTGTAGACATTGTCGTGATGCGACTTCTGCAGACGTCTATCCTATCAGCAGACGAACTCAATGACCCCGAGGCGCCAGCAGACGCCTATTGCATCAAGGGCCTTGGGGGTGGGTCAGACCTGCGCTCTCTGCTCAAGCGGAAGAAAGATGGTAGGTCAAGTAGTTGAAAGCTACTATCTGTCAGACACTTATCCTAGACCTATCACGTGATTAGGACTTCATTCTAGGCTCAGTGTGTTAGGGTTACCTTAACTTACAGTAACCTAAGCTCAGTGTGTTACGGTTACCTTAACCTAAGCTCAGTGTGTTAGTGTTACCTGGAGTTTAACTTTAGCTCAGTATGATCTTTTGATGTGTAAGAAATGCCACACCATCAGTAAGATTTACGTCCTTTAGATTAACTGGTCCAAATACCACAGGCCACGCATGCCAACTGTCTCTTATGTGGACAACAATTGATTCAATAAAATGTGTTTCTACTTGTTTAACATGCGAGCTCATATGCTAGTGTGTGGCAAATTATGACGTTCTGTACGGCCGTCCGATTATAATATTTCGTACGACCGTCTACTTATAACATTCGGTACGACCGTCCGATTATAATATTTGGTACGACCGTCTACTTATAACATTCGGTACGGCCGTCCGATTATAATATTCGGTACGACCGTCTACTTATAACATTTGGTACAGCCGTCCGATTATAATATTTCGTACGACCGTCTACTTATAACATTCGGTACGACCGTCCGATTATAATATTTGGTACGACCGTCTACTTATAACATTCGGTACGGCTCCTATAATCATAACATACGGTACAGCAGAGTACAGCTTATTGTTTTACGGCCGTCTATAGTTTTATTTCTCTACGACGTGTAGCCAATCAAAAAAGCAAATATGAAAATACATTTTTTTTGCCAGCTGTTAGAGATTATAAATCATGTTCTCTTTTCAAAGATGATTCCGACGACGAAGGATCCAAAAAGAAGAAGAAGAAAAAGAAAAAAGGAGACGACGATGATAGCGACGACAGCGATAGCGATGATGACAGTGAACCGAAAGAGAAACGATCCCGTGGTGGGGGCGGCGGGAGAGGGGGTGGGGGTGGGGGTGGTGGCGATGATGGAGGGGGAGATGACGGCAGCGATGATGGCGGGGGCAAGAAGAGTAAAAAGGATAAAAAGAAATCCAAAGAGGATAAGAAGAAGGAAAAAGAGGAAAAGAAGGATGAAAAGAAAAAGAAGAAGGAAGAAAAGAAGAAGAAAAAGGAAGAGAAGAAAGAGAAGAAGAAAGGGAAAAAGGAGGAGAA
This sequence comes from Physella acuta, assembly GCF_028476545.2. Lineage (NCBI taxonomy): Eukaryota > Metazoa > Mollusca > Gastropoda > Physidae > Physella > Physella acuta. The sequence goes on along the minus strand of NW_026732387.1, from coordinate 19,255 downwards.
AAAGAAGAAAAAGGCGGACAAGAAAGAAAAGAAGAAAGGCAAGAAAGAGGAGAAGAAAAAGAAGAAAGAGGAAAAGAAGAAGAAAAAGTCTGAGAAAAAGAAGGCTAAAAAGGAAAAGAAAAAAGAAAAGAAGGCTAAAAAACAGAAAAAACAAAAGAAACCGAAGAAACAAAAGAAACCGAAAAAGCCGAAAAAACCGAAGAAGCCGAAAAAACCGAAAAAGCCAAAGAAACCAAAAAAACCGAAGAAGGCAAAGGCTCCTAAAAGGAAAAAGTAGACCCTTAGTCTATTCTGAATAATAGCATTGGCATGACTTGCCTTTATTTACTTTTTAATAATTTATTGTTTTGGATCTTTTGCATACATTTCAGTATTTCTATCCTATTCTTGTTACCTTTATGGACACCACCTAATTATGTATATTTTGAAACGAGTAATTTTACAATAAATTATCGCAATGTTTATCAGCTTGTTCGATTTTTTTTTTTGTTAGCTGATGTTAGGGAGTCTATGAGAGGCGTTTCCAATCGGTATAGCATCTCTAAGACCCAAACATTAGGTTTCATAAAACGGTGCGCGGACCTTTGACCACAGGTGCTATGACCATAGGGGGTTTGACCATAGGGGTTTTGACCACAGCGGGGCTTTGACCATAGGGGGTTTGACCATATGGTCAAACCCCCTATGGTCAAAGCACCTGTGGTCAAAGCACTCTTTGTTTAAACAGCTATGAATAAAGATTGCCGACACCAAATATTCGTCAATTCTAATGCTTTATCAAAAGCCATAAAAATGCACGCATAAATGTTGTATCAGTTTTCCAAATTAATGATATTCGTTTCATTATTTACTAACTCAAAATATCGAATTTACAAAAAGTCGAAAATGAAATTTAGTAGTATTTAGTAGTATTGTTTCATAACTCTAAGTCCACCCAGCTCTTATTGGTACCTGATTCGCATTAAGGAAAGTGAAGAGCTTAAAGCATAATGCTGACCACACTATCAAATGTCATATATCGAATTCGCTGAAACAGTTGGACACTGCTTCATCTAAGCCATAACTGTAAGGTTCGAAGGGTTACTTACGGAAAAATAAATAATTTTTCAAGCCAACGAAACAAGAGTTCGCTATGTAGTGGCGCCTCTTCGTGTTGCAGCTATTAGCCTACACCAGGGGTCGGCAACCTTTTGAAGCGGAAGAGCCAAAAGTTACAATTTTCAAAATTTCCCTGGTTTTAAAGAGCCACTAACATTTTTTTTATTTCAAATATTTTATTTTTTATTAAGATTATTAGTATTTGTTTAAAGAGCTGGAGAGCCGCATCTTGATATCAAAAGAGCCGCATGCGGCTCGCGAGCCGCAGGTTGCCGACCCCTGGCCTACACTAACAGCTGAAAGTAACTTGGCAAACCTGTGTCATTTTTTAAGGTGCTTGTGTTGCCAGTAAAGCAAGATGTCATTCTCATGTCATCAAACATAAACTGTCACGCTGTTATCTAGTGATCACAAACTGTCACGCTGTTATCTAGTGATTACCAACTGTCACGCTGATATCTCGTGATTACAAACTGTCACGCTGATATCTCGTGATTACAAACTGTCACGCTGATATCTAGTGATTACAAAATGCCACGCTGTCACCTGGGAATCACGGCGTGTCACGCTATCATCTAGAGACCACATCACGTAACGTGACACTTCTCTTTCTCCGTAGATGACAAGGAGACTTCTGATGAGGACAGTAAAACTGGATCCGACAGCGACGAGGAAAAGAAGGATAAAAAGAAAGAGGACACAAAGGGTGGCAGATGGTGGAAGCTGGGCAAGTCTGGTGGCCAGGGCGCGGACGGCAAGGAAAGCAAGGGACAGAAGGGGGACAAACAAGGGAAGAAGGGGGACAAACAAGGGAAGAAGGGGGACAAACAAGGGAAGAAGGGGGACAAACAAGGGAAGAAGGGGAAAAAGGGAGGCAAAAAGTCCGAGGATGAAACATCGGATGAATCAGGTTCAGAAGAGGGTGAGAAGTCTAGGTTTTTTAATTTTAAACTGCCGTCGTTTTTCAAACGAGGCAACGACTCCAAAACATCGGAGTCTGATGCTGACGGTGATGAAGATGAAGATGATGAAGAGCTGATAAAACGCTCAAAGAAATCTAAAAAAAGAGACAAAAAAAGTAAAGACAAGAAAGATAAAAAGGAAAAATCGGATACTTCTGGCGATGAAAAGAAATCGCCCAAAAAGGATAAAAAAGATAAAAAGAAAGATAGAAAAGAAAAATCAGATACTTCTGGCGATGAGTCTACTTCACCAAAGAAAGATAAGAAAGATAAAAAGAAAGGTAAAAAAGATATAAAAGAAAAATCAGATACTTCCGGCAATGAAGCAAAATCACCCAAAAAGGATAAAAAAGATAAGAAAGATAAAAAGGAAAAAATAGATACTTCTGGTGACGAAGCAAAATCACCAAAAAAGGATAAAAAAGAAATAAAGAAAGATAAAAAAGATAAAAAGGAAAAATCAGATACTTCTGGTGACGAAGCAAAATCACCAAAAAAGGATAAAAAAGAAATAAAGAAAGATAAAAAAGATAAAAAGGAAAAATCAGATACTTCTGGTGACGAAGCAAAATCACCCAAAAAGGATAAAAAAGATAAAAAGATAGATAAAAAAGATAGAAAGGAAAAATTAGATACTTCTGGGGACGAAGCAAAATCACCAAAAAAGGATAAAAAAGAAATAAAGAAAGATAAAAAAGATAAAAAGGAAAAATCAGATACTTCTGGTGACGAAGCAAAATCACCCAAAAAGGATAAAAAAGATAAAAAGAAAGATAAAAAAGATAAAAAGGAAAAATTAGATACTTCTGGTGACGAAGCAAAATCACCCAAAAAGGATAAAAAAGATAAAAAGAAAGATAAAAAGGATAAAAAAGAAAACTTAGATACTTCTGGTGACGAAGCAAAATCACCCAAAAACGATAAAAAAGATAAAAAGAAAGATAAAAAAGATAAAAAGGAAAAATTAGATACTTCTGGTGACGAAGCAAAATCACCCAAAAAGGATAAAAAAGATAAAAAGAAAGATAAAAAAGATAAAAAGGAAAAATTAAATACTTCTGGTGACGCAGCAAAATCACCCAAAAAGGAAAAAAGATAAAAAGAAAGATAAAAAAGTAGGCAAAAGCAAGGATAATACAAGTAAGAAAGACGTCTCTTTCAGCTAATGACAAATAGAAGCGCAGTCAAAGATTGTATAATCCACCTAAGTAAACTAATGTTGAAGCTTCAGGACCACAAGGATCGACCGAACATGTATAAGATTGTATAAAATATCCTTCATTGTGCTGACTACTTCGTATAGAGATTTTTTTTTAACTGTTTCGAGCTTGTTTTTTTTCAATTAGTGTTAAACTTGGGCGTGTAAGAAACTGGTCTGTAATTTTCGCTTTTAATCTTGCTGGCCTAATGTGACCAATGTCGCTTTACATGGACCCAAGTTGCATTTAGCAGTCATGAGGTGTTGCACGAATAGAATATTTAGAAAATTTCGCTGTCTCTGGTTAAGTTACCCTCGCTAAGTTCTAAATTCAGAGCCTGCCCACGAACTTTACTGAGGGCTAAATTTAGAGCCGCCCACCAACTTTACTAAGGTCTAAATTTTCAGCCGCCCACCAACTTTACTGAGGGCTAAATTTTCAGCCGCCCACCAACTTTACTGAGGGCTAAATTTAGAGCCGCCCACCAACTTTACTAAGGTCTAAATTTTCAGCCGCCCACCAACTTTACTGAGGGCTGAATTTAGAGCCGCCCACCAACTTTACTGAAGGACAGTTTTAAAGCCGTCTGACTTTCATTTCTTCAGAAGATTACATAATTACCTTGTAACCACAGTTTAATCAATATTTTTTTTGCATTGTTAACTTTTCTTACAATTTTAATTTGTATATGTTTTGTTACATGTAGTAAAATATTATTTAAAAAAAACAAGCAATGTGTTATTTCTTTTAATTTACGAGAAAAAAATATACAGAACGCGCTTTATAATTACACAATATGAAATATTTATTCTCTAATTAAGCACTACAAATGTAAACGATAATTTGTTTTAAAGTGTCTGCGCATATATTTGTCATTATGAAGTTCAAAGAATAACTCCCTATGCTAATTGTAGTTACCGTGAAAAGTTCACGGTCTAAGAAGTCAGCGATCAAACGAAGATCATCAGAGCTTAAAATTAGTCACTGATTCTGAGCTTGACATAAGTCGTTCTTTAAAGGGTTAAAATAAACCCTTATATAGCAACATTGTATCAATAGTCTCTTCTAGAGTGTGTATGAGTTCATCGATTGAGACGCTTAAACTACAGGTAATGGGGTTGCTTTTTTGCAAACATAACCTAGATGTGTCAGTTACCCTTTCGAACGTTCTGGTCCATGGGGTAGATGAAGTAGAGTACACCAGTTTCTGCAACCTTGGCATTTGGAGAGATAGTGTGGTCAGAACTATGCCCAGCCACCTTTTCTGATGAGATTCAGATAGCTGGGTGGACTTAGTGACGTCACCTTTTCTGATGAGATTCAGATGGTGGACTCAGGGACGTCACATTTTCTGATGAGATTCAGATAGCTGGGTGGACTCAGGGGCGTCTTCTTCTCTGATGGACTCAGGGACGTCTTACGGTCTCAATCCAAGGATTCGAACTCAGACAACCCAAACTTTAGGAGGCCGTTTGGTCTACTAGCAACCATGCCATTCCATGCAGATGCAAGTTCTATGTACAAAATTCGCACAACAATGCCCGTGTTTATGAAATACTTGTATAACAATGCCAGTGGTTCATACAACATTTGTACAACAATACCAGTGGGTCATACAACATTTGTACAACAATACCAGTGGGTCATACAACATTTGTACAACAATGCCTGTGGGTCATACAACATTTGTACAACAATGCCAGTGGTTTATACAACATTTGAACAACAAAGCTAACCCACTCTCTATTCTATGGTCCGTTCTATGAGACCTTCAATGACACCACCACAGCTATGATGATGCCAATCGACAGACCAAACAACACCGCAGCCAATATCCAGCCCCCGGCCTGTCTTGCCTTCTTCTGGGCTACCACGTAAACCCCTTGGTTCCGTCTGATCTTCGCGTGCACCGCCCTCTTGACGGCCATGGCCCCGCAGATGCAGCAGCAGAGCATGCTCAAGTAGGAGCAGACGATAAGCTGGGAGAACTTGGTAAACGGCTTGGGTAAGATTTCATTAGACTCAGTGCGTCTTATCTGTAGAAATAAAGGTAAATGTTTGCTAGTCAGTGTCATATATCGCAGTGTAAAGGGCAGCTAACCATGGTAGTCATGTCAAGTAACATTGTTGTAGTGATGTCCCTGTAATTTTGTAGACTGTAAACAGTGTTAATGTGAGCTTGGAATCCTCAGTCGTGCTCCATACAACATCAGGATAGTTTGATTGATTGTTTGATTGATTGATTGATTGTGTGATCTAGTGACCTTATAGGCCTACAGATCTATTTCATTCTCTTCTAAAAAGAAATGTATCAGAAAACAGAGATGTAAAATGCAAGTCAGCGCTTAAAACATCAGAAAAAATAATTTAAGTCCATTTCCTAAACATCTCAAAGCACATTTGGATCTTCGATTCTTACTAGTTGATGTCAAGTAAAGTCTAGGAATGTCTTCTCGGAACTTACCAACACGGGTGCTATAGATGTGGCTTCTTTCATTGGGTTCCGTGTGGTGTTTTTCTGGTGGTTCTCCATAGCAAAACTGTTGACCTCGTTCGTACTCGGCTCCACTCGGATAATTGTATGGTGCTCCGTTTGATCATAATGTATATTTTTCGAATGTTTGTCATCATTTGACGCGGGACAGACGTAAGAGATATTTACACACATGTTGTCTTCAGAGTGGCCGCCCAAAGCTGGGGTATTCATTGAGGCTGCTGAAACTGTTTGCGAATTCTTTCCTGAAGTAGAAAATATTTTTAGTTGCGATTTTGTATCAAAATATTGAAGTGTGACGAGTATAACGAAATGTAACGAAATGAAACAAGTTTTTATTTCTTTTTTTTTTTACTTCTATTTAATATTAGTTCCCACATTTTGAATGAATTTTTTTTAAAAATTATATCGTATAGAAAATAAGTTTAAAAAAAATTATTTTATTATTTTTAAAGCTTTGTTTACTTTCTTACCAAAACTGAAATGAAAAAGAATTGCGTTAGTTATCTCTCTTGAGTAAGTGGCGTTATTTTCTCTTTTGAATTACTGCATTTGCCTCCGCTGTTGTTTTTTTTTTTTAATAAATGTTAACGTTTTTACAAGCTGAAACTAGGATACACGTTCAACGGCTGATAAAGTGTGCATGCCTACCTGCCTGTAGTGTCTGCTTTTATGCTTGTATACAGCTGTGGGATTGGGAGCTGCTTGCATTACGTCATCAACTGTTCCGGGAAAAGGATTCCTCTCTAGTTAAGTAGGCAGGTAAAGGGTGCGGGAATATCCGGATCTATATTTAGCTTGATGACACTTGAGTTGTGTGACTTGAACGTTAATAATAAAAACAAAGGAGTAGGCATTCCTGAGACTGCGCTGTTGTCGTCATAAGTCATAAAACTGTTAAGTACACGGAATATTCATGCCTGATAGAGCAGTTTTCGTTACACCACTTTTAAAATGTCTTTAAAATATTCTATCTTCTCGACTGCTATTTTTTTTTATTCGACATGTTCAGGAAAAAAATGAATAGTCGTTGACATATTTATGTTAGGTATTGGGGGTCATTTTTTTAAAAAATTATTTCATGCCTTTTTGTGAGATGAGCTAAGATAGTGGAAAAAATTCGTCAAAAATAGACTTGTCACGAAATCACAAATGTGTAATTTGCCAATTTTTTTCGTTGGCGCGTCATGTGATTGGCGACGTGTGTAATTGTTGTCTTTCATGTCAAGTATTGCACATTGAAACGGGTATTAATCAAATCTTATCTATTATACATTCACATATTTCATTTATTCAACAGAATTTAATTAAATTTGACCTAATAAAATAACAATATATGCCAATTTTTTAAAAAAATTGATAATTTTCAGTGAATATCCAAGGAACATCACAAGCAGAAACTTTCTTAAACAAATGCCGTATATATACATATATATATATATATATATATATATATATATATATATATATATATATATATATATATATATATATATATATATATATCATAATTAATATTTACTTCTAGCAATAAAAAGAAATATTAATATAACTGTACATCGAACCCTAACATCATAAGAACGACCAAACAAACAACAAATGCAGCACAGCCACCGACAAATATGGCCAGGGCTAGGTTGTTGCTGGCAACTCTAATCTCCTTCCTGGCAAGTTCAGGAAATCCATGTCTGGAACTAAGTTTCGCCTCCCTGGCATTTCTAAAAGCGACGGCGCCAAAGTAGCAGCAGCAGAAGATGGATAGGAAAGAACAGCAGACGAGCTGATTGATGGAAGTGAACGGTTTTAGTACGTCTGCTGCACTGGTGAAGGGACTGCTGGTCAAATTGGTGGTTACACTGGACAACCTCTCCTATTAAAAAAAATACTTTAATATTATAAGTTTATAAAACTTTATAATTTTAAGGGTTTAGAGATCTTAAGTCTATATATTTTCGTTATTTTCTTGTTGTTTTTAATGTTCGTTTCTAATAACCCATTCAATAAAATTATATTCCAGAGAATAAACATTTGATCAACCAATAGGGCTTGTAAGTCTCGGTCTCTCTCATTTAAAATTCGATATCTCGTAAACCATGGCGAGATATAAATTTTAGAAATAGATTGTTGTGAACATGATTCCTATCGATAAAAAAAAAAAAAGCATGGCGGCTTATTGTTTTTATGCCTCGCTTCAAGATTTCAAAACGGCATGAGTACCCAAAGTACAACAATTACACAATTTTGGAATAATAATAGAATCAAATTAAGTACCGGTAGGCCTAGGCTATTAATAATGTTGTATTAATGTTTATAACTATGTTTTTGCACAACTTGGTACGGATTCGAATAATTAATAACAAACTGTTTGCTTCTTTTTTTTAAATCGCAGTTAAACGTGGGCTATATTTTTCTTTAAGCTAGCCCTTATCATTGTTTACGATTTTTAAATAACTGAACAATAGCGGAAGTAACATTTCTGTTGTTTTATTTTACCTATTGAATAAAATTATTTACATTTGGTTGGAAAAATACTAGCTGATAACGAGAAGTTGTTGACCTACTTACAAGCCCTAATGAACCGGAAGTGCTAAATAACCCACCGAATCTGGTGCTGTTGTTGTGCTTCCTTCCTTTAGAGTGTGGGGGTTGTCTGGAATCCCGAGACACACAGACTCAGCATGGCTCAACATCTGCTCGTCTTCTCGTAATTTGGCCATGTCCTCCGAATCTTTATCTGGCCATGAGTTTGTTTTCCTAACCAGATATTTGTGTGGATCGGTCAATAATCCGAGGCAAGTTGATGAGTCGTACACAGTCTCTGGGATTGTGTCCTGCATAGGATCTGACAGTGTGCTGATAGGTGACGTGCTGCTGCTCGCTGTACGAGACTTTACCTCTAGGTTAACCTTCTGAATGTTTTCTGTGTCATGATGTGGACTGTCATTCGTATCATGCTGTTGGTTGTCATTCGTATCATGCTGTTGGTTGTCATTCGTGTTAGGCTGTTGGCTGTCATTCGTGTTAGGCTGTTGGCTGTCATTCGTGTTAGGCTGTTGGCTGTCATTCGTGTTATGCTGTTGGCTGTCATTCGTGTTAGGGCGTTGTCTGTCATTCGTATCAGGAATGTCATAATTTCCTCCTGTACCGGCGCTATAGCCGTCCATCTAATCAATTCTTCCAATTCGCGCTTAGATTTTTTTTAAAACCCGAACTGTGTTTATCACTAAAACAAAAATGCATTAAGCTAGTCATCAAATGTTAATTAAACACCCTCTCTTTCCGTTCGTGAAGTGTTAATGTAAACCAACTTACATCAAGCAGCACCCCTATATTCAAGGGAAAAAATAAAGTCACTGTACGAATCGACAACAAATTTTTAAATCGCTAAATTAGCGGAAGTCCAGATGGTGTCTGTTCTAATTATAACTCAGTGGGCGGGGCTTGTGGCATTACGCACTTACAATGTAACAGCGGAAGGCCGTTATGGTGGTAAACATCCGGTTTACTTACATACGGGTCAGGCTGATATGGAATTTTTTTTAAATGTGACGTCGTCATTACTGCTGTCTAGACGAGAAGCAGAAGTAGAGTAGTGGCGTAGTGTCACGTCTGGTGACTCCTGGTGACGTTTGTAAAGACGAAAGTGTGAGTACACTTGTCACACGAGTGACGGGATTCGTTCAAATCTCGCTCAGTCTCAACGCTCAGAGAGATACATTTACACAATTATAACCAGCAGTACCGCTAATCTAGAGACACATTTACACAATTATAACCAGCAGTACCGCTAATCTAGAGACACATTTACACAATTATAACCAGCAGTACCGCTAATCTAGAGACACATTTACACAATTATAACCAGCAGTACCGCTAATCTAGAGACACATTTACACTATTATAACCAGCAGTACCGCTAATCTAGAGACACATTTACACAATTATAACCAGCAGTACCGCTAATCTAGAGACACATTTACACTATTATAACCAGCAGTACCGATAATCTAGAGACACATTTACACAATTATAACCAGCAGTACCGCTAATCTAGAGACACATTTACACAATTATAACCAGCAGTACCGCTAATCTAGAGACACATTTACACTATTATAACCAGCAGTACCGCTAATCTAGAGACACATTTACACTATTATAACCAGCAGTACCGCTAATCTAAGGCGTGGTCGAATGGTAGAGCATAACACAGCTAACCCGAAAGTCTCTAGTTCGAATACGGGTTCAAGTCCGTAGGACTTCCGTGAGCCCACCCAGCTCTGATGGGTACCTAAGTCACTTTAGGGAAAGTAAATGCGGCTGAGCATAGTGCTGACCAATCAATCCCTTCATATGCCGAGGTCACAGAAACAGGTGAACTCTACTTCACTTGCTTATGGACCATCCGGTTCAAAAAAGAACTTTACTTTTACAGCTAATCTTGTAAACCATTTCTACCATTTGTCGGTTGGAGTTAACATAACTCAATGAAACATGGGATTCCTGATTTACAAAAACTTGCTTTTTCAAAAGCCAGGAAGAATGCGAATGTTAAGGACACGGATGGAAAAGGGAAGTTAATACATAGACCTAAGACCTATCATTGTATATACAGGAGCGGAGATAGTTACAGTTATGAAAATAATATTATAAATCTTCTTGAGGTAAGCTTATGTAGAGCGGTGATTATAAGTCCCTTGCATCACCAACAACCGCCTCCTTCCACCCTCCCCCTCTTCTCCCTTTCTTTTTCGGTTGCAATGTTTTATTTCAATTTTCATTACTAAAAACAAAGCATATTTTATGGACCCAGTAGTCGAACTTTTCTCGAAATGTTTAATTCGGTTGTATCCCCTGGATTAAAAATAAAAACAATTACGTACGAAGCGTATAGATATCTGATCTATAAGCTTCGTTTGTAATTAAAGTTTTATTGACAATTTTAATATTTAAATGCTGTAGGCAGATTTTTAAAAATTGGATGGGTTTTTTAATAAGAAAAATTTCGCTATTATAAAAATAAAAATTCACAGACCATATACAGAGCACTGTTCAGTTAGGGGAGGTAAACGCGATTATTATAAATGTAACTTTGTTGTTCCCTGTATACTTTCCCATCGGTTGGGTTAGGCTTCCTCTCTCGCAACCCCACTTCCCACCACCCCAGACCACAACCGTCCATTCAATACGCCAGAGACCTGTCTACATAAGGCGTGTCTCTTTATGGAAGACGAAGGTTTTGACTCAGGGACGTGACCTTTTCTAATGAGATTCAGATGGTGGACTTATTAACGTCACCTTTTCTGATGAGGTTCAGGTGGTGGACTGAGGGACGTCACCTTTTCTGATGAGATTCAGATGGTGGACTTAGTGACGTCACCTTTTCTGATGAGATTCGGATGGTGGACTGAGGGACGTCACCTTTTCTGATGAGATTCAGATGGTGGACTTAGTGACGTCACCTTTTCTGATGAGATTCGGATGGTGGACTGAGGGACGTCACCTTTTCTGATGAGATTCAGATGGTGGACTGAGGGACGTCACCTTTTCTGATGAGATTCAGATGGTGGACTCAGGGACGTCACCTTTTCTAGTGAGATTCAGATAGATGGTTGGACTCTGGGATATCTTACTGGCTAATTCTGGGATCCAAACTCAGGTAACCCAAACTTTTGGAAGTTCTATATACAATATTTGTGCAACAAAGCCGAATTTTTTTACAACATTTGTACATAATTGCCAGTGGTTCATACAACATTTGTACAACAATGCTCATGTTTTATACAACATTTGTTTAACAATGCTAGTGTTTTATACAACATTTGTACAACAAAGCCAGTTCATATAATACTGGTACAACAAAGCTAACCAACTCTCTATTCTATGGTCACTTCTTTGAGAACTTCAATGACACAACCACAGCTATGATACTGTATATCACAAGACCAAACAACACCGCAGCCAATATCCAGCCCCCGGCCTGTCTTGCCTTCTTCTTGGCTACCACGTAAACCCCTTGGTTCCGTCTGATCTTCGCGTGCACCGCCCTCTTGACGGCCATGGCCCCGCAGATGCAGCAGCAGAGCATGCTCAGGTAGGAGCAGACGATAAGCTGGGAGAACTTGGTAAACGGCTTGGGTAAGATTTCACTAGACTCAGTGCGTATTACCTGTAGAAATAAAGGTAACTGCTTGCTAGTCAGAATCATGTATCGCTGTGTAAAGGGCAGCTAACCATTGTAGTCATGTCAAGTAACATTGTTGTAGTAATGTCCCTGTAATTTTGTGTTAATGTGAGCTGGGAATCATCAGTCGTGCTCCAAACACCAACAGGAGCAATAAGTTCCATTCTTGCTAACATCTATCTGTGTCATCAGTCATAAGTTCCATTCTTGCTAACATCTATCTGTGTCATCAGTCATAAGTTCCATTCTTGCTAACATCTATCTGTGTCAGTCATAAGTTCCATTCTTGCTAACATCTATCTGTGTCAGTCATAAGTTCCATTCTTGCTAACATCTATCTGTGTCAGTCATAAGTTCCATTCTTGCTAACATCTATCTGTGTCAGTCATAAGTTCCATTCTTGCTAACATCTATCTGTGTCAGTCATAACTTCCATTCTTGCTAACATCTATCTGTGTCAGTCATAAGTTCCATTCTTGCTAACATCTATCTGTGTCATCAGTCATAAGTTCCATTCTTGCTAACATCTATCTGTGTCAGTCATAAGTTCCATTCTTGCTAACATCTATCTGTGTCATCAGTCATAAGTTCCATTCTTGCTAACATCTATCTGTGTCATCAGTCATAAGTTCCATTCTTGCTAACATCTATCTGTGTCAGTCATAAGTTCCATTCTTGCTAACATCTATCTGTGTCAGTCATAAGTTCCATTCTTGCTAACATCTATCTGTGTCAGTCATAAGTTCCATTCTTGCTAACATCTATCTGTGTCAGTCATAAGTTCCATTCTTGCTAACATCTATCTGTGTCAGTCATAAGTTCCATTCTTGCTAACATCTATCTGTGTCAGTCATAAGTTCCATTGTTGCTAACATCTATCTGTGTCAGTCATAAGTTCCATTCTTGCTAACATCTATCTGTGTCAGTCATAAGTTCCATTCTTGCTAATATCTATCTGTGTCATCAGTCATAAGTTCCATTCTTGCTAACATCTATCTGTGTCAGTCATAAGTTCCATTCTTGCTAACATCTATCTGTGTCAGTCATAAGTTCCATTCTTGCTAACATCTATCTGTGTCAGTCATAAGTTCCATTCTTGCTAACATCTATCTGTGTCAGTCATAAGTTCCATTCTTGCTAACATCTATCTGTGTCAGTCATAACTTCCATTCTTGCTAACATCTATCTGTGTCAGTCATAAGTTCCATTCTTGCTAACATCTATCTGTGTCATCAGTCATAAGTTCCATTCTTGCTAACATCTATCTGTGTCAGTCATAAGTTCCATTCTTGCTAACATCTATCTGTGTCAGTCATAAGTTCCATTCTTGCTAACATCTATCTGTGTCAGTCATAAGTTCCATTCTTGCTAACATCTATCTGTGTCAGTCATAATTTCCATTCTTGCTAGCATCTATCTGTGTCAGTCATAAGTTCCATTCTTGCTAGCATCTATCTGTGTCATCAGTCATAACTTCCATTCTTGCTAACATCTATCTGTGTCAGTCATAAGTTCCATTCTTGCTAACATCTATCTGTGTCAGTCATAAGTTCCATTCTTGCTAACATCTATCTGTGTCATCAGTCATAAGTTCCATTCTTGCAAACATCTATCTGTGTCATCAGTCATAAGTTCCATTCTTGCTAACATCTATCTGTGTCATCAGTCATAAGTTCCATTCTTGCTAACATCTATCTGTGTCATCAGTCATAAGTTCCATTCTTGCTAACATCTATCTGTGTCATCAGTCATAAGTTCCATTCTTGCTAACATCTATCTGTGTCAGTCATAAGTTCCATTCTTGCTAACATCTATCTGTGTCATCAGTCATAAGTTCCATTCTTGCTAACATCTATCTGTGTCAGTCATAAGTTCCATTCTTGCTAACATCTGTGTCAGTCATAAGTTCCATTCTTGCTAACATCTATCTGTGTCATCAGTCATAAGTTCCATTCTTGCTAACATCTATCTGTGTCATCAGTCATAAGTTCCATTCTTGCTAACATCTATCTGTGTCAGTCATAAGTTCCATTCTTGCTAACATCTGTGTCAGTCATAAGTTCCATTCTTGCTAACATCTATCTGTGTCATCAGTCATAAGTTCCATTCTTGCTAACATATATCTGTGTCAGTCATAAGTTCCATTCTTGCTAACATCTATCTGTGTCAGTCATAAGTTCCATTCTTGCTAACATCTATCTGTGTCAGTCATAAGTTCCATTCTTGCTAACATCTATCTCTGTCCGTCATAAGTTCCATTCTTGTTCTTGCTAACATTTATCTGTGTCAGTCATAAGTTCCATTCTTGTTAACAGCTATCTGTGTCAGTCATCATATGCAAGCACAACGAACATTGCAGTCGTGTCATTCTAAGGACTAATTGATTGATTGTTTTGATTGATTGATTATTTTATTGATTGTTTATATGCAGACATATTCAAGCTTTAATGATTAGCTACTTTGCTAATTTTAAACATCCTTTAATCGCCTACCTTGCCACTATTGATTCAACGATATCTGATTTTGGTAAATCTTATATGCCTACAGATCATCTATTTACTCTTCTAAGAAAAGAATTTAAACAACAAAGATGTAAAATGCAAGTCAGCACTTAAAACATTAGAAAATCAATTTAAGTCCATTTCCTAAACATCTCAAAGCACATTTGGATCTTCGATGCTTACTAGTTGATGTCAGTAAAGTCTAGGAATGTCTTCTCGGAACTTACCAACATGGGTGCTATAGATGTGGCTTCTCTCATTGGGTTCCGTGTGGTGTTTTTTTGTTGGTTCTCCATAGCAAAGCTGTTGACCTCGCTCGTACTCGGCTCCACTTGGACAATAGTATGGTGCTCCGTTTGATCATTATGTATATATGGGGTATCCATTGAGGCTGCTGAAACTGTTTGCGAATTCTTTCCTGAAGTAGAAAATGTAAATATTTTTAGTTACGATTTTGTATCAAAATGTTGAATTGTGACGAATATAACGAAATGTAACGACCTGCATTAGAAACAAGTTGTTTTTTCTTTAGCATTTTTTTTACTTCTTATTAATATTTGAAATTTGTTGTTGTTTTTTTTTTCAATTAAAACGTAGAGAAAATAAGTAAATAATTATAATCGTATTATTTTTAGAGCTTTGTTTACGAATTATTAAATAAATTTACCTTCTTACCAAAACTGACATGAAAAAAAATAATTTTGCAAAATCCCCTGAGTCGGAAAAATAGTTTTGCAATCTTGTCCGTATGTCTGTGTGTATGTGTGTGTATGTGTGTGTGTGTGAACACGATAACTTGAGTACCGTTGATGAAATTTCATCAATGTCTCAAGCTCTAATCAGGGTTCAAGTCCGTAGATCACACCCAGCTCTGATGGGTACCTAAGTCACTTTAAGGGAAAGTAAAGGCGGCTGGACATAGTACTCACCAATCAATCCCTTCATATGCCGAGGTCACAGAAACAGGTGAACTCTACTTCACTTGCTTATTGGCCATCAGGTTAAAAAATGAACTTTACTTTTACAACTTATCTTTTATACACTTCGAAAAACCTACCATTTCTCAGTTTGAATTAGCAGTGGAACGGTAAATCCTGATTTACTGTAATTTACAGATACTTGCTTTTTCATAAGCCAGGAAGAGTGCGAGTAGCACAAAACGAGGAAAATGAATACAAATCTCAAGACCTATCATTATATATATACAGGAGCGGGGACTGAAATCGTTACAGTTTTGAAAATAATATTATGAATCTTCTGGAGGTATGTGTGTGAAGAGCGTAGATTGTAAGTATGTGTCATTTGCATCACCAATAAATACCTGCTTCCCACACCTCCTTCTCCTTTTTTTTTTGATTGCAATGTTTTATTTTAATTTTCATGACTAAAAACAACGAAGCAGATTTTATGGCGAGTAGTCGAACTTTTCTCGAAGTGTTTAATTCGGTTGTATCCCCTGGATTAAAAATAAAAACAATTACGTACGAAGCGTATAGATATCTAATCTATAAGCTTCGTTTGTAATTAATGTTTTATTGAGAATTTTAATATTTAAATGCTCTGGGCAGGTTTTTAAAGATTGGATGGATTTTAAATAAAAATTATTTCGCAATTATAAAAATAAAAATTCACATGACATGTACAGAGCACTGTTCAGTTACGGGAGGTAAACGCGATTATTGTAAATGTAGGTGTTTTGTTTTCTGGATACTCTCCCCTAAAAACATACTGGCTTCCTCTCTCTCTCAACCCCCACTTCCCACCACCACCCCAGACCACAACCCTCCACTTCAATACGACAGAGACCTGTCTACATTAAGCTTGTCTCGTTATGAAAAACGAAGGGGGGGGGGCGGGGCGGACACTGTTAATAGTATATATTCTCTATATAAATTACATTTCGTTCGGGGTGGATGGGGGGGGGGGGGGGGGGGGAAAGCGGTAGACTCTTCGGGAGAAGAGATGCCTGGAAGAAACACTAGACCCTCTCTTCTACAACTGACGTCACCGGGTTATTCACTACGTGGATAATTAATTAGCCACTTTTTAAAGATTTTATTTAGAAGGCGCGTTTAATTAATGACATAAGAACTAAGTAATAACCGATCGATTCGCACCAATATTGTGTCATTCCATCAAAAAGGGTCTTTTTAATAAAAATCTTTAAAAACTGGTTAATTAAGACTTCTGGTAGTGAATATTAAAAAAAAACAGACTGCTAATTAATGTGGTTCATGGCCCTCTCCCAACAACCATCACCCTGTCCCGCTTCTTTATGAAACAATGGCTATAGACTAAATGTAGAGTTTATGCGTGTGTGTCTTTGTGTGTGTATGTGATAGGTGTATGATAGTGTGCATGATTATGTGTGTGTGTGTGTGTGTGTGTGTGTGTGTGTGGTAGGTGTGTGATAGTGTGCGTTGATTATGTGTGTGCGTGCCCTTGAACCACACACGAACATAGCACCAAAAGAAGGACTATTGTATCTGTTCACCTACTGAACTCACCCAGAATCATTGCCAAACGACCTATGCAGCACGCCTCACCTAAGTAGCGAAACTAATGGGTAACAAAAGATTAATTTTTATGATCGTAGGCTGCTAACGAATATAACAGCTGATGATGTGTTTATATCTCTAAAGATTATAAGAGATTTTTGGGATCTATATCTCACGATCGTAAAAGATTATATAACCTGTATCTTTAAAGATCATTAGAGATTTTGGTTTGTAATCTTAAAATCAATCATACAATCATTAATATATTTATATTTTTTTTATATTTTATCTTCAAAAATAATGTCATACTGTCATACTGTCATAATGTCATAATGTCATATATATATATATATATATATATATATATATATATATATATATATATATATATATATATATATATATATATATATATATATATATATATATATATATATATATATATATATATATATATATATATACATAGCTTAGCCTATACTAAAAATTAGAAAATTAAACGTGCTTAAAAACGTTTACAATAATTAAATGTACTGAAAATGAGAAGAAAAAAAAAACTTTTCTCTTAAAGATTGCTAAATTGTGTGAGGGATTTCATGTGCGACTAATCTTTCACAAATTTTTCAAGCTTTTCTTCTCCGTGTATACTTTGAGATGCCATTTTTTAATAAAAATGTAAACATGTGAAATCTATATCCGGTAATGTAACAAATACCGATAATTTGATAGCACCACTCTAGTCTTGCGTATGTAATAAGATCGTGTCTCAAAAACTTAAGCTTATGGTGGTTACGTTTGTGGCTCAGATATTCGTTCAACATGTTTTTCCTCTTGATGTTTAAGAATGTGGTACCCCCCCACACACACACACCTCCCCCTCCCCCACCCTCCGGTATTCAGAGGCGTATCCAGGTTTTTGTTGTAGGGGGAGCGAAAAGAGCAAAAAAAGGCGCCGAATTTTCAACACGTTATATATATATATATATATATATATATATATATATATATATATATATATATATATATATATATATATATATATATATATATATATATATATATATATATATATATATATATATATATATATATATATATATATTTGCATTGGCGGACTTCGGGCTTTGACCGTAACATATATATATATATATATATATATATATATATATATATATATATATATATATATATATATATATATATATATATATATATATATATATATATATATATATATATATATATATATATATATTTATATATATATATATATATATATTTATATATATATGTATGTATATATAAATACTAGCTGTATGTCATTACTTCGCTATGATGTAAAATAAATTGAAAGTAGCATTCTGAAGTAATAAGAAAGAACACACAATGTAGGCCAACAAAACAAAAATTGCATCAATCTAAACAAAAAAAAAATATACACACACTACAACGAAAAACAATGAACGAAACACAATCTGTTTTGTAATTCTTGTAAAAATAATTCTTACATAATAATTCCTGGGAAATTATTTCAGACAAGTGAAATAGGGGAAATAATTACTCTCTGAATATAAATATGTATATATCTACACATTTAATTTTAAATGTCAAAACAAATAAATAATTACTTTATAATATAATAAATTTGTTTAACACTTTTTGTGTTAACAAAATATTTTTGTCTGTAATCAGAATTAAATATATCGTCATCATAAATGCTAAAGTATTACAGCATAATTTTGAAATCAGAGTTGGTATAAAAGCACGCTTTTCGTTATAATTGGACAACATTCGAAATAATAGCCTACATTTAACTAAACACCGGTCTTTTAGTTCGGTTCATATATTTTTTCTTTAACTACTGCTTCTTTGTGTTCCTTAAAGATCATTTTTTAACAGTGATAGGTATGGGTTAGATCACTGTATTGCTCACACACCTTTTTACTGTCCGGTCACTTTAGGTCAATTATCCAACCCAGTGTATACCTAGGTGTGACATTAATGTCGCTCTACACAATTGTGGTGGTGAGGTGTGGGGGGGGGGGGGAGATAACCAATTCAGAGTGAACATAGCGTCAGTTTTTAGATTACTGTTCTAAGCATACATACATATATATATATATATATATATATATATATATATATATATATATATATATATATATATATATATTACACATGTATACTGATTCAGAAATAGATTTAAATAAGTAGCAGTGGTTTTATGACAATATTTTTTTTTTACAGAGGGGTCCATGGGGGAGGGGGGTTGTAATTGTTTCATATAATTTGTAATCGTATCACTATCGCCCAAACTGT